>NW_006300377.1:1471703-1503951 GCF_000327345.1 Myotis davidii | reverse complement strand
CTCCTGCTTCACCACCACCGTCGCCGCCGCCGCCGCCGTCGCCACCGCGTCCTCGTCCCGGTGCCTGCGCCGGCTTCCCCGCTCCCGCTCGCTCTTCACCTCTTTCATGATGCGATGTCCGCGGAGCGCAGGGGAAACTCGGCCGTTGCGCTCCCCTCGTAGACAGGAAATGACGTGCCAGATCCCGGGACTTCCGCTCTTGGAGTACACGCTCTCCCAGAAACCCTCGCGATGCAGAGGCTAAACACGTGACGACCCCGTTGTGGGCGGGGCCGTCAGGACGCAGCTCGGGTGGCGGGAGTTTCAAGTTTCAAAAACCAACTCCTGGGAAAAAGCTATGCTCCAAGCTGTTGCCGCGTCATTAGTCCTTCCTAAACCCCGAGACAACCGAAACCTCAGCATCAGGCATTGTTTAGTCAACGGATGGATGTTATATCGCCATTTGCAATGCTATCTACAAACTCTATTATGACAAAAACAAAACCCAGACGTTAAGCGAAAGAAACAGGATACAAAGTTGTGCGCAAACTGTGCTTACATTTATGTTTGGAAATGCGAAGGCAAGAAGGGAGGAAATGCAATCATAGATAGTATACCGTGGGCAAACCATTACTATTTCTCCAATTGTTACGTTGTCTCTTCGCCACTTAATTAAAGACACTTGATTTTTAAAACCTGGGAACTCCAGAAGTCTTCCTCTAAGACTCCCGCTTTGCAGATGACAAAATCAGGAGTCAGAGAACGTGATCTGCCACCTCACTCAAATTGCGAGCTAAACGTGGCACAGGAATGCGAGCCCATTTTCCCTACTTCCAAGAGCAGAGGAGCGACCGGAGGAGCAGGAAGCCTGCCTGCCGAGCTAAGCAAGGAAGAACCTTACCCGGAAGCTGCGCCGAGAGAAACTCGCGCGATGCTGGCCCCGCCCAACTCCAAGGCCCCGCCCAACTCCAAAGCCCCGCCCAGGCCTGGAGGCTGGGAGGAGGGGTTTCCATGGTGACAGTAAACAAGGCCCTGACTTTGAGGGGCTATTGCTGGGCTACTCGCCGGCACCATGATCCCCCCCGCGGACTCTTTACTCAAGTATGACACCCCGGTGCTGGTGAGCCGGAATACGGAGAAACGGAGCCCCAAAGTAAGGATGAGTCTCAGGGAGTCAGGGGAGCCCGGAACTCCTATGGGGAAAGACAGATGCCTGCTTTGAAGATCCGGAGTCCCAAGAAACAGAGGCTGAAGCAACTGAGAGTAAAGAAAATTGGGATAGGGAAAGGAGGATAGGAGAGCGGAACCAGAAGCCCAGATGTTGGGCCACTCCAGAGGGTAAATTTAGGACGGGAAAAGAAGTCACAGGGAGGTGAATGAGATTCGCCGTTTTTCATGGTAGCCGGTGCAAGAATAGATCTGGTGGTGAAAGCAGAGGCCTGAGCACCCGGGCCAGAAACATCGGTTCAAGGAGATACAAGCGTTGGATTGGGGTGGGACCAGAGACTCTTGACCTCCTTTAGCTCTGAGACATAACTTCTGCTGAGAAGACAGATGGGGAAAGTGTGTGGGAGATCTGGAGCAAGGACCAGGTGCTTAGTATCAGAATCACCTCCTGCCCTAATGCGTCTCTTCCTCCCAGGCTCGGCCATTGAAAGTCAGCCCCCAGCAGCCTGGACCCTCAGGTCCAATCCCACCGCCAACCAAGACCAAGCTCTCAATTTCCTGTGTCCCAGATCCTACAAAGCAGGCAGAAGAAATCTTGAATGCTATCCTGCCACCAAGGTAAGAGAAAAAATAAAAATAAAAAAATAAGCAGGGTTAGTGGCTAGGAGAAGGCCCAGGCTTTTGCATCCCAGAACTTGGGAACATGGCAAGAGGCACGCTGTCTCTGTTCCTGGCTGATCTTTCCTCCCAGTGTCTCTGAGTTCCTAGCGCTTACAGATGGCTGGATCCTGGGAAGGTGGGGCTACCTTGTTCTCTATGTACCCTCATTTCCAGAGTGCTCATGGCTTTATTTCCCATCTATGTGCTGAGGCTCCCAAATGTGTATTTCCAGATCTGTACTCTCCTCTAAACTCCAGAGCCATATATTCTGCTACTGCTTTCCTACCTGCATGGAGATGTTAATAGGGCACTCAAGCCACCCCATCCACTTGGCTCAACATGTTCAACCCTAGCTGGGTTTCTCAGTGGTTAGAGCACTGGCCTGTGGACCAAAGGGTCTCGGGTTCAGTTTTTGGTAAGGGTATGTACCTCGTTTGCAGGTTTCCCAGCCCTGGTAGTGGCATGTGTGGGAGGCAACAAATCAATGTCTCTCACGTTGATGTTTCTCTCTTTCTCTCCTTCTTTCCCCACTTCCACTCTCTCTAGAAATCAATGGAAAAAATATCTTCGGGTGAGGATTTAAAAAAATACCCTCAACATGTCCAAACTCATAATTTCTTCCTTATCCCAACCTGCTCATCCTGTCTGCCCTTTCTATTAGGGGCTCAGGCCACCTCTCATCCCCCTTGGCCTTTCACATCACAGATGCTATCCTTTATTGATTTCTTTTGGCCCTACCTTGAAATCATATCCAAAATCTGTCCATTTTTCACCAGCTCTGCTTCCATCATCTTGTTTCTAGTCACTGTTTATCACCTGTACTACTGCCGTGGCCTCCCACTGCAAACCTGGCTTCCACTCTTTGCCCCTACAATCTATGCTCCACACAGCCCCCAAATCATAAGTCAGACCATGCCAGGCTTCTGCCAGAAACTCATGGCTTCCCATCTTATCAGACCAAAAACCACAGTCTTTTCAGTGGTCTGTGAGACCTGGCATGATCCCACCCTAACATACCCGTGATCTTATCTCCTGTCATTTTCTTTCTTGTTCACGGTGCTAATGCCACAGGGGCCACTGCTTGCTGTCTGGGAATCACTTCACTCTTCCACCTCAGGGCCTTGACAACTGCTATTCTTACTGCCAAGGATACTCTCCCCCGAATATTCACCTGGTTCCCATCCTTCCTTTACTCTGGTCTTGCTCAAATGCCATTTCTTCAAGGAGGACTTCCGTGAGAATCCTCATAAAAGAGCTCCTCCTCCCTCCATGACCCCCTTACTCTGTTCTTTCTTCTGCAGCCACACTTATCACTGGCTGATGTGCCTGTTCCACTATTTTTTATATAATCCGTTGACAGCAGTTTTTAAGGCTCTGATGAGACGAGAGCCTGCAATTTCCTCTCAGGTGGAAGTCAAAGAAAGGGGAGGGGTTGAGTTTCCTGCAGATTCCTTCCCACCATGGCATGGAAGTCCTCTCCCCCACGGTGATTCTGCCCATAGGCTCCCTCCTTGTGATCCTAGAACCTGGCCATGCCTCTGACCCAAGGTTCGCTATGAGGAGTTACATGGCTTTAAGAACGTCCCTACCCCGCACTGCACACATTCACCTCTTTCTGACTAGCACATGGTTTATGGTGCCCTGTGTCTCCCACCCTACAAGTCAGTGGGCAATTTCCACTGGGCCTTCTGTTCATATCAAGCAACAACCATACATTTGTCCTGGATACATTAGGAGGGAAAGATCTGGAACATGGGTGATGATTTCACAGAGGGCTGGAGGAGAGTGGAGCTTGCCCAGCCCTGAGGGAGGGGCCCTGTGGAGGCAGCTGAGTGTGTGTGGCTTTGGGACCACACACTCCCCAAGGAAGAAGGAAGAATGGGGGATCCTGATGGGTTGGTGACAGAGCTTCCCCTCACTCCTGCCCAGGCAGAGAGCTCAAAGGGCCATCTCTGCTCATGTCCTGAGGACTCTCTCTGGCGATGGGTTTCTCTCAGCCTGGCTGTGTCTGTGCCGCAGGGAGTGGGTGGAAGACACACAGCTATGGATCCAGCAGGTGTCCAGCACGCCCAGCACCCGGATGGATGTGGTGCACCTTCAGGAGCAGCTGGACCTGAAGCTGCAGCAGCGGCAGGCCCGGGAGACTGGTATCTGCCCTGTCCGCCGGGAGCTCTACTCACAGTGTTTTGGTGCGTGGCCAGGGGGAAGGGTGCACTACACTCTACTACCTCTTTCTCTTCCCCTCAGCACAGCCCCAAGCTCTGAGTATCCCTGAGCTGAAGCCCACCCCACCCTGAGATCATCTATGCCCCACTCCCTGTCTCCCCCTGGATCTGCTAAATGCACCCTCTTCTCCCTCCCAGCCCTGCCTCTCCCGCCCATCCCCCCACTTGCCGGTCAACCTGACAACTTGGTTCCTCACCTCTTAGCAGATATTGGAGTAAATGAGAACTTCCATTATAAATCTTTGTTTTCTTTCAAAGATTTCTATAAGAAGCATGTGTTAATTTTTTAATCAGAAAAAATAATGTGCTATATTTATATCCATCTATCAACATTCAGCCCTTGGTCCAGAAAGCACTTTGTAATTTGCTGTAAACAGACAGAAGGATTTAAGTTCTCCCTCCTCAAGTGCAGGTGTGAGTGGCTGTCCTCTGCCCAGTGTCACTGGCCCACATGGACTGGGACATGCAAACCACCTCCAAACCCTGAGGCAGCTGCAAGGGCTACAGGCTCCCTGCGGTCTGAGTGTGATGGTGGTTTGTCCCCCAGGACAGCATTTATGGAGGAGAGGGGTGGGCAAGCTGTAGTCTATGCTGTTTCCAGCCCCAAACCAGCCCAGCCAAGGAGACACATGGAATTTCCCAGCTGCTTTAAAGCAGCCACCATCTTCCAATTGAAAAGTCAGGTTTCTTTGAATAGTACCCAGTTCCTGGCTGAAGATGGAAGAGAGGGGCCTCATGCTGCAAGCAAACCTGGGGATCCTGTCTCCCTCTGCCCTGGGCTTGCCAACTGCCAAACTCCCAAGTGCCAAGTTCAGAGCAGTGGCTACATGGCAAGGCTCCTGGGACCACTGAAGGCCCCTCCCTGAGATCTATCTCCAAGTGAGAAGGGCATCTTCCCATAGGAAGGGTGGTTTGCAGTAGACAGGTGTATCCCCCCCGCCACACACACACACACACCCACACCCCCGCCTACCTTCTCTGACCTCTGTGTGTGTGTGTGCATTGGAAGATGAGCTGATTCGTGAGGTCACCATCAACTGTGCGGAGAGGGGGCTGCTGCTGCTGCGAGTCCGGGACGAGATCCGCATGACCATCGCTGCCTACCAGACCTTGTATGAGAGCAGCGTGGCGTTTGGCATGAGGAAGGCGCTGCAGGCTGAACAGGGGAAGTCAGACATGGAGAGGAAAGTGAGTGGGGTTTACACAAGCCTTTGGCCCTGGACTCCTCTGTCTCAGGGTCACATGGTTGTCATTCTGGCACTACAGGGTGGCCTCCTAGGGTGCTCTCCACCACCTCAGCGAGGACCCTTGGTTCAGAGTGTAAGGGGGCAGGGTTGTCCTTTTGGACGTGCTGTGTCAGGCACTGACCTCCCACTGGGTGGCAGTACAGACCCCGCAATGTCTTGGGTTGGACAGTGTGTTCCAGGGCCCCTCCACCAGGGCACTCAAGCCACCCCATCCACTGGGCGACGTCCCAGGATGACTGGGGTTCTGTCCTCAGATTACAGAGTTAGAAACAGAAAAGAGAGACTTGGAGAGGCAGGTCAACGAGCAGAAGGCCAAGTGTGAGGCCACGGAGAAGCGGGAGAGTGAGCGGCGACAGGTGGAGGAGAAGAAGCACAACGAGGAGATTCAGTTCCTGAAGCGGACGAACCAGCAGCTGAAGGTAATCATCGCACAGCCCCGGTGGGGGTGCGCGCCCACCCGCCCCCCAAGCCACAGACCCCGGTGGAGGTGCGCGCCCACCCGCCCCCCAAGCCACAGAGGCCAAGCATTTGGTTCTTTTTCCTACGGATACTATTGTAAAATCCTCACTGGAGGACATTTTTTTCCTTGATTTTTAGAGAATGCAGGGGGCGGGGGGGAGATATCTCACATGGACTCGTTGCCTCCCACATGCTCTGACCCAGGCTGGGGATAAAACCTACAACCCTTCAGTCCGAGGGCCAACACTAACCATTGACCTAAACCGCCCAGGGTCAGATGACGTTAAATACTATCTATATGCGCTACCCAGGAGTAAAGGAAGCTGACTTTTTGGGGAAGGAAAGGGGGTGAGTGAGGGCGATGAGGGTTCATTACCTGGATTCTCCATTCGTCTGGTTCTGGAGGGGGCTCTGTTCTTAACTCTGAATCCCCATGATCCCTCTGACTGGCTCTCCCGTGTTTTTTTCCCCTTGGAAAACAGTTGCCCATTCTTGGGAGGGGTGGATATGGCAAAAAGCAGAACTTCCCCCCAAAAGGCAGATGGTGATCTGGCCTTTCCTAGCGTGGGCGGAGTTCTCAGTGCTTTCCCACCTGCCGTCAGTCCCCGCCTAGACCCTGCATTTGGGGCAGGCAGAGAAGGCCTTTGAGACGGAAAAACCATTGCAAACCAGGATGTGTGGTCAGAGGAACTCGTGTTTTCCCTCAAAGCCCTCTTGCAGGTGTATACTTTTATCCAGCTGAGCTGGAGGGAAGGGAAGGAGGGGGGCTGGTGAAGAAAAGGGCTGAGCAGGGGCCAGGCCTCTGAAACTCCAGGCTGTCTGGTCCAAAAGTTCTCAAAGACTGGATTCCAGCCCTGGCCAGTGTGGCGCAGTTGGTTGGAGTATCATCCCATACACTGAAAGGTTGTGGGTTCGATCCCTGGTGAGAGCATATGGGAAGGCAACCGATCAATGTTTCTCTCTCACATCAGAGTTTCTCTCTTTCCCCTCTCTAAAATGAAGAATGTCCTTAAGTGAGGATTTTTTTAAAAAAGGTTGGATTCCAGACCAGCATTATTCTCATCACAGATGATTGGGCCCATGCCAGATCTACCGAATCAGAAACTTTGGGGTTGGGGGGGTCCAACAATCTGTTCTAACAAGGTCTCCAAGTGATTCTGATGTTTGCTAAAGTTCGAGAACCACTGTTCGAGATATAGGGCCTACTGACATTTAGTGGCTGTCTCCCATGGCCCTTGCCCAGAAGGGGGCCCCTGAATTTTTCCCCCTGTCCACCCTAGTCTCATAGAAAACTTACGTTCTTGGGATTGGTAGGCTTGTTGGCACTACAAACCAAGACAGGCACTTGAGATAAAGGGCTTGTATTAGTGGCTAGGGCTGGTGCAGGATGACACAGATTTTCTTGTTGCTGAGTTTAACGACAAAAAAGCTACAAACGTTTACTGCCAGATGTGCATGTTTACTTAGCAGCCTCTGAAGCTGCCTCCCTTATCTGCCACCCTCCTTTACCTTAAACCCAAGTTCCTCAGTGCCTCTATAATACTGGCAGCAAGAGCAAAACAGAGCACCTTGGCATCTTTCTAACATTAACAAGCAACGCTGTAATCCCCAGGGTGAGGGACTCTTTAGAAGTGAGTTATTTTTATTGGCTCAAACTGCACTGCAAATAAAGCAGTGTTTGCAGTCCCCAGGATAGACCTACTTAAAGATCTGTCCACACACCATGATAGTAAATTATCTACTGGCTGCCAGAGGAGCAGAGCAAATAACTCCCAAGTGTCTTCGGCTCTACATGCAAGACAGACAGCTCCCTACTCACTGGTAGCAATTTTCTCTAATTGGGTGTCAAGTTGTCTCAGTGGCTGAAAATTTGCTGTTTCCCAAACCTCTTGTCCCAGCACAGAGCTCCCAGGATCCCAAAGTTTAACTTAGCAGACATATTCAGGCCTGAAATCTGAGCCATGAAAAACCACTATTTCAACAACTTTGATTCAATTTCCTTTTCAATGCTTTATATTATGCACTGAGCCATTATTGTATGGAAACCAGGACTGCTCTCGTTTCTCCTAATGTAGCAAGACAGTATGCCAAGCCAGAAACCAGCTAATCTAGAAAATATGGAGCTGGGAATGAAGCAGGGAGGGGTTTTTGGAGTGGCAGCATTGGGATTATCCTTCCCAGAGACTTTTATCACCTCTCAGCTATTTGTGTTAGGCTGCAAGTTTTAAATATTAATGGAGTTTGTTTTTGCTTTGCAGGCCCAACTGGAAGGCATTATTGCACCAAAGAAGTGATAATTTCCATATGGGTCCCACAAACACTACTACCCCATCATAAGCCCTTTGTAATAAAAAGCTAGTTTCCTAAATGAACAAGCCATACGCTCCCCTGATCACCACCTACATATTTGTTAGAAGTCACAGCATTGACCCAGTGTCATGAAACACCTAAGTCTGGCAGCCAGGCTCCTGGTTGGGCAATGGAAGATGGTGAGGCCCAGGCAGTCCATCTCTGGCCAGCCTTGGGATTTGCCAACTCAAATAGTAAGACTGAGCATCCACCCCTTTCCGCTGCATCCCTCTTTGGTGAGGCAACTGCTTTCTCATCACTAATCCTAGCAAGACAGCTGGTTCCACCCCATTCCTGGTCCAGTTCATCTTGTACCTGAACTTGGGCTCCTCTGGCCTCAATCTTTCCCTTATTTGATGTCTTTTCACCATCCCGGCTCCAACACAGTTCTAGTAACTCCTTTTGAAGGATAGATTTATACTCTATCTGATCCCCGCTTGTCAACTGGACCCCTTCCTTAGTTTGACTGCCTAGGTGAGGAGGCAGTGGGAGAGTCAAACCCATGACTTTTAAGTAAATGTTTCCTGGAAAGAACTGTGTCCATGGTGAACTGCTTGTACCTCAGCTCTTCCCCCAAAACCTTTTTGTTCATATTCTTCTGCTGAAAATCAAACCCTGGCCCTACACCCCTCTAAGTAGCTAAATTTAGTTAACAATGGGAGAGGCGTCCAAATCTACCTGCAGTCCTAATTATTGTCGGGCTATGGCCTGCGGGCAACTGCATTTTACTGTTCCTCCCAAGTTAAACTCAAAGTTTGGACGCGCAGGACTCTTTTGGCTTCGTAGACCCAGACTACATAAGCGACAGTGGGCTAGGGCAGCAAGCTGCGTGACTTCAGCACCCCCTCAGCTGGAATGTTTCAGTGCTCCATGTTCCCCTGGAGATGTGAGGGCCCTCCCAGTGGAGCCTGATCTGCCACCATCCTGGTAGGGTTTCCAGACTCACTGACAAACTGCAGACCAAGAGCTACCTTCACCTTCCAAGTCAAACACCCGCATTTGACTCTCAAATTCGAAGGCACAGCTTCCCCTTGTCCAGGGTCCTGAGGAGTTCTAAGGCTCCCTCTGCTCTGCATGCTGTCATTTTCATGGGAAAGAATGCCACTCACTGAGATGTCCTAGTGCCACGCCTCCTTAACAGTATAGCACGGATATCCCAGCCGGACCCACCAACCAGACGCAGTGAGGGACGAGAGAAGCTGCGGCAGCCTTGTCTTCATATTTTGAAGCCCAGGCCATGCCCACTACATTCTTGAAATTTTGTTCTTACTGTTCTGTTCCAACAGCTTCCGTTCCATAATGCTAACTGCTGGGACAGAAGAAACACCACCCTTCCCATTCTATAGATATCATCCTTGTTTCTGTCAGACATTCACGTGACAGAGCTTCTCTCTGGAGGAACCACAGGGCTGATCCATGTCGGAAATGCCAATGGACTCCATCGCTGAAATTCTTGGGGTCGGGGGCTGGCACTGGTGAATGGTTTCAGCTGTCAAACCTCAGAACAAATGCACAGTGGCCTTAGAAATGCCAGCGGGGCAGGAAGGAATTGAACACAGTCTCTAATGCGTATTTTTGTATAATTTAATAAACAGCTTTTAAAATGTTACTGCTTATGCTTGAATTTTTTGTGTTTGCGCTTCTGTCCCTCTGAGTCATTGGTCTTCTTTTTGTTCCTGTTCCTATTTTTCACGTTGTGTGTTTCATAGTAGCGGACACCAACTTTTCTGGATTGTTGCTTCCGTGCTGCTCGCCTCCGCTGTTAAAAACGGCAAAACAAAAAAGGCAAACCATTCAAACTCTGAAAATCACAAAACAGGCCCCCGTTTCTTTGTGCTCCACCCCCGTGCCACCTCCACAGCTACCAGAAGCAGTCGGTGCTAAGGAGGGAGGGTCCATCTCCCAGGCCAAGTCTGTGCTTCCACTGTGATTTGTGACAAGTCCAAGTTACAGACTCAATTGGCCCAGCCCTCATCCAATGTTTAGATCCATTCTACTGCACTCCTGACATGTGGTCCCCTGGTCAAAGGCCAAACATTTCCAACAAGCTCTCCACCTCCTAAGAGGGCCCGTTCCAGCTCTGAAGAGCCCAGTTACAAAGCTAACTTCACAGGGAACAAAGATCCGTCTGCCTAGTAACAGCTCTGCTCATTGTGTGTCATTTCCCTGGGGCCACATAAAACCAACTGATGCTTCCAGATGATAGGCTATACTTGAGAACAAGACCTTCATCCACTGGGCCAACTCCTGATCCTATTTAACTGTCTTCAACTCCGTCACTTGGGAGTGGGGTTCCGTGAACTCCACTCTAGGTTACTAGTTTCAGAAAGAGCGCACGGTAAGAACGAGGCTCCTCCTCTCTACCTTCTATACCTGGGTGATGCTTAAGGTAAAAAACACGTACTTCCTTAGATGTCAGCGTCTTTTGAGATTTATTTGGATGTTCCTCTTCCCTCTGTGCCTTCCTCTTCTTGCCCTTTTTGGCAGGTGCTAGAAACATCGAATACACACACAAAAAAGGAAACAGGAATTTTCTATTCAAAATATTCCTATGAATCCTAAGATGGGAAGGAACTTGATACGCTGGAAGAAGGAAAAAGGTCAGAGTGAATGGAGCATGGCGAACAAAGTGCAGAGCAAAGCAGGATGAGAAGAGGAGGGCATCGGGCCAGGAGGGACCCCACAGGCCATGGCAAGGTGTGTATTTATGTCATGAAAACACACTCTTCTTGATTTAGAAGCTGGTAGTCCAATGGAGTAAAAACTAAATGCATAAACCACCCTTCCCACCACAAAAAATAAAATCTGTCTGCAGATCCACCCTTAAACTGTAAGGCTAATAATGTACCCTGTTGAAGAGGGTTTCCTGAATTACCAATTTAATCCTAAGAAATGTGCAGAATAAAAAGTGGATAATTCTATTTGTATTACAGATTGTGGAACCACGGTAATTTGCCAGATGTAAATAATTGTGTAGACATGATGGTACAAGAGATAACTTAAAGATTTAGCTTGGATTTCCTGAAGATGCCAATCACATCTAAATGATTTAATAATTTAACTCTACCTGTATCTTCCACATCTTCTTCAGCTGTTGTTTCTTGCTCTTCCCATTTTGCAAAAACCATTTCACTGAGTCCCTTGGATATTCTGAAACAGAAAAGCAAAATGATGAAGCTGTCGGACATTCCTCTGCACTGCCCAGGCCACATGCTGACTTGAGACAGCCTTACAGGTTAAGACAACCCACTCCTGTTCAGTTACCACCACTGGCAGGTAGAAGGCAACACTCCACAGTTTCACAGCTCCCTGAGCAATTCTAAAAAACAAGGAAGCTGCTCATATTTTAAGGAGCTGAATTTTGAAAATCTAACAACACTTTTTAAAACTGTGGGCAATACCCCCTAACCCCCCATCCCATAAATGTATCACTCTAGTGCTCGCAGCAAGCTTCTTGGAAGGAAAAGAGCAGACTGCAATTCGTTGAGATGAAAATACCTGACTGCTGAGAACTTTTTCGCTTTGGCTTTGTTTAAAAACCTCTGATATTTAGCGATCTTTTCATCCAGGGCTTTAATCACTGCCTTGGTGTCATTTTCCTGGTGTTCTTCCCGGGACTCTGGGGAATACTCTTCCTCCTCGTCCCCCTGTTGCGCCTGTTCCTCCTCCTCCTCCTCCTCTGCAGAGCTCTCTAGCTCCTCTTCCATATCTGACATCTCCAAAGGAACCAGGTCATCCCCAGAAAACTCAGGCACGACGTTGATTTTGCCGAAGTTCTGCCGAACCCGCGCAAGGATCTGCTGCATCTCTGAGCTGGCGTCACAGGGACTGTTCACTCCTTTTTCCTTCTCGAGGACAGATTCTGACTCTTCACCTATAGTTTCTGTGATGTCCTCTTCTGGGTTGTTCCTGGTTGTTTCAGTGGCAGCTTCCAAAGATGATGAGGATGGAAGCTATTCAGGCCCAAGGGTAAAAGTGGGGGAGAGAAATCAGAAAAGAAAAATGGAATTTCTGAATTTATACCTTGTTCTCAAATGAGTAGTCCTCTTCTTAGGACTAAGGGGGAGTGTTGAGAACGCCCAAATATGCGACATATCATTATCTATTTTACGCCAATGTGCAGTAAACTCAGAACCCAGCATTAAAGATCAAAGAATGATATTTGCAGTTCCAGAGGAAGGACCCACTGTAACAGTATTTAATCATTACAACCAAACACCTTCTTACTGCTGGGTAAGATTCCCTACAACTTCCCAGAGGATTGTAAGGAATGGGTGTTGTGGAGATAAGCAGCATTCGTTTAGGAAGTAACCAGTGCTAAGGAGAGGCACTGGGGAGACATCTGAAAGGAAGGTAGGTATAAGGTGAGTTCAGAAGGAGCACGAACATGAAAATGATGAGCCTGTTTCAGATAACGATGTAAAGAGAAGAATGTACCAGACTTTATACTGATGCTTCTCAGATGCAATATTTTATTCTTGTAACTGAAACTCACAGAACTTAAGTGATTTTTCAAAAAAAGTGCCAAATAGTTCAGAAATCTATAAAATCCAGGAAATTTTATAAAATGTATATATATTTATGTACATTTTTCTAGCGAAGTGATTTTTAACTTTTGGATTCTCAAGGGGGTTTCTGCCACCACAAAGCTGGTTCTAATGAATGTCAGTTAAAGAAATGAGTCTTGGCTATGCCTCTGTTCCCTAAGCGTAGGAAAAGACGCAAGTACCAGAAGAGCACTTACATTTAATAAGCCCTCTTTTTTCAAGGCCCTAAAGACTAGTGTTTAAATTTGGTCTTCTAGCCCGGCCGGGGTGGCTCAGGGGCTGAGCACTGACTTATGAACCAGAAGGTCACAGTTCGATTCCTGGTCAGGGCACATGCCCGAGTTGTGGGCATAATCCCCAGTAGGGGGCGTACAGGAGGCAGGTGGTCAATTATTCTCTCTCATCATTGATGTTTCTATCTCTCTCCCTCTTCCTTCCTCTCTGAAATCAACAATATATTTTTATTTTATTTATTTTTTAAATATTTTTTTATTGATTTTTTACAGAGAGGAAGGGAGAGGAATAAAGAGTTAGAAACATCGATGAGAGAGAAACATCGATCAGCTCCTCCTGCACACCCACTACTGGGGATGTGCCTGCAACCAAGGTACATGCCCTTAACCGGAATTGAACCCGGGACCCTTGAGTCCACAGGCTGACGCTCTATCCACTGAGCCAAACCAGGCAGGGCAAGACAATATATTTTTTAAATTGGTTTTCTGCCATGCACCTTTCTGGTTTCCAAATGTCACCCACTGCAAAGTCATGGTGATGGCATTCTGGACTGGGAGACACTGCAATTGAAATACCTAGCTGGTAAAAGGGGGCAATCAAGACACCACACCTAGGCCAGTCACCATGCTTTCCAAGAGGTGGGCCCACCTTGTCCTTACCTGGGGGGCTGTAGGGAGCTCTTCAGGGGGTTCTGCATTGGGTGGCTTGACAAAGAAAGGAATGCGGCCCCTCTGCCAGTCATTGAGAACCATCTTGCCCACAGTCTGCAAGTCAGGCTCGCCGCCCTAAAACATCACAGAAAGACTCCCAATTAAATTGAAGACCAAAACCAGCACCCAGTTTGGAGGCACATCAGCAGTTGCTCATCACCACCATCTACTTGCCACCAGGTTTCATGCTGCTCACACCTCCCCGACAAAGGACGGGCCAGACCACATCACAGCTGCCTGCAGATGTCCCCATCTGAAACCTCACAAACCCTGGCTCACCTTTAACAACTTCCCTGTCCGGAAAGCGAGCTTCTCAAGAAAGTCCTCGGAATTCTCCCAAGAATCAATCTTGTATGTCTTGCTGATATACTCTGGTTTTGCTCGTTCGAGTACAGCACCAATGTGGTCTTCGGGAGCCTTAATTTTTTCAACTTGAACCTAGATGTTAATAGGAAAGCTCTTGCTTACCAACCTTATTATGGGAGCAGGAAGCTCGCAGTACTGTTTGTAATAATATCTGAAAACAGATTTCAAAACCACATAGCAAGTGGGTCTTGGCAGGAGCCTGTCTCTGAGGTGGCTGGACGTGGTGGGCCAGAAGGAGCGCCACCGAAAGTCGGCCACAGCCACAGAGCCCAGGACTCAGCTTGAATCCCAGTTCACCACAAACTAACTGAGTGGCTTCCGCAAGCAGTTTAAACTTGGAATGCTTCAGATACTCACTGGCAGAAATGGCTAAAAGTCTACCAATCCCAGCACACCAGGAGAACGGGTAGCTTGAGACAGGAGGGGAGGAATGGGCACAGGATGTATAGCCAGCAGCACTGGTTAAGGTTAAGTGGAACCAGTTAAAGTTTTTGGTTGTATTCAGAAATAAGTGAGGAAATGACTGAGTTCCAAAATGACTCAACCCGTAAACCCACAAAGATGAATTATCACTAAACATAAACAGGCCCTACTTCCCTTCGGATCCCATGTGTAAACTACAAACTCTTTTTGTGGGATGACATTAACCAGATATGCCCATGGTTCCACTAACGCCTCAAACAGGCTTAAGGGGAATGGAGAGGGTGCCCTGTTCAGCATCACGTTCCTAAAGTTTGGTAAGACAGCTTGACCCAAACTGTCTTCCAAAGGAGAGAAAAGCAAAGGTATCCAGTGTCCCCCATAGAACGTTTTCCCCAAAAGGCAAACCAAGAGCCTGTGAGGACCAGAGTACTTACAACTCCTTTCAGCACAATGTCTGTCTCCGAGTCCTCAGAGGGGTAAACCACGCCTGGACAGTCGATAAGGAATATCCGACGCATCAAGGTAATATACTGCCAGACCTGAAACAGAAAAAAGCCAGAGACTTCCCAGGTCAAACACTAATTTCACAAACCCCTGATGCTTATGAAGCGGGCGCGGGAGGGGGAAGAGTCAAAAGAAGCCACCTGCTGAGGAACGAAGCTAGGAAGACTCTCCTCTACGTGTGTCACGCACCAGGCACTTCGCTAAGTATAAACCATAGTTCCCATCAGCTAAGGGTCTAAACATAATGCAGAGGCAGGGTCCTCATCTAGTATTGTGCAATAACACCCAGCAAACTTCTCCGTGATCTTATAAGTACTCTTGGAAGCTTAATACGGTTTGGACTCTCTTCCTTTCAGCAGCAGTATGCTGCCCCCCAAATATTCTGTGTTCCAGGGTATGACCCCAAATGCCAGAAACTACCCTAAAGTTGAGCTTTCTTTCTTAACCCATTGGATATTCTTGAGTTAGCTTTTTTAAAAAAAAAATATTTTTATTGATTTCAGAGAGGAAGAGAGGGATAGATAGATAGAAACATCAATGATGAGAGAGAATCACTGATGGGCTGCCTCCTGCAGGCCCCCTACTGGGGATCAAGCCCGCAACCCAGGCATGTGTCCTTGGCCAGAATTGAACCAAGGGCCCCTTAAGTCCGCAGGCCGACACTCTATCCATTGAGCCAAACCAGCTAGGGCTTGACTTAGCTTTGTGTATCAAAGTAAAAAGTTGCAGTGATGATTTAAAACAGACTTAAATATGAACAGCACTTATCAAATGCCAAAGGCTCATAGCAGCATACAAAGTACTCTTAGTCTTACTGAAATGGGTAGAAACCACTCAGCACATTCCAAACTATTATGTTGAGACTAACCCTTCAATGGTAGTCTTCATTCAAGAGCAGCAATAGAAATCTCCATGTCCTACATAATCACCCTCCATGGAGATAAAATCTTAGAAGTAAATAAGATCCCCTTAAACCAGACGTACTTTTGTTTCACCTGCAATGGGGGCCACGTTGCACACTTTCTTGGAGCGTAATGTGTTTATCACAGAGCTCTTGCCAACATTTGGATAGCCAATGAACCCGACGCTGATCTGTTTCTTGTCAGTATGCAACTGTTCGAAAAAAGAACACACACTACATAAGCGCAGTCATGAAAATCCCTTTGGACAAACAGGTTGTATTACTTTGCTAATATAAAGAATATAGTGTGAAATTGTTGTTAGTATTTTATTTAAAGCACAGACACACACCACCTACGTAGTCTGAGCAGGCTGGATACATATGCTTATTAATAAATCAGAGGTGAGTCATTTCCTCAGTCATCCATGTGAAATTATTCTTGAATGTTTTAAGGTTAAAAGTATGTAGGTCAAGAAACAAAGGAAGAAACAGTTTGTTAGTCATCCATTTAGAAGAACACCAACCACTGATAAAATGTCTTCACGGAAGAGAACCTCAGCAGATGCACCAACTGCCAACCCCAGCCCCATCCCTTTTCGCTGCACAATACATTTTGTGTTTTCATTGCCAAAAAGAAACGAAGGAGGCAGAGCTCAAGAAGAGGGTCTACAAATGGATGGGGACTCTGACTAAAGGTGGCAGAGTAAACATCCATGTCTACCTCACTGCTTCCCCCAACACTCCCAGAATGACAGCAGTGGGAATGAATACCCATAGAACCAAACATTTAAAACCAAAAAATGAGCTGGAGATGAGACAATAAACACTAACATGTGATATTAACAAAACACTAGCAGCTAAAAAGTAGTGTCTAATTTGGCCCACTATAAAATATAAAAACCAAGTGGCTATAAAGGAAGAAAAACTAAAAATCCAGCAAAAATGATGTCAATGAATCACAAAAGACTTCAGAAATTAGCAATGCAGATAGCTCTGAGGGCTGGACAGAAATCAAGGAGACATGGAGAGTTTGTAGAAACTGTCACTTCCCCACACCTGCCCTCACTCATCATGGGCACAAAACTTCCCTAAACCCGAGCCTTAGGGGATAATGGTATTTTTGAAACCCTGCATTTCTGAAAAGACCTTTAATTTTCAGACCTGAAAGGGACCCTAGATTTAGAGTTAACAGTGGCTGAAAGCAAGTGTTCCCTAAATGATTAACTGAAAGCTTAAATAATGAATAGTGAGACTAGGATCTTACTTTCACTGAGTTCCCAGAACCTTGGCCAGGCTTATCCGCCTCTGAGCTGGAGAACGAAGACTTCGTTCTGGGGGAACTCACAGGCTCAAGAGTAAAGACCCATAGACACAGACATCTAGGGTGTCCTGCAACAAAATATTGGGTTTCTATCCAATCACCCTACAGCAGTGGTTCTCAACCTTCCTAATGCCACGACCCAGTTCCTCATGTTGTGGTGACCCCCGATTTCATTGTTACAAATTGAACATAATTAAAGCATAGTGATTAATCACAAAAACAGTATGTAATTACATATGTGTTTTCCGATGGTCTTAGGCCACCCCTGTGAAAGGGTTGTTCAACCCCCAAAGGGGTTGCGACCCACAGGTTGAGAACCGGTGCCCTACAGTGAAGTCTTATCATTCAACAACCTCCCACCCCCGACAAAACTATATCAGCTTTTTGTAGTGGCTCACTCTTAAATATGAATGGAGAACCAAGAATAACCAAACCTTTGAAGTGTTAGAAAAGACAGAAAACACACGAAGAAACTAGAGGAAACATAGTCATTGTAAGAAGAGAGGAAAATTTCAAAACACCACTATCATTCTCAGAGATAGATGATATTCCATCTGTGAAAAAAGAGTAGGCTGTAAAGGGGGGCAGGACAATTCAGAGTTAAACAAGAGATCTCAGGAATTAAAAGTGAGAGGTAAAATTAATCTTGCAATAAACAGGTAGATGATCAATTCAAAAACTGCCAAGAAAATAGAGCAATATGTCATAAATGTACTGAAATAAAGCTAAAAAATCCAAGAATTAAACCAGGAGACAAAACCAATTCCTGAATGAGAACAGAGATGACTGGGGGGGGGGAAGGGGGGGTGGATTTCCAAAAAGTAACACAGGAATATATCAGACTGAAAGTCCCATCCAATGTCTGGCTCACTGAGTAATAAAAGAGCCACCTTAAAGCACATCACTATGAAATTTTAGAACAGAAATTTTTAAAAAATTCCAGCCACAAAGGATTAGGAGTCAGAATGGCCTGATTTCTCCACAGACATGTCAGAAGACAATGCAGCAATACCCTCGACTGCTGGGGAGAAATGCTGTAAGGGAAAGATATGTTGCAAGGTCTCAAAAAATGTTCTTCTAAACACTGCTACTCAGGAGTAAACCAAGAAAAGGGATCAATGCCTAAGACCCCAAACAGGAAACAGCAGATGGTGGTGAAAGGCAAGCCAGGAAGACCCTGCAGCTGGCCAGGAATAGCTGGTGCCCCTGGAAGGGAGGTGCCCGCTCATCCTAGGAGGTGCTACTCCACCAGGCAGTCAGCTGGGCCATTAGTGACATATAAAATAGAGCAAGTTAACATCAGAGAAAACAGAAGGTTTGATTAGAAAGCAATTATAATCACAGTACTGTGTGGATCAGCTGCAACGGATATTTTACAGTCATGATGCAAACACTGAATTTAGCCAAACATTAATGATATAGGAACAGAGGGAGGGTAAGTATGTGTGCAGGGAAGGTGTAAGAAACCTAATTCTCATTTTCCATCATAGGAACTTAAATATCTACAACTGTGGGGGTCGGGGGAAGGGGAATCAAGAAATAGACTCGCCGAAACCGGTTTGGCTCAGTGGATAGAGCGTCGGCCTGCGGACTGAAAGGTCCCAGGTTCGATTCCGGTCAAGGGCATGTACCTTGGTTGTGGGCACATCCCCAGTGGGGAATATGCAGGAGGCAGCTGGTCGATGTTTCTCTCTCATCGATGTTTCTGACTCTCTATCTCTCTCATTTCCTCTCTGTAAAAACTCAATAAAATATATTTTTTAAAAAAAGAAATAGACTCATAAGCATGTATTCAAATATGGAAGGGTGGGACAGAGAACATGTGTCTTTTGATGGAAGCCAGGTAGAATCAATTAAATATGTGAAGTTGCAGGTACAGAATATGGGGCTTCAGGGCTTCCCTGAGGAACTGACACCTGACCAGGAGTTTGGCAGAGGGACAGAAACAGCTCAGGCCCTGAGGGCAAAGGATGGGTGGCAGGCCTTGAAAGCCCGGGTCAGGGAACAGAGTGTGAGCTTACAGGTCCATCAAGTAGAGGTTGGGCCATAAGATGCAGAGATACGGCAGAAAGGGAAGCAACGTTGGTCAGGGTGGGAGCCAAGGTTGACCTAGTAACCCCTTATAATCATGAGGCTCTATGGTTTTTTACATCAGTAGAACACACGTTTCTCATTACAAAGAAGACATAGGAAGTAAGGAGTGTAACTTTCTGACAAACTGGCAAGAGAAATTATTAACACAAACCCACACCTTCACAACCAGAGAAACAGATCAGGTCTGAATACCTTTCCAAACTGCCGTAGAAGCTGAATAAACGCTCCTTTGCCAAAGGGGTTAGTAAGACTTGCATGGAAAGCAAGTGTTGGATAATCCTGGGAGAGGACAGCAACCCATCGTTTCTAAAGAGAGAAAAGAAAAGATGCTGGTAAATTGTAACTTGTTTATTTAATTGTAACTTGTTTATTTACAATACAGGGAGAATCAGAGCTTGAATTACAGGATTGTGCTTCAAAACACACAGCTGTCTATGGAAAATGTTAGCTATAATGCTTTGAAATGTTTTTTTCAAGTATGACAGTTAATGCTTTGTCTTTTGTCTTCTAAATGCAAAACAATATTCCAAAAATGCCCTCATTGCTACTATATGCAATTAATGTAACATGTGAACAGGCCAGTGGCTGTGGCAGCCGCCCCCTTCTGAAGCTGCCCCGCTACCAACCACCAGAGGAGAAAAGGTAAAGCTGCCCAATCAGTGAAGCCCGTTTCAGTTGTGTTTTCAATAAGAACACTTCAATGACTACAATCGCAAGAGTGACACCCTTGTCCCAAGTCCGAGAAGCCACAAAACTAATAATTTATGGACACTCAAGGCCTCCATGAGTTGAACAGCCTGGGGAGTCTGTTTTGCATTAGCAGCTATACTTACTGTTGCCCAGGTTGGAACAAGGTCACATTTGTTAAGAACAAAAATGAGGTGTTTCCAGGGCTTTTCCTTTTTCAAGTAAGTCTCGATGTGAGGGGAACGGGTACCCATTGGATCTCTAGCATCAAGAACTTGAACAACAACATCTGATGAATCTATCACCTGCAAATTCAAAGAGGTGAAAATGATTTGCTAACGTACAGGGGCAAATGAACAAGGGTTAACATTTAAGGGAACATGGGGAAAATAAGACTATAGCAATCTTATGAGAGTTGAATGTAGACAATCTCAACGCTCAGTGATCAAAATCCAAAAGTTTTTTTTCATCCTGGGTATTTGAAACTTGTCGAATTTCAAATAGGAAAGCTAGCTTAGATGAAGCCCATCTTATTTCATGACTACTATGCATTATTGAACAGAATCATTTACTTCTTAAGACTTCTAAAAGTTTCTACTGTTATAGGTTTTGTATGTTTTACAGAAAACTACAATATTTAGTTTGCTCTCACTGTACTAGTTACCTATTATGTTACCGTTTAATGATGCAACTATGCTTGAAGGTCTTTGTTACTGAAATGTTACTGGTGTGTAGATAAAACTCAGCCAGCTGTAAAGCACTGGACCTGGACTCAGGACACACAGACTTCCACTAACCAGCTGGTGAGCTGGGTAAGGTATTCAACCTTTCTAGATTTGTGTTCTATGAAATAAAAGGCCTGGACTAAACAACTTAGCAATTCTCGCACAGAATAGTAAATCTAAACAGGATTATCATTTTAGTAGGTAACCCAAAGAAATATTGACAGAATATATGAATATAAGGCAGCTGTTACTATTATACGAGTAATAAAAATGCAGTTATTGAGACCGATGATAGTATGTTCATGGCTATAACGATCCTAGTTTCTCTGTGGGAGAAAGAGAATGGACTAGGTAGGAGAGCCTGCACTTTATCTAACGGTTTCAATACATCAGAATCAGTTTTCTCATATAAAACTGTAAAGCCAAAGGGACCACTCAATGAGAGTTTGAAGTCTTACCTTGTAGAGCTCACCCCATATTCTTTTGGACTGTCCCTTTTTATAGATCTCCTCTTGGGCTTCATTTCTAAAGAAGAAAGTACCCAACGTGAGCAACTGGAGCACAGTGAAGATTAAAAGGATTTTTGGGGGGAAAGTCAACCATATTCCAAAAGAAAAGGGTGTTACAAGTAGTAGCAGATGGACCAAAAAAACCCTTAATTTTACTATGGTTTTTTGTTTGTTTGTTTTTAAGAGAGAGAGGAAAGGGAGAGGGACAGAGAGATAGAAACATCGATGAAAGAGAAACATCATCGATTGGCTGCTTCCTGCATGTCCCCCACATAGAATCAAGCCCACAACCCGGGCATGTGCCCTGACCGGGAATTGAAATGGTGGCCTCTTGGTTCCTGGGTTGATGCTCAATTGCTGAGCTACACCGGCCAGGCAAAATAAACTTAATTTTAAAAGTGACTCTATCCACATGTCCATCGACAGATGGATTAAAAACAATGTGCATACTATTCAGTAATAAAAAAGGATAAAGCACCGATTAGTGCTATAACATGGATGACCTTGAAGACATTATACTAGTGAAATAAGCCAGACACAAAAGAACTACTGTATGACTGTACTAACATGAAGAATTACTCGTAAGAGCAGTCAAACTCACCAGACAGAAAATAGAATGAATGGTGGTTGCCAAGGGTTTGGGGAGAAGGAAAATGAGGAGTTAGTGTTTAACAGTTTCAGTTTGGGATAATGTGAAAAATTCTGGAGTGGGTAATGGTGATGGTTCCATAACCATGTGAATGAACTTAATGTCACTACATTATACCCTTAAAAAAGGTTAAAGTGGTAAGTTTTATTATGCATATTTTACCATAATAAAATTTTTTTAAAGCACGTGTAATCAGGCAATATATCAGAGAATTATGAAAACGAATTGGCAGGGCGTGAACCATAATCTATGCTCCATCGCTCCTATGTAAAGTGAATTTTTCTGATTAAGTTAAGAATCTATTTACTAGCTTCAATGACTTTGAAACAAAAATAGTTTTGTCGTCCCCCCCAGCCCCCCGCCCTCTCCTATTACCTACTGTACCATTTGGGGGAATAATTCAAATCAGCAGAACAGTCAATTAAAACGTTCAAACAATTATAAGAATAAATGAACTTGCTGCCTCTTTTTGCTAGGCCTCACATGGCTTGGCATTACCTCCGGGAGGCCCACAGCTTGGCACGGGCTAACAGCAGCACTGAGGTGGCATTACTGCACTCTTTGCTAAGGCCCATAAAAGACATGAGAGCCCTGGCTGGGTAACTCAGTTGGCTAGAGCATCATTCCGATATGCGGAGGTTACCAGCTCTATCCCTGGTCAGGGCACATACAAGAAACAACCAATGAATTTTTTTTAAAAGACACAAGAGAAAGAATGGGGACTATCTGGCACTGCCAGAGAAAACTAAACTGGTGACCCCTTTCTGGAGGGTAATGTGTCAGTCGCTCATCAATGCAGGCACAGCTTTTCATACAGTAACCTTCACCATAAGAGTTTACCTCTGGGTAATAATTAAGGATGAGAAAGGTTTGGTCACACGATGGTTTAGTCTAACGATAAACAGTGTAAATGTCCAACAGTGGGACTGGCCACAGCAAAGCACTACTCTGACATTAAATATTACATTGCTGTTAAGGACCGACATGAAAACATACTCTTAGCCATTTGAAAAAAATGTATTAAAAGGCAAGTTCAAGTATAGTCTTAGGGTATTATATTTGTAAATAAAAACCGAGTGTAGGAAAGATCTAGAAGAAAGTAAGTATTGGTGACTGATTCTTAACCTTCTTTGGGGTATGGAACCCCTATAAGAATATGATAAATGTATGGACCTTTTGTCTCCTCCCACCTCCCCAAAATACAAAACAAAAATAAAAACAAAAAAAACCTCACCACGTTTATATATATATGTACATAAATCCTCAAAGCGTCACAGAAACCTCAGAGGCCACTCATGAATCCCCAGTGGTCCAGGCTTCTGGTTAAGGAAGCCCTGATCTTCACAACACTTAACAGAGGTTGGGATTATGAATTCTTATCTTTTGCTTCATTTCAATCTTAACTATACTTCCTAATTTGTCCGTGACAGAATATACTGGTCTTAAAATGAAGACGAAAATGTTACTTACTTTTACTTTGGGGACGAAGAGACCTGTAGTAAACAAGTCCCTGTAAATTATTCAGTCTGGCCTCAATTTCTTTCTTTTTTCTTTTTTTAAAATATATTTTATTGATTTTTTACAGAGAGGAAGGGAGAGGGATAGAGAGTTAGAAACCTCGATGAGAGAGAAACATCAATCAGCTGCCTCCTGCACACCCCCTACTGGGGATGTGCCCGCAACCAAGGTACATGCCCTTGACCGGAATCGAACCGGGGCCCCCTGAGTCCGCAGGCCGACGCTCTATCCACTGAGCCAAACCAGTTAGGGCTCTGGCCTCAACTTCACTACATTTTCTTGTCTAAGGGAAGAGGGTGACTCTCCACCTATGAGTTAAGTCACTGAGCTTCACACAGGCAGAGTGAGTGTAGATAAAATGTTTTGTTGCGGAAGAGCAAATGATGAGACTTATGTGAACTTCAAAACTGTACCTCACACCTGTGTCTTCGGTTACCAAGTCCCGATCCTTGCCCTGGTCATAGCTCCCAGTGGACATTTCTGCATTTTCTACAAGCGACTGCATGTCACTGGCAAGTAAATTGGGTCGCTTCCTCTGAGACTTAGGGCCAAATGTAGTTTCAAAGCTTTCAGTATCGAGAATGTGCACCTTTGAGTTCTAAAGAGAAAGAATTATTGGTAAAACTAAGGAAAACACTAAAATAAGACAAAAAATTAAAAACCTACCTAGGAAAGGCTTTCTGCTTTTACTCTCCCAAAGCTCAAACCACACCAAAATCAACATGGATGCAGCCCGATTTCAAATCAGAAATGCTTACTTAAATAGCAAAGGTACTTTCTCCTCTACTCTGAAGTTCTGCAAACTTCCTTGCAGATATACAAAAGTAATACAAATAGTCAAAGCAAAAAAAAAAGTCAAAGCAAATATGAATAGTTGTGCAAGACCTGCCAAAAACTCTGCTTTATTTCATTTATCATAAACTTTAGTCAAATGTAATTAAAGCTACAATACTGAAAATTAAGTTATCTTTTCTGACTTTTTTTTGTGAGCTTTCAAACAAGTGCATAAAATATGCCAAATTCACAGATTTTGTCAGGGACGATCATACTCGAATGTGTTTTTTTTTAAACCAACTGTAAATGCCAACTTTTTCTTGGAAGTTCATTTCTTTCATGGCTAAAAGGAATTGCTTGTTTTGTAAGATGCATTTTAGTTTCAGATAACATTTTCCCTAATTTAGGTAACGTTTTTATTAAATGCACATGGAAAGCCTTCAGATGAAAAGCATCTAGCAAAAGTCCAAAATAATAGTTTAGATGTGATAAAAGGAACCTGATACTAACTAGAACTTGATGTGACTGTAAAGGAGTCACGGGCATAGGAATTTTTGAAGCCGGATAAAAGTCAAAGTTTGAGTTAGCGTCTATCACGTAACAGAATGTTAACAGCCGGCAGATGATATTCTTAAAAAAAACACACACAAAAAAACCAACACCCTCTGCCCCTCAGTACAAGCTCCTCTGTAAGCACAGCTACTAACACAGATGAAGGAACAACCCAGTGGCTTCTAAACTTTAACAGATCCTCCCTCCAACTCCTAAAGACCCTTAAGCTGTTATCATTTCCTCAAATCCTCTAACACAGCTCTTAGTTCAGTTTTACTTGCTACCTTCCAACAAGAAAACATCTCCAAACATGGATGCATTTACATGGGAAGTAGGTTCTAATGTCACTGGGGAAATGATGATCAAAATTATCACTGAAAATCTCTTAACCTAAAAAGTACAGTACACATGGACTTGTGTATATAAATCTACACATTAGTAAAACAGTAATAGGTGGTACATAATGAAGCACACACAAAATAAGTAGTTTTAATATAATGCTACAGAAATACAATAATTATAATGCACGTTTAGCTAAATGTGCAAAAGTGAAAACCATATCTGATTTGACTCCACTCTGCAGCAATCTCTAAATCAGATTTTATAATATGTAGTAGATGTCATGCTAACATAAAAGAGGTATGGTTTTGCCCTGGCCAGTGTGGTTCTGTGGCTATAGCATTGCCCTGTGGACCAAAGGGTCCTGGGTTCAATTCCAGTCAAGGGCACGTACGTCGGCTGCAGGCTCCTCCCTGGCCTCTGCGCAGGAGGCAACCAATTGATATGTCTCTCTCACATCGATGTTTCTGTCTCTCCCTCTCTCTTCCACTCTCCCTAAAAATCAATGGAAAAAATATTCTCGGATTAACAAAGAAAACAACAACAGAAAAAAAAAAAAGAGGTAGTTTCTTGAGACCAAAGCAGAAAACTCATCAATTACTCTGAGTGCCTATCTGCATCAAAATGCAAGCTGACTGCTCTGGCTGCAGAGCCTTCATTCTTCAGAGCAGAGTTAAGCACTGGGTTTTGAAAGCACTGAAAGACTGGAATGGGCAACAAATCAGTAAATCCATAATAGAACCTCTCTGTTCTTCCCATAAACAGGATTCAATAGTTTGTTGAAAGATGGCTTTAGGGAGAACAGACAAAGGGAACAAGGGAAATGAGCAACTTGTCTGTGGTTCATGAATTACACTCATGTGTTTCCCTGAAAGAAAACAGTCATTCCCCTAATAGGTGCCATTCTTCCAGTCTGTCATAAAACAAAGCCTAATTGATAAAACCTGAGGCAATAACCAGGCCTTGGTTTTTATTTTGTTCTGCAAGTAAACACTTTTCTTTGAACTGTTAATCCATGTATGCGCGTCAATGTTTTCCTCTCCTCCTTATACTGGAACTGAAGCTTAGGCACTGGCTCCGTTTCTGGGAATTATTATTCAATGTAAGTAAAAATGTGCAGGAAAACATTAGGCCATTTTTTTTGGATTCTGTGTGAAACTCATTCTACTCAAGCCAGATTCATTTCTTACTGTACTTTGAACTTCAATGATTAACAATCAATCTGACCAGCATCCTTTCCTTCAGCTCAAAAGAATCTCCAAGGATCTCACAAAAGCTGCACTACACACCACCAAAACTCTCCCTCCTAAACCCAATCCTAACTCTATGTTTCCCCAAAGTGAGATGGAATTGCCACTTAAACAAGTTTGCCTACAAAAAAAATCTAAAACAGTATTAGTGATAGCTATGATCTATTAGGTGGCGGGCTGAGTGCTCACTATGTGCCAGGAGTTTTACTGACATCTCATCTGCATCCAGTCACCCGAGAAGGTGGGTTATCTTGATTTTACAGCTGGGGAAGTGAAAGCTCAGAGAAATGTAACAGAAGGCCATAGGAAGGGGTAGCGCAAAGATAAAATCCAGATCTCACTCCAAAGCCAGGGCTTTGATGAGCATACTACTGAAGCGCCCTGACAGAATGCGACTCATACGAAAGGTGAGACTCCCCTAACAACGGTGAAGAGAGACGTCTCAGGAAGCTCACCAATTCTGCATTAAAGTCACTATTCTCTATGGAAAAAACAATATACAGATATGGTAGAGAGAATCTGCATGGCTC
Source organism: Myotis davidii (assembly GCF_000327345.1). Lineage (NCBI taxonomy): Eukaryota > Metazoa > Chordata > Mammalia > Chiroptera > Vespertilionidae > Myotis > Myotis davidii. The sequence continues at coordinate 1,477,232 of NW_006300377.1, read as the reverse complement.
TGTCAATGAAATGCCATTCCCAGGGATATCTCCATCTTACATGAGGCCGGATTCGATCATGGAGAAGCGACATGGGTAACTTGCTCTGCTTCATGACCACTTTGTAAGGATCCTTCATAACTGTATCCATTTCCTCTTGAAATTTTTGTAATGATGACTGCTTAATCACACGTGTGTTTCCTGTTTTACAAAAGAATGTTGCCATTTACTAAAAAACTTCGTTTTGCTTTTGCACCCATCTTCCCAATGACTGAGTGAAAGGCAAGATTTTACATTACCCTTGCTCACCAAAACACCTAATACATTCATCCATGCAGTCATTTTTAAAACATAAAAGGAAAAAGCCCTGCCCAGTGAGGCTCAGGGGTTTAGACTGTCCGCCCATGCACTGAAGGGTCATGGGTTCAATTCCTGGACCTGGGTTATAAATTCAATCCCTGGTCCCAGTGGGGGCTCATGAAGGAGGCAACCAATCATTGTGTCTGTCTCACATTGATGTTTCTCTCTCCCCCACCCTCTTCCACTCTCTAAAGATCAATAGAAAAAATATCCTCGGGTAAGGATTAACAAAAAAGAGGAAGCAACAACAAAAACTGCCTCTCCTGCACTCATTACACTATGAACTAATCCATCAACCCAGACACGTAAAGGATTTCAATAGATTTCCAAGCCCAATTTCCTGACTGGATGAAACTGAAAAATAAACATCACCGAATGGAACTCAGATTTGACAAATGTCCTACTTCCTGTTAGATCTGACAAAGAAATTTGGAGCCAATCACAGCTGATTAGTTGGTGTACACAAGGAATCCCAAAGCACAGAACCTAGGAGTCAGCTGCTGTTTTTAGGGTTTGAAGGGACTAGTAAATGAACCAATAAATCACTGTAAGGGAGCAAAATAAAGGTATCTAACACCAGCCGGAGAACACCTTGTTAGGGAGAGATCCCCAAGAATGTATTCAATTAAGCGGTATGGTGCAGCACCACACAAAACTGAAGATGTTGATTATGACTGCTCTGATGTGATAGCAGTTCATGCTTATTATATTTTGTAGTTACAGATAGCTAGACACTATTCTCAGCCCTTTCCGTGGGTTTACTCATTTAATTACCACTAAAAATGGGTACCATTTTTATCTTCCTTTTAGATATGAGGAAACTGATGACCAGACCGACTTAATAACGTGCCTAGTCATAGAAATGGTAGCATCCAGAAGATTCAAACCCAGGTGATCTGGATCTGGAGTCACAGTATCCAGCCACCATGCTGAAAGGCCTCTACGGAGGGTTTTTTTTTTGACGCTTTTCTATGTTGCAGTTTCCTGCGGAGGTATCCCATCCAAAGATGTTGGAGATATTCAAAGGTAGTTGCCCTTGGCCTCCAAGCAGAGAGGTCAAACACGAGACAGACAAAGGGGTCCAACCACCTGCAGGCTCACACACCTCGCAGTGGCTAAGGGGGAGCCTGAAAGCCCAGGCTGAAAGGAAGGTGGACTTTCCAAAGGCCCAATCCCTCCGTGACTGCAGATACTCTACTCACTCCTGGGAAGAACCCACACTGTCACTCAGTTCAAATACAGCCCCATTACAGACAGTGTTTCAGAGGACCTCCAAGCGAATGCACTCACTCTCCAAGCAGAAGCCCAAACAGACCCGCAAGGCTCCTCTCAAACAGTAACCTGTCCAGATGACCAAAAACGAAGAGATGACAGTTCTAAGGTCTATGAATGGTGGTCATTAGGGTGGTCTTACGTGCTTAAGAGGGTCACTTACAATGAACAACCATGAGTTCTTTTAAAAAAAAAAAGTTATTGATGAAATCTCTCACCTCTACTTTTCTATGCACTTTTTCTCATTCCCTTTCTCATATAATCCTTGACAGTTCCACTCACCCCAAAACTCCTGCCTTCCAGACACCTGAATATCCCACCCTTTTCCACACAGCACACATTTTGTAGAGCAAAAGTAACAGATTATACTCACCAAACCATTTAATATTTGGCTCCACTCTTGCCACTGTGCCAGAAGCCACGGATGATTGATACTGGAGAGGCTTAATCACTTTACCACGATTGTTCCTAAATTGAGGAAATTAACAGGCTTTGGATGAGGACAGAAGAAAGGCAACAGCAAAGTTTGGTTTACAGAACACCCTTTCCATCAAAAGGACCTTTTCTTTTCTTTCTTTGTTTTAGATGATCATGAAATACAGATTTTAGTAAACAAAAAGTACTTCTACATTTGAAACAGATTGTCCAAAAGCCATTTATCCTCTTGCAACAGAGCACGTAATGATTTCTGCTAGATGAGTAACAAATAATGCCAATGTTTAAAAATCTGTTTACTGTTTCTTGCTTTAAAAAAAAACACATACTTGAGTTTTTTGAGTAATTATTTGAAGGCTGCTTTAAATGAATTTTAAATAGAGGGTGATTTATGCTGGAACTCAAAATTCCAAAACACACTATAGGGTAGGTGACTAAGGCAGATTAAATTCATTGACATTTGTGTTTTAGACACATCTTTTAGAACGGATGGAGATTCTAATTACTAAACAAATTAAGACCAGCCAGCAAAATGCCAGAACTCAGCAAGTCCCTGCTATAGAGGCTGCCTCAGCAGAACTCAGAGTTGTGATGAGTTTTCAAGTGCCACAACGTTGTGATCAAACGTTTGGCATTAAAAAAACAAGTTTTCTGGCTGCTTTTATGACTACAGTCCTATATGCTTTGTTAAAGGAAACCAGATTCTGTCTGACAGATACTTAACCTGAGATTTAATATGCCACTCGTGGCAGCCAAGGCTGTGAGGAACAAGACCTCTAATTGTTGGAGAGTGTGATGACACAACTACACCACCCACTACCCTCATCTTGAACCCAAAATTCACAATTTATCATAACAATACCCATATAAAATGACATATGAACACACACTACTCCTACTGGGGAAAGTAGGGGTGAGAATATCAAAGGTTTAATGGTCTCCAGCTACAAGTCAAGGGCATGGAGGAAAGGGGAAGAGATGACAGTGCCCGATGCTCACCTGCGCTCCTTCTGCCTGTACATATTCAGGCGCCGGATTGTGGCCCGGTCCCTCATGTTTTGGCCTCCTGCTCCCTGTACTCGATCTAGGAAACACAGAAGTAGACTGACTGACTGCACACTATTTGATAACCAAGTCTAAGTATGAACATTGCTTCAAGCACACTAATTACTTCACTTAAGAGTAGGCAGGCTGACACCTCATGGGAAAATCTCTACTTTCTCCATGTGTTGTTCCAACAGTTAGTTATTCCTGGGAGCTACATGGCATGACAAAGCTGACCTAATCTCTGATCCTCAGTGGGGTTGTACTTGGTAATGATCATGGCTAATATTTTTGAGCATTAACTATGGCACTGTCCTAACCACATCACAGGCACTATCTCATGCAATTCACACAACAATCCTATAAAGATGGACATACCATCACCATTCTGCAGGCTTAGACACGATGCACCGAGTTCGGACACTTTGCCCAAGGTCACAGAGTACCGAAAGGCAAAGCCACCATTCGAACAAAAGCATCTGATCACCATCTGTGGCCTTACCTTCTAAGACACCTACCGCTGGGTCTCAGCTGAACAAAAACAGAGTGTCTGCCGCATGAAAAGCACCATGGAGACTACTTTTGATGCAGGTATGTTCCTAATGTACCAGTTCCCTAACTTTCTAATGTTTGATTTTAGTTTGAGCAACAGCTAGTAATGCTTGCCTTACGTCTCAGAGAGAAAGAGAAGGACAAATAAGCATGGAAGTACTAGCCTAGTTTCTCATTCTGGGATCCCTTCAAATCTACTCTTGAAGAGATGCAGGGGAAAAAAAAGGCTAAAATCACAGGACTGGTGGCCCTACTGCTCACTAACTATACCAACGGTGACAGCCATTTCCCCTATTTTGGCTCAGTGTCATCGCCTATAACATCATGATCTCTAAGGGCCTTTGGGAGTCTCATATTCTAAGATTCCAGTCCACCCAAATTGAATAATTTATCGGTAATCCAGAAACGAATTTGGACATGAATTAAAATCAACAACTTCAAATCATATATAAAAACAAAGTTTTACTAACTAAACCTGAATAGAAGGGGCTCCCCCAAAGTCTATCTCCGATAAGTGGAACCTCCACAAAACCCATACACAGCTTCAAAAACACCTTGATGGAGGGTTTTCTCTGCGCTTTACTGCATGGGATAACTCCAAAAGCCCAATCTACAATGTCTTTCTCATTTAAATGGTCAAAGCGTAGGTGGCAGGCAAGTGTGGTCAAGTATGAAAGGCCGGCTGGGCTGGTCTACACCCCTTTTAATCTGACTTCAATTTACTCCTGGAAATTCCTTGGGCTGGAAAGGTGCAACCATCCCAAGACTGAAATATATTGGGGAAGGGGCTGCCACACCTGATCCACGTAAGAACATAGGAAGAGGTCAAGGCGAACCGCCCCTTCTGACTCAGAGCTTCCGAGTCCCAGCACTCCACCACGGGAGCCGCCCCGCAGCTGCCAGGCCGGATGTCCCCCTGCCCCGACCTCAGACCCCGGGCCTGACACACAGCCCTGACAGGCGTGCAGGACGCCAGTCCCCTTCAGTGCCTCCGAAAGAAGAAGCCACCTGCTCACTCCCCAATAGCCACCCGGCTCCAGGTCACTCCGAGCAATACCACTCGCGTGTCCCCCTCCCCTCGGAGCCTCGCCCTTGCTCCCTTCAAGCTCCGCCTTCCGCGAGCCCGCCGCCAGTACCCGGGTTTGTGCTGGCCTTCGACGGGTTGATGGTGCTCCGTCCTTTGTACTTGGGCTTCACCATCTTGCCGACGGGTTGAGGACCGAAGCGCTAGGTCCGGCCTATCTCAGGTAAAAGAGCTCGTAACTTCCCAAACCCGGCCGAAGTGACCCGCGTGAACTACGCTAGAACACGTGTGCGAGCGCGACGTCACTTCCGCTCGCGCCCCGTCTTTCCAGAGCGACTTCCTGCGAACGCGCGGAGCGCGTCGCCGCACTCCTGGCTCCACCCCCGCCCCCGCCCACCGCTTAGACCGGCACGGGCGCGGAGGCTGTGCCCCTCTCTCTCCCTAGCAACCGCCAAGCTGCCCCTCCATAGCAACCGCCTAGAAACCTCTAAGGCTTAGCCTTAGAGTCTAAGGCTTTTAGACTGGGTCCAAGGGCCCAGAGCTCCTAGTTGGGTCCACCCCCAAAACACAGGGGTCTCGCCCCAAGCCAATGGCACAAGCTTAAGTTTAATTATCTGAATTTGTCTTTTAAGGCCTTCTAAAAGTGACTGACCACACAGCAGCTAAATATCAATCAGATTTTGTCACTCTCTCCTTAAAACGCCAATGGTTTAGAGTTAGAGAGAGACAGACAGATGCAGAAATCTCCTTGTCAACCCTACAGAATTTTGCATGATCTGGCCCCCGCCTATTTATCTGACTTCATCGGTACCTCCCTCCCTCTGATTATTCTCACATTTACACTAGATGTTCCCTCTGCTGGA
>NW_006300377.1:1459551-1471668 GCF_000327345.1 Myotis davidii | reverse complement strand
CTAAATCTGTGCTTAATTAGTTCCTCCTAGTCATTCAGTTCAAATGTTACCTACTGATAGGTTTGCAAGATTTAGCAAGTAAAAATATGCCCGGTTAAGTTTGAATTTCAGAAAGACAGTAACTTCTTTAAAAATATTGATTTCAGAGAGGGAGAAGGAGAAGGAGAGAGAGATAGAAACATTAATGACAAGAGAGAATCATTGATTGGCTGCCTCCTGCTCGCCCCCTACTGGGGTTGAGCCCACAATCCAAGCATATTTATCGGGAATCGAATCTGTAACCTCTTGGTTCCTGCGTCAACACTTAATTGCTAAGTGACGCCCAGCTGGGTGACAATGAATAACGTTTAGTATAAGTATGCCCGATGCAATATTTTGGACATACTTACACTAAGAAAAATGTATTATCTGAAATTCAAATTTACCTAGGCATTCTGTATTTTTATCTGGCCTCCCTTTCTACTGGGAGAAGTTTTTCCTGCTGTTAAAAAAATAAACAACAGGCCAAAATGGACTCACTTTTTAAAAATATATTTTTTTATTGATCTCAGAGAGCAAGGGAGAGAGAGAGAGAAACGTCAATGATGAGAGAGAATCATTGATCAGCTGCATCCTGCACACCCCACACTGAGGACTGAGTCTGCAACCTAGGCATGTGCCCTTGACTCTTGACCCTTGACCAGAATCAAACCTGGGACCCTTCAGTCCACAGGCTGACGCTCTATCCACTGAGCCAAACCAGCTAGGGCTTGGAGTCACTTTTGCTAAGCTACGTCACCACACAAAATTTAAAAGCTAACCTAATTGCAGTTTCTGCCTTTCCCAGGAATGGGATTTTAAACCAATCAATCTGATCAACAATAGTGAGATAATCTGCCTGAAATCATCCACTCTTTTAATTTCTTAGTTCCACTCTCTTTCTGCCTACAAAAACTTTCCAGTTTGTATAAATCCTTGGAGTGCCCTTCTAGTTGCTGGATGGGAAGCTGCCTGATTCATAACTTAATAAAATCAATTAGATCTTCAAATTTACTTGGTTGAATTTGGTTCTTTAATACTGTCTCATCAGTCTAAATCAGCCATCTCCCACCTTTCTGCAGTTATTCTGGTACATATTGTTTTATTTACTTCCTGGCATTTATTAGTAGCCAAAATTATGTTGTTTGCAACTTCATCTGCTGCTTCCCCAAAACTAGAATGTAAGCTTCCTGAGAGCAGGGACTTTATAAGTTTATTCACTGCAGTGTCTCCAAGATTTGGAAAAGCACTTGAAACTTAGTAAGAACTCAAAAACTATTCACTGAATGGAGGAATGCATAGATCAGTGGTTCTCAACCTTCCTAATGCCGCGACCCTTTAATACAGTTCCTCATGTTGTGGTGACCCCCAATTTCATTGTTACAAATTGAACATAATTAAAGCATAGTGATTAATCACAAAAACAATATGTAATTATATCTGTGTTTTCCGATGGTCTTAGGCGACCCCTGTGAAAAAGGGTCGTTCTACCCGCAAAGGGTTCGCGACCCACAGGGTGAGAACCGCTGGCAGAGATGGTATCTTAGCTCATCCTGCTGTTAACAAAATATCAGCCTGGGTGACTTAAACAACAGACATTTATTTTTCACAGTTCTGGAGTCTGGGAAGTCCAAGATCAGTGCCAGCCTGGTTGGGTTCCTGGTGAGAACTCTCCTTCTGGCTTGCAGACAGTTGCTTTCTCACTGTGTCCTCAGGTGTTGGAGAGACAGGGAAGGCTCTGGTCTCTTCCTCTTCTTATAAGGGCACGAATCCCATCATACGGGCTCCACCCTCATGACCTCATCTAAACCTGCTCACCTGCATAAGGCCTGTTCTCCAAGTAATGTCACACTGGGGATTCAGCCTTCGAACGTTAAGGGGACACAAACATTTAGTTAATAGTAGAAGGGAATGCTTCTTGCCCTGAGTGGGGATGACGGTGGTAAAACCCAACAGTGTCTGTTTCCACTAGTCAAAATAAAGTTCCTAGATGCCAGCATTTCAACCAATAATCCCTCCCTCTTTTTTTTTTTTTTTTTGGCACTTCAAATTGCCAGGAAGTGCCCACCACTGTGCTTTCAGGATAAGCCAGAGAAGAGGTGGTTAGGCAGGAGGAAGGTGGATTCCAGACTGTAGTGAAGTTCATTCCGTAAAAACAAACAATTTAGTATAAAGTGAGTTATTCTAATTGTGGGAGATATGACTGAGTCTTTATTTCTCTGAGTCTGAAACAAACAAACCCCAAAACATTCTTCCTAGAGCAAAAGAAGGCCAGTGTCCTAAACAAGGGTGGGTAGTACCTTCTCTTCCTTGAGGCTCACGTTTATTGCCCCCAGGGCAAGTATCGTGAGATTAAACACACTTTTGCTATGAAGGTCTGACTCTGACACGGTGTCCCAGGGAGTCCTTGAGAGCTGATCAGAAACGTTTTGTCCAGTGAGGATCCGAAGATGGCCTCTTCTGCCTCACACTGTCCCTTTGATCCCCCAAATGAGGGTGCAATAGCCCACTCCCAAAGAGAAGACCAGGATAATGTGTTTCTGATGCCTCAATTTGGTTCAAACCAGAATAAACACGAATGGCAAAAATCAGCCCATGAGCTCATTCAGGCTTTGATCAGAGACATAATTTCATTATGAAATTTTGAATCAAGCTGTTGTGAAGTCTTGCCAAGGAGTTTCATTTTCCCAGATGATATGGTGGGTTGTTTCTCTCCTGTTCTCATACTCAGCTTGCATTTATCATACAAACTTTCCATCTATTTTTATAACCTGGTCCATCAATCCTTTTACAACAGTATTTGCTGATCCTGACAACCAGCCTCAGTTCTACTGGCCAAAAATAAGCTTGATCCAGGTGGGTCAAGCTAAAGTTACTGGCTTGGTTCGCCTCCCCTGCTTACCACAATTGAGATACACTGACTATTTTTCACTCCCCTCTCTGATGTCGTGGTAACTAGAGGAGGCAAGATACACCTTCAAGCCTACAACTGCTCCACTTTAAAATGGACATGTTAACTACCCTGAAAGATTGCTGAAAGCGTTGTAGACATGATACAGGTAGGCTGCTTTCTCCTTTCCTGCAGACTCGCGGTTAGCCCTCACTCCCTGGACTCCTGCTTCCAGGAACCCACAGGTTAGTGTGAATGGAAAGACCCCCAAGGAGCTGCCTGGAGATGCCCCTTTTCTGAAGCAGCCTCAGGCCAAGTGCTGATAGGAAACTCTGGGCTGGTGTTTCTGCAGGAAGCAGAGGATCTTGACCTCCCTGTCTTCATCATTCTGTAAAAACACTTTCATTAGGATCTAATGGGCAAGGAGCAGCAGCTTCGAAAGTAACTTTTCCAAGTGTGGTCTGAGGGCCCTCCGCATCAGGGTCACTGGGGGGAAGTGGTTAACAACGCACACTCCCGTGCTTTGCCCTAGAGCTACTGAACTTAGACCCGCTGAAGGTGGGGCCCAGAGAATATGCACTGGAAGGAGCTCCTCACATGCTTCTTTATTCACAAATCTTTGAGATCTGAAAAGCAAAGTCTTTCCCAAAAGTTGCCCTGAGGCTCTCAGACCCGATGACCAGAAGGCGGCCCTGGTAAGTAAGGCCCAGCTCTGTCCCCACCTATCCGAGATCCTCTGGTTTTCCCAGCAGAGCCAGGGCGAGGAAGGCTGCGGCAGTGTCTAATGCACTCTGAAAATATATGTCTTGGCTCTGCCCCAAATGCCTTGATATTTATGCTGCAGCTGGAGGGTCGTTATCCTTTGGCAACGCTCCACTGTAAGGCCATTAGCTCTTAATTAGTGCCAGCTTGTTGGTTTAGCCTTCCTAGTTGAACCCAGAGCAGAGGCTTCTCTGTGCAACCTCCTGGGTCTCTCCGCTGGCAGGCCCATGAGGAACTGACCCCTGCCCGCTGGGGCCAAGAGCTGGGCCCTGGAGGGGCTGCCGCTCAATGTGAAACAGTTGCTAGCCCCCAAGCAGAGGCTCTGGGATCCTAGAAGAATAGGGAAACCACTTGGAATATGTTTTCAGGGTTTTGTTATTGTGTTTTGTTTGTAGAAAAAAGAAAGATTAAGAGAGTCCTTGGCCTTACAACCTCAACAGTTTACAAGGGAATCTAAGAAAAAGAAGGTGCAGAGCCCTGCCTGGGTAGTTCGGTTGGTTAGAGCCGTGGTCGGCAAACTGCGGCTCGCAAGCCACATGCGGCTCTTTGGCCCCTTGAGTGTGGCTCTTCCACAAAATACCACGTGCGGGCGCACGTACAGTGCGATTGAAACTTCGTGGCCCATGCGCAGAAGTCGGTTTTCGGCCTGGGCGAGTCTAGTTTGAAGAAGTACTGTTGGTATTTGGCTCTGTTGACTAATGAGCTTGCCGACCACTAACTTAGAGCATCGTCCCAATACACCAAGGTTGCAGGTTCAATCCTCAGTCAGGGGACATACAAGAAGTAACCAATGAATGCATAAATAAAGTGGACCAATAAATCTCTCTCTCTCTCTCTCTCTCTCTCTCTCTCTCTCAAATCGATCAATACAAAATAATAATAATAAGGTGCATTGAATTGAAGCTTTGTGGCCCAAATGGCCCTCAGTTTTTAGTCTAGGATGCCTGAGAAGTTTTGAGACAAGGATACAACAAGCTGGTCGCCTGGATGGCTATGAAAAATGGCTGAGGGACTTACCTCTGGGAACCCCAAGAAACTTCTCTTCATGGATGATGTATCTGGTCACCACTTCTAAGTGGGAAAAACAGTATGTATTGGTCTTGGCAGTGATCTCATTGCTGGGTGAGGAGCTCTTCAGAAAGATCTCTAGATTAAGCTTTGGAAAAATAACTAGCAGCATTTTGCTCCTTCCTATCACCGAATCCCCGTGGTCCTTAGCATATGCCCCTTAAGAAAATCTGAGAAGTCATTTTATGAGATGCTATTAATGGCCTCTAATTTTCAGCCTGGCTTAGATAACTCAGGATTGCTGGCTGCGGCCTGAGAAATGGATCCAGAACACACATCGATGTGGGAATTTAAAGTATAATTCCAAATCGTAGATAATTGTTTACGCTCCAAGATGGCTGGAGGGCCCATATTAAGTCATCTCCCCAGGATCAGTGTGTTTTCTATTATACTAGATACCTATCTGTCCAATGATCCTTTTGATTTTTAAGCCTTTAGACTAAATCTTTGTGTAATTCTTTACCCGCTCATCTCCTGCCTACCCCCCACCCCCTTTTCCTTAGGAAAACACTTTTCTAAAATGTTAACCAGGTCCTTTGGATTGTTTCCAGAAGAATAATGTCACGTCAAAGAATCTGAAAAGTCAACTCCCAAAACCAGCGTGTCAGGGGGACTTCTGTCTGTCAGAAGGTCAGTCTTGCTCGAGGGGCAGCTCCTGCCCAGCAAGATACTCAGGTTTTCCTTGGGCTCCTGCACCCCTCCTGCTCTCTTGTCTGGTCTGGTCTAGCCTGGGAACAAAGTCTTACTTCCCTAGTAGATACTCAGACTAAGGTGGAAGAAAGGTAGGACGAATACCTTCTCAAGCAGCAGAGGAAGAAGTTGTCAGGACCTACATTCATGTGTCTCTTTAGAGCCTTGATTAGAAAAAGACAAGTATACCATGCCTTCATCTCAAAAAAGCAATCCTTCCATCTGTGTAACCAGGTAGAGGAATCTTCTAGGGGCTTTAAATGTCTATTTGAGCAACTTCAGAGTTGTCATTTTTGCTTCCAGCCAGAGCTAAGCATATCCCCAGGATATCTGGCCACGGTACCCAGGACCTGGGGACTTGGGATTTTGCTGTGCTCTCCCATCTCCCACCTCCCCAGTGCACCAGGCATAAACCAAGTAGTTTATCTCCAAGGGCAGGGGTAATCAAACTACTGCAATCCCTCCAAATCCCACCAGCATCCTGTCTCCATGTGGCCCATGAGCTTAGAATGGTCTTTATGTTTTTTTTTCAAATGTTATGTAGAACTTTTTAAAAACTATATATATGTTTCTATTGATTTCAGAGAGGAAGGGAGAGGGAGAGATAGAAACATCAATGATGAGAGAAAATCAAGTGGCTGCCTCCTGCACACCCCACTCTGGGGATTGAGCCCACAACCCAGGCATGTGCCTGGACTAGGAATCAAACCATGACCTCCTAGTTCACAGGTCAACACTCAACCACTGAGCCACACTGGCCGGGCAGTCTTTACGTTTTTAAAATAAGAACATTTTGTGACATGTGAAGATGACATGAAATGCGAACTTCAGGGTTTATAAATAGTTTTATTGGAACACAGCCACGCCATTTGTTTACAGATGGTCTATGGCTGCTTTTGCACTACAGTGGCAGAGAAAAGTAGCTGCCTGAAATATTTACTACCTGGCTCCTTACAGGAAAAGCTCGCCCACCACTCTGGCCTAGGGCTCTGGTGTGTGTTCTGCGCATAGAATAGGTATGTAACTGACTATCAGCTGACCCTCTAGTTGCCATTGTCCTCTGAGAGTGAACATTGCCTGTCCCAACGCGGAGGAACATTTATTTATTTATTTATTTTTTTATTTATCTATTAGAATAAAGAATAGATTCACCTAGATCAACCAAAGGACTTGTATGCATGCATATAAGCATAACCAATGGACATAAGACACTGGGGGATAGGGGAGGCTAGGGGACTGTCTAGGGCGGGGGGCGAAAAATGGACACATATGTAATACCCTTTGTAATAAAAAATTAAAATAAAAAAAAAGACCAACCCAGATGAAAATATGACAAAGAGACAGCTTTAAAAAAAAGGGGGGGGGGGTCTGGGAACAGCAACACTGGTCTGTCAGTCCCTGGCCCAGCCTGGGATTTTTGTGTGTTTTTTCTGAGCCCAAAGAAGGGGGCTTCAGGCAGAAACCCAAAAAGCTCCTTGGTCCCGAGTCTTTGTGAGACAGGTTTTGGTGACATTGAGGCAAAGCATGACACAGGTAGGAAAGAGACTATTGGCTCTGCCCAACTTGGTTCTGGTGCGTTGGAGTCTTCAGGGGCTGCACCCAGGGCGGGCAGCTTCAGGAGTGTCCTGAGGCCGTCCCCATGGCCTGAAGGCCCAACACTAGCTCACATGCCGACAGCCATGCCGGGGCCTGGAGCAGCTTCACGAGTGAGGATGCTGACGAGGGACTGGAGTGGAAAGGGCTTTGCAGATGCCCATGAAGACCTTATGGCATTATTTGTGAGCACATGTGATCCATCCTCTGCGCGCCACCCCCACTTCCCAATAAACGAGTGAAACTCTGAACAGACTGGGTATCATGGCACACAGGTAGTGAAAGGACATGCAAAATGTGAGTTTTCACACAGCTAGGCAGTAGCGCAGAGAAACTAGCTGAGTTCAAATCCTGGCTCCACCGTTTAGTAGCTGTGAGCTCTCGTCACATCCCTTTACTTCTTTGTGTCTCAGTGTACTCGTCTGTAAAATGGGCATAATAACAGTATCCACCTCTCAGGGCTGAGTTGAGAAACGAGTGAGGCAATGGCCAGGAAAGGGATTAACAGTCTAAGTGCTATATCAATGTCTGCTATTGTTATTATAAGTCATGTCTCCAACTGCACACAGAGCTTTGTGAGACTTGAGAAAGGACAGGGGCTGCAATAATGAATCCCACAGCCCCTGTTCTCAGGAGTTGACATTAGGCTGGGGGCAGAGACTTAGATGTGATAAAAGTGTGCAGACAGTCCATAGAATCACAGAAGGGGGAGCAACTGCCAGAGAGGGGACATCCTTCACATAATAATTTGATCTAGATATGAAGTGTATTAGGGGGAGGAAACAGCTTGAACAAAGACACTGAATTTGAAAATTCATTTATATTGGGCACCATTGAGTAATTCTGAGAAGTTTAGATGGGAGGGGGTGGGAGTGGTAGGAGATGATTCTGGAAAAAGCTGGATTGTCACAACTTGTTGTGGCCAAATGACAAAAAGATCAAAGTCAGGTTGCTTTCGGTCTAGTGCTCTAATGAACTTTGATGCTGGCCATGTTTTTCCTCCCAGAAGGAAAAAGGAATAGGCCCTATCAATAACTATGATCTCCAGGAATCATATGAGAATAAACCCATGCCAGTGGGACCTTTCCATTCATGCAACAAACATCTGGCCTAAAATGACAAAAGACAAATGCAGTTGGTCAAATATACAGGGGAAGTGGAGACTGGGCAAGCCATGGTTATGAAGAACTGTGGCTGCACATGAGGAGGAAGGAAGACAAAGGATGGTGGTGGGAGGGGGCGTAAAGTTCTCAGGAGTTGAGTAGAAATGCCAAAGTTAGCCAACGTGGAGAGAATCAGAAGGACCAGAAGGGTGACACAGGTTTAAAAATAAAAAGAGGGAGTCCGGCTGGCATGGCTCAGTGGTTGAGCATCGACCTATGAACCAGGAGGTCATGGTTCAATTCCCAGTCACATACCCGGGCACATACCAGGGTTGTGGGCTCAATCCCCAGAGTGGGGTGTGTAGGAGGCAGCCGATCAATGATTCTCTATTGATGTTTCTATCTCTCCCTCTCCCTTTCTTTCTGAAATCAATAAAAAAGAATTTTTTTTTAAAGGGGGAAACAGGAGAAGGGTAAACCATGGGAATGCCAAGAGAGTATGTTTGTGAGAAACTGAGATGTAATGTCTGTGGGCATTTTGTTGATTTGGGAAAAGGATTGTAAATATGCATGGTAGGCAAATACCTTGTACAAAAAAATACCTTGTGAAAATGAATGGGAGGGCTCGAGAGAAATCAAACACAGTCTATCGGTAATGGTCCTGCCCTTGGGAGAAAGGCCAACTATACATTCAAGGCAGTTGTTGCCAGTCTCCCAGCCCTGGGGGCAGATCCAAAGTCTGAACCAGATGGGTTATGTGTATCTCAACTGGCACAAGCAGCTGTGGGGCCATCATCCGGCTTTTCTGCCCAAAGTGGGGAGGTGCTGCTCCCCACTCTCCACACGGTGCTCAGGCCAGTCCCAGAATGGGACTCCTTTTGGGCTTAGATTGCCATTGGTTCCTCAGTCCCACTGTGCATCAGACCAACCGAGCTGAGAGCCATCTGATGCCCTTTAGGATTGGTTTCCTTTGTGTTCCTGGAGGCAAAAAGCACAGAAGTGAGACTTGGGCTCAAATCAGGAACAATTAACCATATTCAAATGCAAAGCCCTCAGAGATCGATCGCGTTAAAATGCTGGGCTCTGCAATCACAAGCCTGCTCTTCACTTGGCCTTCACATCTGAGTCTTCCCTCTTTGAATCCTCGAAGATGAGACAGTGAAGTTCAACTGCCTAAATGGCCATCCTCACGTGCCCAGGCCTGGGGCCAGCGGAGCCCAAGCTCGAGGATCTACCAACGCAACTGGCCCAGCCTCGCTCCATGTCAATGTCTTGCTCCAGCTCCCAATCTTTGAGTGGACACTTCCCATGGTCCCTGGGATTGTGACACCCTCATTGTCACCGCCTCTGCCAAGTGAGTGTTCCAGGGCTGGCCTGGGAAAGCACTTTTCTTTGTTCCTTGAGCTGCTGGCTTGTTTGACAGGCTTTGGACCTGGTCTGGCTGTTCCAGCATCACTTAACCCCCTCCACTGCCCCAAACCCCTGTTCCCCCCTCCTCCCATTCCTCTGCCCTGAAGGCTGCCGGCTTATTCCTTTTGGAGATGAACTCATTGTTGACTTTAACTCACTTCGATGTTTCCCAGGGAAGCATGCTGGCAGGAGGCCCACTGCAGCTCCTTGAAGAAGACAGCCGGTCCAGTGCCAAGACTGGGTGCCAGGGACCTTGGAACTGCCAAAATGCCTCCCATTTTATGGACAGGCCTGGCTCGACCTGAAGACATTCCAAGTATTTAATCAGCAGCCCATGGTACATATTGGGTTGCAGAAGGAGCCCTCAGAAGCTAGCCCGTCCAGAGATGAAACTTAGCCAGAGGAAGGAGCTGGCCTTCTCCATGGGGGCTGATGCTCAACAGATGGAAAAAGTGCATCCCAATAACAATAATCAATAACCAAAGGCTGGCAGCTGCTGCGGCAGGCCTGGGGGTCCTTTGGGGGGGGGGTGTGGCTCTGCCCTTGTTCTCACACCAGACTGAGCCCAGCCAGGAACTCATCTCACTGACCTCCCCTCACCAGGCTCCGGGAGAGTGGACAGGCGAGGGAGGAACCATATTTCACATACTTTCTCTTCTAAAATGTAGCCCCATTTCGCAATTTCCTACTTAATTTCTGGAAGGCTCTAGGGTAGGACCCAAGCCACCTTCTCCAGCCATTGACCTGGCTCTCCTCTCCTCCTCACCACCAACCTGGTAGGCTAGTGATACTAGACAAAGGGGCCCAGGTAGTGGCAGTCCCACCACCCCATCAGCAGCTGGTCATCTCAGGTCTATGTGAAGCTGAAGGAGCCTCTACAAAACCTTCAGCCAAAACCTGCTGATTCTTTATCCTCCATTGCCTCTTGGTTCTTTCTCTTGGGAGAGCCAGGAGGTTGACCCAAACAGGTTCACCCAACTCTGGTGTTCAGTCTCAGCAACCCCTGAGGCATCTGATCTTCAGATCTCACTTCCCTACAATAAGGCTTTTGTTCTCACTCACTTTTCCTGGCCGGACAGTCCTCCAGGCCCTTTGCAATGAACCCACTCAACCTTGGAAAATGGAACTGTTCTCTCTGGTTTATTTTTCCTTCTTTACCATCTTTCAGCAAGGCTTCCACCTGCTGTCTGTTCAGTCTGGTCTGGACCACAGCTGGAAGTGTCAGGGGCAAAAAAAGCCAGCACTTAGGTGACCGGCTCTGGGTCAGGGACCTGATTCGGGGCCTAGGAAGCTGACCCTTTTCCTAAATCCCCTCTTAGTCCTTCTAAACCGGACCAAACGGGGGCAGGGGGAGGAGACAGAGAAATACTTAAAAAAACAAAGCCCAGACAACGCAACGCCGTCACCCAAAATATTGAAATGGAAAACAAACCCTTTCTCTGGAGACTTGGTCTGAAACATACTGAGCTGACACTGGGTCAGGTGGCCAAGATACGTGTTAATCTGGACAAGCCTGGGACCCGCAGAGGTTCTCAACCTGTGGGTCACGAACAATGAAAACACATCCTGCATATCAGATATTTACATTATGATTCATAACTGTAGCAACATTACAGTTATGAAGTAGCAACGAAAATAATTTTATGGTTGGGGGTCACCACAACATGAGGAACTGTATTAAAGGGTCCCAGCGTGAGGAAGGTTGAGAACCACTGCTGTAGAGGAAAAGGCTCAGGTTTTCCAAATGAACCTGTGGGCAGATAACAGTCACAAACAAATCCTGGGCTAGTGTTGCCTAACTTTTGGGAGCAGGGTTAGGAATCGTGCCATGACTCCTTCTCTCCAGCACCCCACTCACTCTGAAAATCACGTGTAACTTCTGGTCAATCCTTATGGTCTCTGGCCTCGGGGGGGGGGGGGGGGGGGGCGGCTGCTTCTAGGGCTTTGAGCAGGTAACTGCCCACATCTTGAAACTCACACCCCAACTCCTGCTTGGAAAAAAGGTATGCTTACTCTTGAAAGCGCAGAGTGAGACAGAGGGAGTAGGTCCAGGTAGCGCTGTTTTCAGGGAGGCATGGGGATCGCACCTGGGGACACCCAACGCATCAGTATCAGAATTCCCTCCCACCAGCATTTTTGCAGATGCGGAAGTTCATGATGTCCCCTCCCTTCGCTGCCTAGAGTTTCAGGAGCTGCTTTGGGGGGCTCAAAGGGGTGATGCAGAGAAGCCGATTGCCTCAGAGCGTCCCCAAGGTGATGCAGCAGATACATCCATGTTGGTAAGATTCTGGATTTTTGTTTTGATGCTGTTTTAGAGGAGAGCTTAAAGTGATGCTTCACCAACGTTTAACATGCACAGGAACCCGGCTGGCATGGTTCAGTGGTTGAGCGTTGACCTACAAACCAAAGATCACAGTTTGATTCCCCGTCAGGGCACATGCCCCAGTTGCGGGCTTGATCCCCAGTGGGGGATGTGCAGGAGACAGCCGAACAGTGATTCTCTGTCATCATTGACGTTCGTATTTCTCTCTCCCTCACCCTTCTTCTTTGAAATAAAAAAAATATCTATATATACATAAAAAT
>NW_006300377.1:1449546-1459517 GCF_000327345.1 Myotis davidii | reverse complement strand
CACCCCCACCCCCCGCCCTCATGACGTTACTCTGAGTAGCGCGGACCTAAGGATCTGGCAGATTGGGGCAAATCAGAGCCAGAGACAGCCAAGACACACAGGGATTGATGACTGACACCCAGAGGGAGACAGAAACAGAGACAAACAATGGTACCTACACGTAGAATCAGAGGCTGAGGTGGGAACAGAGAAAGACGGGGTGATGAAAAGAGAGACGGAGAAGGGGACAGTCAGAGAAACAGAGGGCAAAGGCAGAGAGAACCAGACCAGAGATGGAAGACCGACAGGGCTGGCAAAGACAGAGCCAGGGTCAGGGAAGGAAGGCAAGGCGAGGAGGTGGGGGAGAGGCCAGAGCTGGCCATGGGCAGCCCGTGATCACCCAGGCTCCTGACCAGCAGTGAAGGGGCTCACAGGTATGGGAGGGATGGCCCCGCGGAGTTTCAGGTGTGCAGACTGGAGATGCCCACCTTCCCAACCTCTCACACCTAGACCACGCTCTCCTGCTCCTGTAGGGCTGTCCCTCCCTCGCCTGGAGCCTTCCACTACTGATTCCCCTTGTCTTTCCTGTGTATTTATTCTCTTAACTGGATCCTTCCCAGAAGGTTTTAAACATTTTTAAGTCTTTCCCACCTAAAAAAACAAAAATACAAAACCACAAAACAACAAAACTCTCTCGTGATCTCCTGTCTCTTTGTAGTCCCTGTCTTATTTCTCTCCTTTCCTCAGCTAAACTTCCTGAAGGAATTGTGTGCACTGATTTCGACCTCTTGTGAAGGTACATATTGTAAGCCCAAAGGTCAATTTCCAGGTCAATTTCCAGTCCTCCTTTACTTGCTATCTTAGCAGCCTTTGGGCCTCCTGATCTCCCCTCCCGCTTGCTGGCTTCCAGGACATGATAGTCCCCTGGTTTCCCTATTGCCTGCTCCTTCTCTGACTTTTCCCCACCAAGTCTCCATGATCTGACCTTCATACTTGAAGACCTGAGCTCTCTCATCACCTGGTACATTTTTTAGTCAACCTATTCCAAACCCCAAGCAGCTTCTCTCCAGGTGTCTTCTACACTACAGCCAACAGGATCTTGGCAACATACACATCTCGTCATGGCATTGGCCTGTAATTTAAAAAACCCTTCAGCAGCTGCCCCTGGCTCTGAGAATAAAGACCCAACTCGGGGTGACCTTTCTCCCCATCCTTCTCCCCCCGCCCCACCTCCCCCCCGCCCATGACCTTTCTGAGATGATCTCACTTCACTTGCCCTCTAGGCCTTCTAGCTATATTGGCCTTCTTTTAGTTCCTTGAACACCAAGCTCCATTTTACTGCAGGACATTTGCATGTGCTGTGCCCTCTTTATAGAACTCTGCTGTCCAATACAGAAACCACTAGCTACATGTATCTGGTGAGCACTTGAAGCATGGCTTGTGCAAATGAAAAGCCGAGTGAATTAAATTGAAAAAACATTAAATATTGGCAAACAACTATTCTTGAAACAACCTGAGTATGTGAATTCACTTTTCAATTTTAATTTTTTTGAAATTTAAATCTAGGTAAGCTATTTCTGGAGAAAATTCAGTGTAAAAAAATCCGTGTCAAAGACTCAGTTTGAAAAAAAAAAATGTGAAAGATCTCATTAACAGTTTTTTTGTATTGAGTCCATGTTAAAAAGATACTTTGCTTATATTTCATTGAATAAAAGATATCATCAAAATTAATCTCGCCTGTTTCTTCTTACTCTTTAAATGTGGCTACTAGAAAAATGTAAATTACATAATTGGTTCATATTATATTTCTATTGGATGGCACTGGTCTAGAATGCCATGTCTTCTCTTCATCTTAACTCCTTCTACTTGTCCTGAGCTTGGCTCAAATATCACCTCCTCTGAAAAGCTCCCCTGAGATCAAGTCTTCTATATTTATTCACTTTCATAGCTATGTGTATGTGCCCGTGATTGCCTCCCCTTAACTCCGCCCCATTGTAATGATACATTTATTTGAATAATTACTAGGTTCACCTCTCTCACCCCCACCAACCTCTAAGCTCCATAAGAGCAAGGGCCATGTCTGGTTCCCGTCCTGAAAGCAGGCACTTAGTCCAGAGCCTGGTGCATGAGTGGCCACCAGTGGACACTTCCAAATACCACAAGATGTCTTCCACCCGCTGTCCTTCCTCTGGGTCCACGGTCCCCAGCCGTCTCAGAGAGCCTGAGCACCCCTGGCCTACGAGTTCCACTATGGCCCCTCGGAATAGAGCTGGCGCCTCTCCCAGACAGAAAGTCCTCCTCTGTGGCTGACCAGCGTCCTGCCATCCATACAGGTAATTAGAGTTTCTCAAACTTGACTGTGCACGCCAGTCACCTGGAGCCTCCTTAAAATGCACACACTGGCTCACTGGGTCTGGGACGGGACCGAGATTCTCATCTCTAACAAGCTGCCCAGTGATGCCGTCAATGCTGGTCCGCAGACCACACTCTGGGAAACAAGGACTGAAAAGCTGGCTCCGCCGTGAGCATCCCCAAAGTTTTCTTCCTGCTCTGTCCAGGGGGCCAGCAGGGGTCTCTTAAAATTCAGCCCTGACTCTTCCTGCTCCCATACGTGCCCCACCAAAACCTGTACCCTGAAAAAGAATGTGGTGTCTGGGGCCACTGTGGTCATTTAGCTTTTGTTTTTAATTGGAAATAAACCTTTAAGCAGTTTTCAGAGTCCGGGCAGCCCTGATGTGGATCGTGGATGGGTAACAACGACCAGTCACACCGCTGGGAATGCAGAACAGTCCTCGTGCTCCGGCTCCTCCCGAAGGCTCCCCTCGCAAAGGCTGCGCCTGGACGCCGGGAAATGTTCTCTCCGCCGTGTCCACAGGGAGCATCGCAAACCAAGTGTGTGTTGCCGGGGCCTCTTCCTGGCAGAGATGACCCGTCCACCTCCCTGCCCTGTTCACATCATGATGTCCAGGGCATAGAAGTGTCTTCCGGTCGCCTCAAGTGTGTGTGTGTGTGTGTGTGTGTGTGTGTGTGTGTGTGTGTATGCATGTGTGCACACACACGTTTGCATGTTTGTTGATTCCATGTTTGGACATGGGGGTCGCTGTGTGTGTGTGTGTGTCCATGTACGTGTGCAGAGTGTGTGTCCATGTTGCCCTCCAGGGCTCCAGTTCAGTAATGCTTCCGCCCCTCTTTCTGCACGGGCCTCGGGGCTGAGGAGGGTCCCTAGGTGGGCCCTGCAGATGTGAGCGGCCCCACTGTCCCTTGCTGCTGCTGCTGCTGCTGCTGCTGGCCCTTGCGTCTCCGAGAGCCGGTGCCTGCCTCCTTGCTCTCCTTCCTGCTCGGGTTCCTGTTGGCCTTTTCCCTCCGGCCCTGGCCTCCCTTCCTCCTCTTCTGCCCTGCAACCCAACAGCAGGAAGACTCAACACAGGACATCTTGCCACAGGGAAGCCCCAGGCATGGCCATGGGCCTCAGGAGGGGAGTGGTGAGGAAGCTGGGCAGGGGCGGCAGGGGGGAGGCTGGGATCGCTGCCTTTAGGCAGTCGGGCGCCCTGAAGGCCTCCTCTGACCATCAGCCACTTCAGGGGACCCTGGGACATGGGCACTGAGAGGGATCCCAAGAGCCTTTTCATCCCCAACCCCTGGACAAACCACACACCCTCCTCCTCCTCCTCATGCCTTCCTCAGGCCTGGGGTCCCAATGGGCCAGGAGGTTCGGTGCAGTTTTTAGGACCTGCAGGATGGCCCCACCTCCTCTGGGGTCAGCCACCACATCATTGCCAACCGCAGGCTCAGTGACCTTGATCAAATCACTAGCCCCCTCCACCACCATCCCCAGGCTGGTGTGGCTCAGTGATTGAGGGTCGACCTATGAACCAGGAGGTCAAGGTTCGATTCCCGGCCAGGGCACACGCCCGGGTTGTGGACTCAATCCACAGTTTGGGGCGTGCAGGAGCGGCCACTCAATGACTCCTTTATCATTGATGTTTCTGTCTCTCACTCACTCTCCCTTTCTCTCTCCGAAACCAATAAAAACATGTTAAAAAAATGTTTTGCATCACCACACCCCCTCCCATGCTCTATCTGACCTCGCAGGGCTCTCCCAGTGCCCACATCTGCTGGCTCAGGAGAAATGGAGACACTGAAAGGATCTCCACACGGAAGTTTCCAGCTCCCACCACACAGAGTTTTGGGTCTCGGCCAGGCCTGGCACCGGTTTGCACAGCATGGGCTCTGGAGTTGGGGCTGCCCCATTTGGCCTGGCCTGAGACCCCCTCCTGGGCAACAGGCAGGGAGCAGAGGTGGTCCCATCTCTGCGGTTGGGCCTGGCCCCCGACTCCGGGAGGCGGAGGCTGCAGCTCACCCTCAGGACAGGGCGTCCTCCGCACTGTGCACCTCCGGGTCTCTTTGGTGTCGGAGCAGATGGCATGGTCGCCCCCAGGCGCATGGAGCACCCTGCGCGTCCGCTCCTCAGAGCCCCTCCGGAAACCACAGAGCTTCTTCCTCTTGGCGCATGGCCCCCACGGGGACCACTCGCTCATTTCACATTGTGCTGGCAGGAAGGGAGAGGAGAGAGAGAAGAGGAGGGTCACCGAATACCCCAGGGGAGCTTTCCCACCTGCTCTCTACCTGGGGCTCGGCCCAGAGGGCAGGAGAGTCCTGAGAGAAACCCCAGAGGGTGGTCGTGGGGTGAGCTTTCTCTGGGCAGTGCCCCAGCCACACTCTCCCTGGCCCGCCCTCCTCCAGGGGTCCTGGACCCTCTGCCCGCAGTGCCCACGTGCGTACCAGGACTGCTGCACTCCATGGTGCCGTTGGCAGCTGTGGAGCCCTCGGGGCAGGCCGGGTAGCAGCGGCCCTTGTGCAGGTACAGGCTCTCCTTACACTTGGTGCAGAAGTTGTGGCTGAAACAGGCCTCGCAGTGCTCAATCTTGCATTCTGAGGAGAGGACCAGAGTGGGAGCCTCTGGCTCAGCCTCCCCTCTTCCCCATCCCAACACCCACCGTGCCGGCCCACCCACACTGAGAGCAGGACAGGGCAGGGGAGAAAGGGCCAAAGTGGTCGCTCTCTGGGCTGGCTGGGACTCACCAGGGTCAGCTAATCCCAACCCAAACTCAATTCTAGGCCCTGGAACCCAAGGTAAGGTCCAAGAGAGCCAGTTTCAGAGGAGGGGGGCAGGACCCCCGGGGATTTGTGGGGGTGAGAGAGGAGGATCCCAGCATCTCATGGAACCCCAAAGGGCCACCTTGCCAGAGCTGGACTGAGGGATACAGTGACCCCTTGACCGTGGCTGTGTGGTCTCCTCTTCCCCCACTGCTGGGCATCCACAGACCCAAACCCTGGATCTCCTCCTGCCTGGGGCAGAAAGAATGGGTTTGGAGGAGGGAAGCCATCCCAGGGCAAATTCCTCTCCCTCCACAAGGCGAGTTCCAGGAACCGCCTTGGTTGGACTCCTGGGTCCCTCCCCATCCCCTCCTGCCAGCTCTCCCTCCTCTGGGGACGAGGGGGGAGGGTGGGTTCAGGGCTGAAGGAGCAGGCAGAGTCTTTCACAATCTCTCCCTTCCCAGATTGTGGGCAGGGCTAACTTCCTCCCGTCTCTGGCACCTGGAGCCTGGGCTGCCAGTTTCCCAGGAGCTGGCACAGCCAGGAACTCCCCACCCCAAACACCCTGAGGACCCGGAGGGCAGCTCCAGGGTCCTACCTCCAACCTCACAAGCTCCCCACGCCCACCGCACCCTCCTCTGTGCCTCCTAGCCTCTGTGGCTTTATCTCAGCTTCCCTCCCTCCCTCCGTCTCTCTCGCTCTGATGCCTGGGTTTGGCTGCAGGTGGACACAGTAAGAACAATAACAGCTACCATGTATTGAATGCCAGACTTGAAGGGCTTTACATATGCCTCCCACAACAACCAGAGGTAAAAGCGAGTACTCCCATTTAAAATATGAGATCCTGGAGAGGTTACGACACGCCCAAAGTCACACAATGAACTAGTAGCAGAGCTGAGAGGACAACCCCAGCAGGCTGATCTGGGGTCATTCGTGTCCCTTCCAGCCTCGCTGTTATCAGCTATAAAAAGGTAGCGTCACCTAGATCCTGTCTCCCTCCAGGGGGTGTCGCGGACTCAACTGATATGAGATCCAGAAATGCACCCTAAGCTCCAAGGCACTGAACACACGGGAGGGGCATTGGTTTTGTTCACTGGAGTGTGTTCACCGCGTATCCCCAGCATGTCACAGCCGGGATGGATGCAGGGGGGACAGCAGGTGCCTGGGAACTGTGGCTGGTGTGGGAGAAAGTTGAAGAGTGAAGGGACCAGGGGGAGGAGGAGGGGGAAGCAGGCTGACCGAGGCTTGAATTTCTCTGCAGTCAGTAGAGCCAGTGGTGGTTTTTAAGCAGAAGTGTGATGGAATAGGCTGTGTGTCTCAGAGGCATTTTTCTGGCTGTGGAGGCGGGTGGAAGGGAACCACATGAGAATTGGAGGACAGATCAACAGGCTATTGTAATAGTCCAGGAGAGAGATGACGGGGGCCTGGGTTAGACAACGGCAGTGAGGACAGAAAGGAGATGGAGCCCAGCTCAGCGATTGAGCATCATCCCATGTATCAAGAGGTCTCTGGTTCGATTCCTGGTCAAGGCACATGCCTGGGTTGCGGGCTCAATCCCCAGCAGGGGGCATGCAGGAGGCAGCCAATCGACGTAGATGCAGTGATGTTTCTATTTCTCCCTCTCCTATCCTCTCTCTCTAAAATCAACACATACACACACACACACACACACACACAGATATGGAGCACGCATGATTCAGTTATTGGATGGATAGGGAATAGCCCAATGAGAGGTTGGCTCTCAGGTCTATGGCTTGGGTGATGGATTGGGACACGGAGTGGCCTGTGGGACTATAGGTGGGTGCAGGTTTGGAGGGAGGAGATGCAGTTCTGATACAGACGCACTGAGTTGGAAACGTGGAAGGGATATCGGGGGAGATGTCTGACCAGTAACCAGATACTTGAATCAGAAGCCTCATCTCCCCTCATCTCAGAGTCCCCCCTCCTCCTCTTGCTGGCCACCAACAGTTCAGAGTCCCCTCCCGCAGTGTCCGGCATCTCTGTGCCCTTCTCCAGCCCTGCCCACACTCACTGATGCACTTGTTCATGTCGGGGTTGCGGGCATCGAAGTATCCAGGCGGGCAGGACGGCAAGCAGACGCCCACCTGGCGGATGTCGTTCCTCTCCAGCAGGATGAAGAGCTTGGGTGAGCACTTGAGGCAGCCGTTGAC
Organism: Myotis davidii; assembly: GCF_000327345.1. Lineage (NCBI taxonomy): Eukaryota > Metazoa > Chordata > Mammalia > Chiroptera > Vespertilionidae > Myotis > Myotis davidii. Next base: position 1,452,270 of record NW_006300377.1, on the reverse strand, counting down.
CTCAGAGCAGAGCTCACAGCCTTTGGCGCAGGCCTGGCTCCCCTCGGCACTGACTGCAAAGGTGGAACAAGGGTGAGAAGGTGGCTGTAGGCGAGAGCGCAATCCTTCCCAGGCTCCCCCGAGGATGGGAAGTGAGTGGACTGGACTTTTCTCCTACAGAGAGAGTGTGTTTCTCAGAAAGCACAGGCCGGCTGGCAGCTCTCTGCAAGACTGCTTTCTGAACCTCGCCAGGGTCCTCTCTCAAGGGAACAAACACAGACTCCTGGAGCAAGAGCTCCCATCCATTCTAAATGCCTCCCTAGCTCCAGGCACAACACAAGCTCACCCGCCAGGCTCGCTTCGCCATCCCCCAGAGAAGCAACTGAAGCTGCACCCTGCCTGGAACTTACCCCTACCCTCTCCAGAGGAAGGAGCCTTCTTATCCTTGAGAAAGTTTTAAGGACAAGAAGGATAATGGGCTAAACTGTCTGAGAAAAACATCACCTGCCCAGAGACAAGAAGACAACTAGAATAATCTATGTCTAGAACAGTAGTTTCAACCAGAGGCAATAGTGCTCCCCAGGGGATATTTGGCAATGTCTAGAGACTTTTCCCTCACTCCCCCCAAAAATATTTTTTTATTGATTTTAGAGAGAGAGGAAGGGAGAGGGATAGAGAGATAGAAACATGGACGGGAGCCAAACATCGATTGGCTGCCTCCTGCATGCCCTGTACTGGGGATTGAGCCCACAACCCGGGCATGTGACCTACCAGAGAATCAAACCAGGGGCCTCTTGGTTCATGGGTTGATGCTCAACCTCTGAGCCACACCAGCAGGGCTAGAGACATTTTTTTATTGTTTCACTGGAGAGGGGGGTTACTACTGGCCTCTAAGGGAGGCCATAGATGCCAGTAAACAGCCCGCAGTGCACGAGGCAGCCCCCACACAAACTATCTGGTTCAAACTGTCCGTGGTGTTGAGGTTGAGCAACCCTGGCTTCGAACCATCCTTTGAGGTAGTGTGATCTCCAGCCCCGCATACCTTTGATCTTGTTTCCTCATCCACTTGTTCAACCAATACTTATGAGCCCCTCCCAGGTGCCAAATGCAGTGTGAGGGCTGGGGATGTGGAGGCAAAGACGCCAAGCCACTGTGTCCTGATCTTGCAGTGGCACGGACAGACCGCAAACAGGCAAACGCTGTCAGCCACCAGACCAAGCAATAGTGGACCCAAAAGAAGAGCGAGAAGGAGTTGCATAGGGGGTGCCATTTGGGCCAACTTTTGAAGAATGAGTGCATTTGTCTGTTAGGAAGCAGAGGCAAGGGCCTTCTAGGAGCAGGAATACAGAGGTATAAAACAACCCAAGGGGAATAGCAGGTAATTTGGGCGCAGGAGGGATGGGGAAGGGGAGTGGTGAAAGATAAGGAGTCCTACCTTAAAGGGACTTTTAAATCACGCTAAGGAACTTGCACTTGATCCTGCCCGACAGTGTTTCCCAAAGAGTATTCCCTGGAACATGAGTTCCCTAAATCAGTGGCTCCCAATCTTTTTTGGCCATGCCCCACCTGAGCACTTCTAAAGTCCTGATGCCCCTCACCCGTGACATATAATTCTTATTATTCAAAAGTGAACTCCTATTCACATGGAGGAAGCCTAAAAGGCCATTTACTTCATCTCAACAAGCTTTCAAAGAACATGGCACCCATGAAAAAGAAAAGAATAAAAGGACAGTTGCAGTACTGAGGAAGAAATTGTTTAAAAAAATAATAATAACATGAAGTGATGTGAAAAAGTAGCAAATAAAGTTCCAAAACATATAATAGAGAACTGAAACGCATAAATATGTCACAATATATGCTTATATACTGTATATGAGGCCCCTAGAACCATAAGAAATGCAAAAAAACCACTGTTAATAACTCATTCTCGAATTCCCCCCCTTAAAAGTCAAATTGCCCCCTTGTGGGGCATGTGCCCCACGCTGATCACAGGGGGCCACTGCAGCAGGTAAGACTGAGAACCACTGGGTCCAACACTCTAAACAAGACTCTTTTTCTTTTTTTTTAAAATATCACTTCTCTTTATTATTATTTTTTAAATATATTTTATTGATTTCAGAGAGGAAGGGAAAGGGATTGAGAGATAGAAACATCAATGATGAGAGAGAATCATTGACCAGCTGCCTCCTGCACGCCCCCAATTGGGGATTGAACCCGCAACCCGGGCATGTACCCTTGACTGGAATCAAACCTGGGACTGTTCAGTGTGCAGGCCAACCAACCCAAGGTATATGCTCTTGACCAGAATTGAACTCGGGACCTTTGGTCCATAGGCAGACGCTCTAGTCACTGAGCCAAACCAGCTAGGACTAAACAAGTTTCTTTACTATAGGGCTTCTTGCACCCTCTGTGATGCTCCTGAGCCAAGTGCCATTCCAAGATGAGGACAGAGAGAGCTGCATTTCCCAAACATTTTGGCCACAGAACCCTGTTTTGCAGAGTTTTTCTTGGGACCTTTCTCAGAACTAATTAGACAGCAGCGAGCCATTGGCCAGTTTTAAGCAGGAGCAAGACCTGCTCTGCTTGGCATGGTGGACAGGTCCTTTGGCAGCCTGGGAGGAGACCAGAGACTGAAGGACCATTTGGAAAAAAGCTGACCAGGTCATCCAGGTGAGACAGATGAGTCTTAAAACAAAATTTGGTTCAGAAATGCGTAGGGAATACAATCAGTAGGCCCTGGGGACC
>NW_006300377.1:1436487-1449523 GCF_000327345.1 Myotis davidii | reverse complement strand
GAGGAGGAGGAGGAGGAGGAGGAGGAGGAGTCTAGAATGAGGCCCAGTATTCAGGCCTAAGGTATGGTGAACGGTGGGCCCAGTCACTAAAAGAGGCTCATAGGAAGAGAAGCAAGTTGAGAAGGAAGGAGAGTAGGTATGACTCACTTAGGGGGAGCCAGGCATGGAGAAGCTGTAGATACAGGCTGCAGACAGAGGGCTGGGGAATGAGAACAGAGACGGCAGGAGATTGTGCAGGAGGCAGAACTCAGGCTGCAGAGTGGGCTGGACCTGGAGCCAATCCCCAGCCTGTGACCCAGGGTGAAGCACTGCACCTTGTGAGCCTCCCTTTCCCACCCCTGGAAGAGGAAGCTGTGGATGCCCACTCGGGAGGGCTGCTGGGAGGAGCCCCTGCTCCCTGCCTGATCCTTGATTTCACAACAGGAGAAGGAGTGAGACTTAGGAAGGTGAGCAGAAAGGAAGAGGAGAATAACAAACACAACGATAACAATAACAAAAACACCATCGTAATGGCAGCTTGTCAGTAAATGTCGAAACGGATTCTGTGGCAGGCGCGGCTCTCAGGCTTGACCAGTACTGACTCATTTAGTCCTTGCAACCCATAAAGTAGGTACTGCTATTTTCTTTTAAATCCTCATTTTTACAGATGGGAAAAGGGAGAAGCTAAATTACTTGAACAAGACTTCACAGAGAGTATGTGTTCTAGGCAGAGGTTGCAGAGTTCATGAGGCCAGCGGTAGGACATTACCAGGGGACGTGGAAACTGAAAGTGTGACTAGGCTGATTTTTAGGTTTATTACTATGGAGTCAATGTTATTTCATTAATCGATAGATTTAAAAATGAGTACTGTTCTTGGTTTAGTTATTATGAGCGCAAAAATACTCAAATGTTGTATTGGATTCATGAGAGAACCCTAGGGATTATTTTTCCACATTGGGCCTTTGTTCAGCTATATTACAAATTAATTAAATCACTGGAGTTATTAGATATCATTTCTACTCCAAATATATTAAATCCTCTGTTGCTCAAGGTTTTTACTTCATTCATTGTTGAAATGAATGTTCCCTCTAGGTTTTTGCCTTGGTTTCAATAACCGAAGCCATTCAGGTGTCCCATTTAAAGCCTCAATAGCTACGTTCCCATATTCACTTATTCTTTTCTTATCACTTTTGTTAGGGACAGATTTGCAAAAGACCTTCTCAGAATCCTGCTGTCTACCTCACATTCAACCAACAACAAATCTCTGAGTGTATTTCCCTTCAGATCCATGAAGAATATGGCAAGAAAGAGTGGGGCACACGTGGGCATCTGAAATTAGTTCGGGTGGTGTTGAGGTTGAGCAAGGGGTTGGAACCTGGAGTAAGTGGTCAGACAGGAAGCTGGAGAGGAAAGCAGGGGCCAGATGAGGAAGGGTCTTAAATGTGTATAGAGGAGTTCAGACATTATCCTAAAGGCCGTGAGGAATCACTGTGGGCTTTAAAATAGGAGAGATGGATTCCATATTAGAAAGATCACTCTGTAGTGTGGAGAATGGGATTGTAAGGAGGACGTAATTGGAGGCAAAAGGATTCCCAGGTTCAAGGACATGGAGCTGAACCAAGAGGATGGAAGAGAGTAGACACGTGTAAGACATTCAGGTGGTAGAATCAGCAAAACTAGGTGATGTCGGGGAAAACACAAGTCAAGGATGGCTTAGAAGTGTTGGGCTTGAGTCACAGGTTAGCTGTGGGCCCTTCACCCTGAGAGGGACCACAGGAGGAAGAGCAGGTTTGGGTTGGGAAATGATGAGTAGTTGAGTTTTAGATGTGTTGAGGTTGTGGTTCCTGTGGGACACCCAGAGGAAGGTGTCTATTAGGCAGTTGAACCTGTGGGTCTGGAAGTCAAAAGAAACACTATGGCTGGAGATTGAGACATGAAATCCTTAACATGTACTAGTAAATAGTCATTAAAGGCATAGAGGTCCATGAGGTGGCAAGGAGAGTGTATACAGAGAGTGAGAAGAGGGGTAAGACATTTAAGAGAAGGGCAGAAAAATCGGGGTAGCTTAGAGGCCGATAAGGAGCAACCAGACAGGTAGGGGACGCTCAAAAGCATAGTGCATCATGGAAGCCAGGAGAAGAGTACACTCAAACGAGGAGGGAGGCATCACACACCACATGCTGCGGAAGTGTCCCGTAAAAAACAGCAACAAATAGGTTATTGGTGCCTTGGGTGGGGGTGGAGAGCAGAGGGTAGTGGTTGAGGAGTAACAGGAAAGTGAGGAAGCAGGGCCATCTTATTTTAAGAAGCTGGCTCGGGGTGGGGAGGGGGCAGTGGACGATCCGGGATCCATCCTGGGAGCCGTCACTGGGGTTAAAGGCATGGGGGTGGAAGGCATCCCGGGGTAGAAGCTGTGCAGCTGGAAAAGACAACAAAAGGCTGAGGCCTGGGCAACACTCATGTTCAGCAGTGGGAGAGGGGCAGAGGAATCACTGGAGAGGTGGGAGGAGACCGGGAGAGAGTGGGGCGAGAAGCCAAGTTGAAAAGGGAGAGATCACAGGGACCAGAGCTGGGAGGAGACCATGGCCGTGAGCTCTGAGGCAAATCTAAGGAGGTGACCTTGCATTAGGAGGTGCCCTTGAGAAGAGCAGTTTTGGTGGAGTGGCAGGGGGGGGGGGGGGGGGGCAAGAAGAGGGGCAGAGAGAGACAGAGAACATAGAAAAAGAAAAGGGAGAGACCAGCTGGGAGTGAGACTATGGCAGAAGACTCAGAGCAGGCTAAAGGCCCAAGGATATTGGAGGGTCAGGATACAGAGCCCAGGTGGTAAGACTGGCCTTGAGGCCAGGGTCAGGGACAGGGGACTAGGGAGCTGAGCTCTATGAGGTTTTGGGGCTCAGCAAAGAGGAGATGGGTTTAGTGATGAGCAGGGGTGAGTTCAATGAGGAAAGGAATGTTTATCAAGGGGGCAGGAACCAAAGGGTGTTCTCAGCTTAGCAAGGCAAATGAATGGGCAAGGAGAGGATGGAGAGCCAGGGGATGCGGGGAGGGAGGGTTAGGTGTGAGTGTCCAAGGAGATGGTGGGTGTTAGAGGTGTTGCATAATGATTCAAAGGAAAAAGCCAAAGTTAATTCATCCCATAGATGTTTGTTTACTGCACACCTACCACATGCCCAGAGCTGCGAGGAGCTGGGAATGTGGAGGTGTAACAACAAAAACCCACCCAGGAATGTGGGAAACAGGGCTGGCTATGCGCTGTGGTGAATGGAGGAGCAATAGAAGGCACTCCCTTACCCAGCCGGCTAGGTGAAGAGGGTGTGCCAGGCGGAGGAGCGGCCTGTGCAAAGGCTCTGAGGCGCTGAACGTCCTAGATGTTCGGGGATTTGAAAATAGGGCTTTAGCCCTAGCGGGTTTGGCTCAGTGGATAGAGCGTCGACCTTGGGACTGAAGGGTCCTAGGTTTGATTCCAGTCAAGGGCACATGCCCAGGTTGCAGGCTCCACCCCCAGTAGGGGGTGTGCAGGAGGCAGCCGATCAATGATTCTCTCTCATCATGGATGTTTCTATCTCTCTTACCCCTCTCCCTTCCTCTCTGTACAAAATCAATAAAAATATATATATATTTAAAATGGGGCTTTATTCTGCTGGCAGGGAAAGGGACCACAGAAGGGCACGGCCAGATTCAGTTTGCTAGGCTCCCTCCAGCTCCTGTGTCTATGACGGGGGTTGGTGGAGGGCATGTAGAGGAATTGTCTTGCAGGGCTCTAGCTTGGCCAAGGAGGTTGGGTGGGCTCAGTGGAGGGTGGGGCTCAGAGAGGGGGTGGCGCCTTCTTCCCTCCCTCACAAACCCTCCTCACACAACTCTGCCCTTCCCCACCCGCTTCTCACTCTGCCCGAAGCCCTCGGTGAAGCCCATCTCCCTGAGCCAGGAAGGCGAGGAGAAAGTGCCCCCCTCACCTCCTCTGCTGCTTCTCCGCCTCCTTCATCCTGTCCAAACCCTCCAAGTTCATGTCCCTATAATCAGGTCTTGCCCCAGGGTGGCTCAGCGCCCCTGCCTCCTTGAAGAATGGCTTCTGGCCACTGGCCTTTTCCCCCAAGGAGCTTGTCTTCTCCAGGTTACTCATCTTCCTAAAACCAACACTGAGGGTGTTACACCCCTGCCTAAAATCCCTCAATAGCTCCCTACGCCTGCAGAATTACGACTCAGCTCCTCCACTTCCCCTAAAAAGCTTTAGCCTCAGAACTAACGTCACCTCCCCCAGGCAGTCTCCGCTGATCTTGCCTCCCTGCAGAGTTTGGATGGAGTATTTCTCGGTGTTCCCACGGCCCCCATACTTAAAGCCATCGTGGTAGACATCAGCATGTGTCATTAAAATCTTCTAAAATGTCTTTTTTCCCCATTAGAAAGAGCTTTGGAGGGCGGAGACTCTCATTTTTGAATGGGAGCCCAGCGAAAGGATGTGGGTCCCCACCAGAATGTAGGGCTGAGGATGTGGTGAGTGAGACAGAGGCTCAGAGAGGCAGATATATGAATGGAGCTCACTGAGTGTTTGATAGATATAGTGTGGGGAGAGGGACTGGATAGGAATGGGGGCTCAGGGTAGGTTGGCTGAAGGTCAATGAGGGGTGGAAAGGAACTCACCATGACCCCGAGGAGGGATGCCCTTGGTATTGGGGTGGTATCTAGCCTGGGAGGAACTAGATTCAGTAAGTTGGAGGGGGTTAAGTTGGTAGGGGTGGGGGTGGTGGTGACAGGGAATGGGGCCTCAGTGAGGGGGTGGGCAAAGGCCCTTCTCAGGCTTCACACTCTCCCAGCAGACGCATCTATTCCTGGTGCCCAAGGTCATCCCCCGGTATGCCCCCTGGGAAGATCCAGCATTCTTTAACTCAGCTGGGAGCTTAGTTTAGACCAGGGGTGGGCAAACTTTTTGACTAGAGGGCCACAATGGGTTCTTAAACTGGACCAGAGGGCTGGAACAAAAGCATGGATGGAGTGTTTGTGAGAACTAATATAAATTCAAAGTAAACATCATTACATAAAAGGGTACGGTCTTTTTTTTTTTTTTTTTTTTAGTTTTATTCATTTCAAACGGGCTGCCCCTGGGCCGTAGTTTGCCCACGGCTGGTTTAGACCTTCACTTTTTTCTCACCTGGGCCCAAATGCATTCTGAACTAATCTGTTTACCTCCCACCTCAAGCCACCTCCCCTCTGTCAGGTAAACAGCTAGACCTGCTGTTCCCCTGATTACCCATAGCTCCTCATTACCCATAGCTCAAGGCAGGTCAAGTGCAGACTCCTCAGCCTGGAGAATACAAAGCGCCCCGCCCCACCGCCCCACCGTCTGACCTCTGCCACTTCTGGAGCATCATCCCCCTAAAACACTCCCTAGGGCCCAGGCAGCTGTCTGTGCTCTGTCCTGAGAGGTATTGAGCTGTTCATTTTAGCAGCACAACCCTTCTTTTTAATAGGAAAGGCCCTCCACGCATAAAACAGATGTGAGCACAGCTGTCCCAGTTAAAACCCTAGAGCTCCCCCCACACCCCTCTTAGAAACCATTTCTCCATCTATGACTCCTAGCTGTACCCCATTTCTTGAGCACACAGTCTCTGCCTCCCCGCAAGGCCACACCTGTGCACAGGCTGGCCCCTCTGCCTGGAATGCCCTCACCCTCATCCACTCCCCACCCCGTGCCTAGAGATCATCTACTGGTCTCTAAAAACACAACTCGGAGGTACTGGTTCTGGACCCTTCCAGCTCTCCACCTTCATCCTGTTGGAGCATGGAGACACGGGATCAAAATTGGCCTCCCCCTCCCCCAATTCTCCAGGATTCTTTTCTAAGACTAAGGCCATGGTCCATAGGTTGAGTGTTGGAGGAACGGCCCATGGAATGAATGGGCTTCATTGAGGGAAGAAGGACTAGTGATGGTCAGTGCAAGAGGGGACAAAAGCTCCAGATGGAGGATGGGACTGTGAGAAAGGACAGGAGGGGTGGGGGGGCAGCTTCTGGAGGAGTCAAGGAAGGAATGGGGGCTTCATGGGGACAGAACTGAATGAAGGGGCCCGGGAATCCGATAGGAGAAGCGTCTCAGTGAGGGAGGGGCACTCAATGTGAGGGATGGTGAAGGAGTGAGGGCTCCATGAGGGGCAGGAAATGCAGGTGGGAAGGTGGTCAGGAGAGGGTGGGTGCTAGTGAGGGTGAGTGAACAGGAGGCTTGATGTGGGAACGTGTCCTCAGTAAGTAGAAGAGGAAAAGGACACCCTTTGAGGGTTCATAACTCATAGCTAAAGGGTTCTTTGCTCAGCCAGGCGATGTGGCTCAGAAGTTGAGCATCGACCTATGAGCCAGGAGGTCACAGTTTGATTCCTGGTCAGGGCACATGCCCAGGTTATGGGTTGATCCCCAGTGTGGGGCGTGCAGGAGGCAGCCAATCAATGGTTCTCTCTCATCGTGATGTTTCTATCTCTCTCTCCCTCTCCCTTCCTCTCTGAAATCAATAAAACTATATCTTAAAAAATAAGATTAAAATGAGCTTTAAAAAAAAAAAAGAATTCCTTGCTTGACTTCTGCCCCTCAAGGCATCACTCCTACCCGAAATCAGCCATTTCTGGGCTCAAAACTTGTGTGTGACTTCGGATCAGAATTATATCGGTGGCTGCTCTGGCGGCCCTATCGACACGCAGTCACAGGATGCTGGAAAGAGTCAACAGACTTGAGAGTCATATTCATAGCAAGCCTGCCTCGGCCCTGAAGGCTGCCCAGTGCCCTTCCCCGTGGTCAGGAGGCCAGAGAAGCCAACACATGGTCTGGCTCCTCTGCCTGCCCCCTCCACTTCCCAGGACACCCTAGGGCAAAATGGTCCACACATTGTTTATGTAACAATCACATGCCTCCTGAAGTCAACAGAGAACTTGCTATTTCGCAAAGGATTCACTACATGTGCACCTCACCTCATGTAAGCCTCACTATATTCCTATACAACGACACTTGCAGCTTTATGGTCATTCTTTAAGCCGTACTGCCTAGGAACATGCACATTCATCTCTCCCCAAGCTCATGTGCCTCTTAGAGTCTCACTGCACCTTTCCCCTCACCTTACCCCATCCTCATATCTCCCGATCAAGGATGTCTGGCACACACCACTTGGTAATAAAAACTGGGTTACTGCTGCCAAGGCTGTGGGATGTGGCTATATCAAAAGCGTCATAATTGCTGTATTCGATTGGTCATGGCTGGGGCTGGGCCCTTTCTGATGGCCAGGCCAGTGCTTTTTTTTTTTTTTTTTTTTTTTTAGTACAAAGTTTAGAACAACAAGTCTGACCTCTGGTTTAGGTGGGTGTGTGGCTCTGCACACGTGAGGGACAGTGTGATCACTAATGCACATCACACGAGTGTGAACGGCTCCACTCATACTCTTTCTCTCATCTTGGAAATAGAGGAGGTATTATAAGCCGCTAAACTGCATCTGGCCCGTTGAGTCCAAAATGCTGGCTGCGACAGATGAGCAGGGAGGAAAAATCAAGGTTTCGATGCTAATTAAACCTAACCGTCTCTAATTGTTTGTTAAGCTAGGGATTTTCAGCTTCACCAGTTCTCTGAGCTTCTGTCCTGGGCTGGGTTCTGCCCTTGGCTGCTCCCATCGACACTCAACCACACTCCTCTGCCTTCCGACCTTTACTGGCAGCCTGGGTCTCCGGGCCTCAAAAGGGAAGTAAGAAGGGACTGGGCCAGGCCTCAGAGGGGCTGCCTGCCCATGTACGTGACATCTCTGATGGGGATGCTGAAAGACAGGCCTTGGGGTGGAGCCTCAGGTCTGTGACACAGGCTTCCACCTCACTTCTGACACATCTCTCACAGGCAGTGGCCACAACCCCGCAGGTACAGAGCCCCCATCCCTGGAAGCATTAGGCAGAGGCTAGAGGACCCGCTCTTGGGAGCACCTAGAATGGGACTCTGAGGGACTCCGTGAGGGACAGCGAGGGCAGTGTGGACAAGTTCAACTTGAACTCTGTCAAGCTCTGTTTCCAAGAAGCCTGGGCTCACAGGAAGTGGGTGTGTCCTTAGGACTGTCATCTCTTCCCCTCTCCTCGCCTCAGTTTCCCCATCTGTACAATGATGGTTTTATTTTGTTTTGAGAACTCTTTCTTCCAATGATATCTTATGTGGAATCTTACAGGAAGTAGGGAAAAGCAAAGTTGCTCTGGTTGGAAGGGTGGTAGGGCCTGACTCCTGCCCACTTGCCTCCCCCTCCCTCCCCCAGGGCAACTCCTAGACTCCCCCCTGGGCAGGGTTCAACACCGCAGGCGTGGACAGTCTTATGAGCTCCCAGCTCCACCGTGCTTGCCCCATCATCTGGGCAGGGAAGGCTGTTGCCTACCACCAGGTGGGCAGAACTCTTGGCCCAAAGGGGTTGAGGCCGCACTTCAGCCCCCAGTGAAAGAAAGGGCCCTGAGCTGTCGGTGAGGAGGGAACCAGGCACCCTGGAGCAGGGGGACGGGGGATCATCTCCATGGATACCACACAAAGCTGGTGTTATGATGTCAGAGGGCATAATCCACACACTGGATCCTCACAAGAGAGGGGTTAATCTAGAAAGCAGAGTCTACAAAGGGGAAAATCTACAGAGTGCACCATCTCAACAAATTAATCCACGAACTAGATAATCCACAAACGGGATAATCTATCGAGTGCTCTACACGAGTACAAATCGGCAATGGTCATTAGAGAATAAAGCCATCGAAGGCCCTCTAGACCCCCAGGTAGCCCCAACCATGCCCCTAGCTCCAAGGCCCTCCCTGGTCCAGCCCCGTCATTACTCACTCCGCCTCTGTCTCTTCCCCTTGGTCCCCCGGCTGCCAGCAGTGAGATGCATCCAGCTGAGAACGAGGGCCACCACACACAGCCCAAGCCGCATAGTCACTCGCCAGCTCCAGGCCCCTGGCAGGAGGGGTGGTCTTTGGGGTGATGGATGGCGCAGGGCTCTTGCTAACGCCTCTGGGGCTGGGTCAGCAGCAGGAGGCCCAGGCCTGGGCCGTGTCCCAATTCCACCATGATTTCCGCTGGGGAGTCCACTTCTCTATCGGCCCCTAAAGAGGTCCAGAGAGCTTTCCTCAAAGGCACTTGGGAGAATTTGTCACTTCAGCAGGGACACCTCCAAAACCCAACCTGTTGGGGGAGGAGAGAGAAGGATTAATTCTGAGGGGCCAGGGCGGACCCCCCAATTTATGCCTCCTACCATCCCATGGTGTCTCCTGTCAAGGAAACTATGAGAACTCAGAATGTTTGGACATTATAAGTTGCCCACCGGGCACCCCTATAGAAGAAGTCTGCTCCCTGTCCTGTGTTGCAGAATTCCCTGGGATTAGAGCTGGCTACTCAAGCAGCTGGAACACAGTGGACCCTCAAACCAAGCTTGTGGGTCACTGGGGACGAGCTGGCCCCACCCCTGCCCAGCACTGGCCAGCTCTGACGGAAAGCCTTTAGGTCCACTCGACAGGCCTCATGCTGCAGTAACAGCGTGTCTCTTGAAGACGAGCACTCTGTCCTTCTGTGAGTCACCCCTCAACCTTCTTTTCCTGGTGTTATGTCACCCCTGTGCCTTTCACCTGTCCTGGAGCTAGAACAGTGGCCCCGACAAGGACAAGCCGGCAGACTCTGCGTGGCCCTCTGGGCTTGGCGAGAGGAAAGGAAGTAAGGCTTCCCCGGGCCACAGAAACTCTGACACAGCAGGCCTGGCGGGCCTGGCCTTTGTGAGAGGATAAAAGAGGCAGCTCTGCCCGCCCTGGTCAGAGACCCAGAGAATGGGGATAATCCCCCAGCCCAGGAAGAGCCAGGTCTCTGGACTGCTGGCTGGTGATGGGGGCAGGGAGAGCTGGCCCCTCCCCAACAAAATGTGTCTGGGCAGTTGGAGCCCAACCTGGGAGTCAGAGGATGAAACCCCGCTGCACACTCACAGGAACACGTGCCCCCAACACACAGCAGAGGCCAGCCCACGCCTGGCCCCCCACCCACCCACACTCACACTCACACAGAGACAGGAGGAAGCAGCGAGCCTTCAGGAAGCTTTGTAGATGCCAGGGAAGTATCACCCTCCCATCCACGGGTTAGAGATCTTTGGACGCGTCACAGCCTCTCTGAACCTCAGTCTCCTCATCCATAAAATGGGGATAGATAGGCCTATTTCACAGGCTTGCTCTGAGAGTTGGCTGAGTTTGGGCTTACAAGTGAGAAATCTGCATTGCTGGAGTGGAGGTGCCCCTGGCAGTCCCTGTCCCAATCCTCTCCCCCTTGGCCTCTCAGGGAGGCCCCGGGAGAGCCCACCTGCATGGGAGATAAATCATTATCCCACAGGGAGCTTAGCACCTCCCTCCTCAGCCTCTCCCACCAGCTTTGAAGGCCAGACACACTCAAGTGGTTAAGCTGCCTGTGAGAAGTGTTTACACAAAGCTGATGGATCCCACCTGGTGCTAGGGCCAGCCACCCCCAATGCCTGTCAGCTGCCAGCCCCTACCTGCCCCTCCAGCACTCCCTGCACGACCTGCTAAAGCCTTCCCACCCTCCACAGCCCCACTACACATTTCCATCCCCTTCAGTTTATCAAACTGGGATATCTTCAGTGCCAAGTATATGGTCTCAGGGGTTGGCATAGAGCATGATGGTCAAGGGCATAAACTTCAGAGTCAGACTGCCTGGTTTCAAATGTTGGCTCTCCGACTTATTAGCTGTTACCTTGGGCTAGTTGATTAACTGGCCTGGGCCTCAGTTTCCTAATTTGCAAGAGGATTGTTGTCTGTGTGTGTGTGCGGGTTATATATATATATATATATTATTGATTTCAGAGAAGAAGGGAGAGGGAGAGAGAGATAGAAACATCAATGATGAGAGAGAGCCACCTCCTGCCCGACCCCTACTGGGGATCGAGCCTGCAACTTGGGCATGTACCCTTGATGGGAATTCAATCCGGGACCCTTCAGTCCGCAGGCTGACACTCTCCACTGAGCCAAACTGGCGAGGACGGTTGTTGTTTTTTATAGCTTAAATGAGTTAATACATGAAACTGCTTAGAATGGTGGCTGGCACAGGGAAGACAATAATATTTGTTGTGTTTTCTATGACCAAGACTTCATTTTGTGCCTACATTCCAATGGTCATCTAAGAAGTAATAGAAACAGTTTTGTTTCCCTGTTATGCAGTTTCCATACTTGTATTTCAATCATGGATCACCTTGGCCCCAAAGTGATCAAAGTGATAGTCTATACATGCAGCATTTTTCAAACCGAGGTCTGAGGACCCCAGACAGATACAGTGGACAGATCCTGGAGGAGAAGACCACACCAGACACACCTGGTGCTAACCCCTGGGTCTGTGCGCCTTTCTTTGGCCTCCCTGTGAGATCAGGACTCCTGGGGTCTGGAGTGCAGAAAAGGCCTCCTGTCAATCTCTGAATGCCCTCTGAATGCCCTCTGTCTGCCTTGCACGGAACCTGGCACTTCAGGGTCAGTGCTCAGCAAAGATTAGCTCCCTCCCTCTCCCTTCCTCTCCTTCCCTCTCCTTCCCTCTCCATCCTACCTCCACCTCCAATCTCCCAGGTCTTAGCTTCAGCCCAGTTCTTGCCATGTGCACCCAGTCCTGGCCAGTGAGGATCTTATGGTCTATTTCTACCTGAATCACCATCAAACCAGGATCTCAGCTGGGAAGTAGGGAGGAGGATCCAGATCTGAATTTCTCCGGAGCACGGGACACTGGCCTCTGCCACCCATCGCTAGACAGGCAGAAATAACATTGCCCTGGCTTCTGATTTTTTTTAAGTTGAAAACTCAGGATTTTATGTGAAATCTGATTTCAACAGCTGGGTAGGTCTCAGACTAGGAACCCTGCATCACCCATCCCTACACACTGACAATGGGCGGGCGGACACACACACACACACACACACACGCTGAGAGAGGAGAGAGGAGCTGATAACTTTCTTTTAAGCAGCCCACCGCCTCATTTCTATTAGTTCCTCTGTCTGATTTCCCTGGCCCCTTGGGCTATATGGCACAAGCAGTTCATTTTTTTTGAGGCCCATTCCTCTGCACAGGCAGAGCCAGCAATGGGAACCGCTGGCAGTGATGGAGGTCTCAGGCATCAGTGGGGGCGAGGAAGGGCATTCTGTCTCCACCAGGGTGGGAGTGAGGGATCCACATCCATCACCGGCCATGTGCTAGGTCCTCATTTACTCCTCAGGGATTTAAGTAAGAGGTTAAGGGTCTTGTGGTGACAACCCACTCAGTGACCAGCCAGTTTGCTCCTCCAGACCGGGGAGCTGCAGGGTGGGCGAGAGGCTGGGAGCTGGGGAAGGCGGGTATGACGCAGCTTGCGGAAGGTGGTGGGAAGGGCTGGAAGCAGAGGCAGACCTGGGGCAGGAGATGGAGGAGAGAGGAGGCACGTGCTAGTGGTCGGGAAGAGGAGGCCGAGCTAGGGAGGGGGACATAGCTGGGGGTGGAGCTGAGGGCGGGGACTCCTCCCACCACCCCACCACCCCACCACCCCACCGAGGGCTGAAATACCTTTCACCTTCTTGCCTGCAACACTATCAGGATAAATTAGTATTCCATCCGGGGCGGACACAGGCCCAAAAATGTAAACCATCCACATCATTTCTCATTAGCCCTCCCCGAGACCCGCTACGGGTGGAGAGTTTTGGCCGCCCAGTGGGCTGGCGGGTGGGGGCCGAAGAATTGCTGGGCAGGGGAGGAACCAAGGGCGTGCCCGTGGGACCTGTCGGGATGAGAGTGTCCCCCAGAGCTAAGTCAGGCAGGTGCTGTCCCCAGCTCGCCACCCGAAAGGGAGAGCAGCGGGGAAGGCTGCTTCTCATCCCTTCATCTCTCCAAGCGTGTAAACTCTCCCCCGCCCCAGCCCCCCACCATCCGGGAGAGGCCCGACAGGTGCAGGGGGAGGAGAGGCGACCCTGCAGTTCCCCTGACCGCCCATCAAAATCCCAGGGTACTCTCCCAGTCCCAGAGGCCAGTGTCTTAAGAAAACTGCACCCAACTGCTTGCACCCAGCCCGCCGTTG
>NW_006300377.1:1435853-1436221 GCF_000327345.1 Myotis davidii | reverse complement strand
CTCCCAGTCCCAGAGGCCAGTGTCTTAAGAAAACTGCACCCAACTGCTTGCACCCAGAACCCGCCGTTGCCCTCCTGTAGGATCGGGGGAATCCGCGACGCCAAGACCAGGAATCAAAGCCTCTGGATGGGGGGTGCTGCGAATAGGGCTGGCGGACGTGGGGCGCTCGGAACTACCCGTGAAGACGACCATCGGGGCTGCGGGGTTGAGGGGAACCCGAGGCAGCAACCGGGAGGGGGCTGCCCGCTGGCTCGAGGGGTGACATGGGCGGGCGAGGGGCGGCAGGACTTGCAGGAGGGGTTCCAAGTGGTGCCCTCTTCCGCCCTCGCTGGCCAGAGAGCAGCCAGAAGACCTCTCCCTCTCGCCAT
>NW_006300377.1:1434296-1434967 GCF_000327345.1 Myotis davidii | reverse complement strand
TTGCCCGCAGCTGGGGCGCAGGGCTGGCAGCCGCGCGCGCGCGCTCTGGACCCTGGCGCAGACCCTCTGCCCTCGCTCCTCCCTTCACCCCCGCCCCGCACCCCGGGGATTCCACACTCCAGATCAGGGGCTGCAGTTCCAGGCATCCTGGGGCCAGAACAGGGCCGAGGAGCCGCTGGGAACCTCAGTTTCCCCATCAGGATCCTGGTAAGCGACAAGGAACCGGCGCAACAGGGCCTGAGGTCTTGGCCACGCCCTCCTCCTCTCAGGGTCAGGTCTTCAAGAGCATCTTCCCACTTCAGAGAAAACACGAGGCTCTGGGATTCCCTAGAACCCCGGGGAAGACACTTCCACGCGAAACTGGTGTAGGAGAATGAGGGAGACTTTGAAGTAAAACCTAGATTCAAATTCCCGATCCATCATTTACCAGCTGTGTGGCCATGCTGAAGTTACTCAACCTCTCTGAGCCTCAGGATTGTCATCTGTTTGGAGGGGTCAATGATAAAGGCTTCAGCTGTCTGGTCAATGGTAGGGGCTCCATAGATGTGTGTGAACGAGTCCTGAAGGACTGCAGGCACCTGCAGATGGTGTTGAAGTTAAGCCTGCAGAAGGGAGGCAGGTGAGATTCACTCTCAGGGTGGCACCCAGCTGCTCTCCAGCTTCATTATAGC
>NW_006300377.1:1429721-1434114 GCF_000327345.1 Myotis davidii | reverse complement strand
GAAGACAGGCTGTGGAATCTCCTTCTCAGGGGAGGAGGGGGCAACCCTGACGACTGGGAACAGAGCACAGAGTCTTTCGCAGTGACAGGCATCGATGGAAAGACCCCTCGCGTGTCTGGACGGCCACGGAACAAGGAGGGTGGATGGCCAGAGAAAGTGGAGCAGTTGAGTCCCAAATGCCCGACGTCTGGGCTCAGTTAGCCAGAGCATTGCCAAGTTTGCAGGAGGCAAACAGCCACTTCCGAGTTGGTCCTGGGCCCCCTCCAACCCCCTCTCCAGCCCCTCCCCGCTCCCCTCTGCCCTGAGCCTTCCCTATGTCTCACTGGCCCTTGGCTCCGCTCCTTGCCTAATCAAACAGCCCCAAATGCTGAAAACTCAGTGTTTATTTTATTTTATTTTTTTACACACTTGCATAACTCCCCGACAAGCCACGCCAGGCGTTGGGCTTTTTGTTTGGTTTTATTTTGTTGCATTCAGGGAAAAAAGAGAGAAAGAGAAGAGAAGGAATAACACAAACCACCCAGCCCTAGAAGCCGTCTTAGGCCAGGCAGTGGGCTCGGGTTTCCTGCCTGAGGAAAAGTCTGTGGGAGTTGGGGTGGGGGTGGGAGGCTCACTACTAGGCTCAGGAATGAGTGAGAAAGGGAAGAAAGCCACCTGGATCAGAGAAGATAATGAATTAGAACCATGTGACAACAGTGGATGCATAATAACGAGCATTTCTTGTGCACCTAATACATGCCAAGCACCGTGCTTGCATATACATATTGTTACCTAATTTTGCAACCATCTTTCTTTCTTTCTTTCTTTCTTCTTTTTCTCATAAATGTGAATTCTGAGCCTCAGAGCGGTCAAGCCATTTGCTCAGAAACACATGACCTGAAAGTGGCTAGCCCGTTCCCATCACACTCAGTGACTTGTCATTTCCCTGAGAGGACGACGCTGCCCGGAGTGTGTAAGCCTGTTCATTCTGCCTAGAAATGTTGTTTTCCTCTGACTCTTCTCTCATCCTCCTTCAAAATGCCCCCATGAAGTTTTATCCAGCCACCTGGTACTTCAGCCTCTGGACCTTATGCACACTGTACAGCACTCATCACTGGCCGGCGATCGTCCCTTCCCCTACACTGTGAGCCCCTTAAAGGCAAGGACTGGATCTGATTTATCCGTATGATCCCAGCACCAGGGACATACTTATTTGATGTCTAGTGAACGGAACCCCAAGGCTGCCAGGACTGGACCTTCTGTAAATCTTTCAAACTTATTCAGATGATGTTCCAAGTCACTATCATTACTCACCCAGGACAAGGTCCTCATTCTCATTAGAAGACCAGAGGTCAGTGGACCAGACCAGGGCAGTGGCGCCCAGAGATCGTTAAAGTTTGTATACTTACTGTCATCCCTTCTGAGGCAAAAGCTATTCTACCACTGGCACTGTCCTTGTATCAGTATATGTTCAGCTAAGCAATAGAAGACCAACTCAAATTAGCTTAGATAGCGAGGTGGCTTATTATCTCATGAATTGAGAAGGGCCAAAGTAGGAATGATCCCAAAGTTCCGAAACCACATCAGATTCTTTCATATATTTATACTAGAGGCCTGATGCACGAAGATTCGTGCAAGAATGGGCCTTCCTTCCCCTGGTTGCCAGCACTGCCTTTGCTCTGGCCAGAGCTGCCTTTCTGCCTTCATTCCGCCTTTCTGCCTTCCCATGCTGCCCAGAGGCCTGGAGTAGCTGAGGCGCTATGGAACGCCTGTGTCCTGCCCCTCCCCCAGCCGCCTGGTCCCTGCATATGCAAATTAACCTGCCATCTTTGATGGGTTAATTTGCATACTCATTCCTGATTGCTGGTGGGCATCTTGAAGGTATGGTCAATTTGCATCTTTATCTTTTATTAGTGTAGATATATATATTTTTAAAATATATTTTATTGATTTTTTACAGAGAGGAAGGGAGAGGGATGGAGAGTTAGAAACATCAATGAGAGAGAAACATCAATCAGCTGCCTCCTGCACACCCCCTGCTGGAGATGTGCCCACAACCAAGGTACATGCCCTTCACCGGAATCGAACCGGGACCCTTCAGTCCGCAGGCCGAAGCTCTATCCACTGAGCCGAACTGGTTAGGGCTTAAATATATTTTTATTCTATCATCTCAGGGTATTGGCTACTCTCCTCGTGATCACAAGATGATGCAGAGGGTCCAGGCACTACATCTTCACCAACCAGGTCCAACAACAAGTCCAGCTGTCCCTTTAAAGAGTCCGCTGGCACTTTAACATGGTTAAAGTGATAAATTTTGTGTTATGTATATTTTACCATAGTTTTAAAAAATTTTAAGGAGTTACCTGGATTACATACCCACCCATGAAGCAATCACAGACAAGAGGGATGATGCCACCAAGATTAGCTTAGACCAGCCAGGACTCACCTGCATTGTGTAGGGTGGGGTGTTCACAGGCAAAAGAAGGGGAAATAGGCTTTGGGATAGGCAACCACCAGTGTTTGTGGCCATCACAGTTACCCAAAGAAAAGCTGGCTTATTGTCAATTTCCTGCAGATTTTCCTGCAAACGTTTGTCCCCAGGGCCCTGTTGTTCTCCGAGACCTGGTGGTTGTCTCTTATGGAGGCAATACTAGTATAGGCTGGTGGGGAAGTGCATGGACACCAGAACTAGCCCTGTCTGAGTTCAAAACCCATCTCTACCACGGCCAAGCTCAATGTCCTTGGGCAAGTCACTTCGCCTCGGCTTCCTCATCTGTAAGACAGACATGGTCACAATACCCGCCCACCACAGTTCTCATGAGGATAACACAGGTCATGCATTTAAAACGCTTACACAGTCTAAGAAGTACAGTAAGTAGTTAGCACATGCTGGCTCTTATAATGTGCTATAACTTTGTCCTTTCATTCATTAACTTTTAGTGCTATCGTTTCCCAAGGAGCAGGCTGGAAATGGAGGAGACAGAAATGAATAACCCCACGGTCTGTTTTCCTAAGGAGCTCTTGGTCTAGTGCAGCGGTTCTCAACCTGTGGGTCGCGACCCCTTTGGCGGACAAACGACCCTTTCACAGGGGTCGCCTAAGACCATCCTGCATATCAGATATTTACATTATGATTCATAACAGTAGCAAACTTACAGTTATGAAGTAGCAACGAAAATAATTTTATGGTTGGGTCACAACATGAGGAACTGTATTTAAAGGGCCAGAAGGTTGAGAACCACTGGGTGGGAGAGAAGACTTAGGAGACAAGGTAGATGAGGCAGAGAGGCGGCACAAAGGAAGGGGCGATCGCGACTCCTTGAGGGAGTCAGAGAAGCTTCTCCAAGGAGGAGATGCTTGAAAGACTTGGCATTTTCCAGGCATGTGCGATGAAAAGGCATCCCAGGCACAGGGAATGATGTGCAAAGGCCCAGAGGATGCAGCGTGGACCCTTAGAGCTATAAGTAGCTCTGGTGTGTGGGGACTTAAAATGACAGGTGGGAAGAGGGCAGCAGCTGAGATCCTTCCAGAAGGCCTCAGACACCAGGCTAAAGAGCAGGGACTGGACCTGGAGGGTCGTGGGCAACCTGCTGGGGGTTATGAGGTGGGTGAGAGGCAGGATTGGAGTTGTGCTTTAGCAGGAGTGCCTGGCAGCTCTGGTGAAGGCTGAATTTGATGGGGAGAGAATGAAGGGGTGGAGAGCCCCAGTGAGAGAGGGTAAGGGGGTCATTTGCAAGAACACTGCTCTGCTCGTCCCCTTTCCTCTCTCGGTCTCCCTTCCAGAGGCCCAGCTGTGTCAGTTGGGCACCCACTGCACCCTAAACACCCTCCCAGCTTCTCCGCCTTGTGTGACCGAAGCTCCTCTAACACATACCTGGGGAACAGCCCTCACCTGGAAGCCACTCATCCTCTCACCGCAGGAGTGAGCACCTTCCCCCTCACCCTCCCTCGGTGGCCCTCCCTTCACCTTGCTGCTGCCACCTCCCTCCTCTTCTCACCTTTGGGCTTTAGGGCCTGCCAAGTGGCCTTGGTACCTCCTTTGCTCCCACAGGACTTTGACATCTGTCGCAAGGTCCTCTTCTCCATCGCGGGCTCCAGCATCAGCCTGGGGACCTCATTCTCCATTCAGTGCCACTCCCAACACCACTCATGTTCCCATCCACTCAGCCTTCCAGTCACATGGCCACTCCCTCTTGGCCTCACCCAAAGTGCTCCATCCCTGAGTTCGTAGACTCTAAGACCCACACACACACACCCCAGACCTCAGACCCCCAGATGCCCACCAGGACTTCCTTTTGCTCCCAGCCTCTTGCTCTCTTCCTCCCAATTCAGATTCTTGACATTTCGATCTCTTGATAATGATTTCCACACTGGCCTTTCCTCAACATCTCCACTACCCTGCCACCTCTGCCTC
>NW_006300377.1:1419944-1429661 GCF_000327345.1 Myotis davidii | reverse complement strand
TCTGCAAGAGGATCCTCCAGCTACCTGGGCCGGTGCCACCGCGGATTCACAGCCAGCCTCCACTGGGCCCTCCGCCACTGGTGTGGATCCCTCAAGCCACCCGGGCCCCGCCCTCATCAAGACAGCCGAGACAGCCAAGAGTGACTCCTTCAATTTCCTGCCCCTAAAACCAAACTCGTGATCCCTCCCCAGAACCTCTTTCTCCCCAGATTTCCCCCTTCTTGGTAAACAGCAGTGAACCTGATAAACAGGAAACTGGGTGTTGTTTGTCATTCTTCCCCCTCTCACCTCCCACATCCACTCCATTGGCACATTCTGTTGGACCTACCTCCAGACCATTTCGCAAAGCCATCTACTGCTCACCTCACTGCTCCCGCTTTCAAGCATCTTCGTTGCTTACCTGGGTCATTGGAAGAGTCCCTAACTGGTTCCCCCACTTCTACTGCAGCCCCCACCGACACAGTAGCCCAAGAAAACTTTAAAAATTATAAAGCGGGTCCCATCACTCACTCCCTGCTTAAACCTTCCAGTGATTTTCCATTGCACTTAGATTGAAATCCAAACACCATCCCTTATAAGGCCACATCCCTACGGCTTCATTTATTACCTCCCTCAGCTCCAGTCTTACTGGGCTGCTTTCAATTCTTTGAGAACTCTGAACTCTTTCTCAACTCAGGGCCTTTGCACAGGTCCTCTGCCGGCTCGCTCTTCCCGTCGCTCTTCACGGGGGCAGTTTCTTTTCTTCCTTCCAATTTCAGCTTACACATCATTTTGTCAGAAGGGCCTTTCCTGACCTCTTCTTTGCCTAAGTAGTTCCCCATCATTCCCTATCACAGCTGCCTTTCTGTTTTATTGGGCGTTGTGTTTTGTAATCGCTTACTTGCTACTGGACTCGAGTTCCCAGCGCTTGCGTGTGAGAGTCCTTCCTTTCACCATCCCCACTCTCCCTGCATGATCCATTGCTAAGGTCACCAACAACCTCCTAATCACCATGTTCTGTAACTCCTTTGTCTTTCCTCTTTCTCTCTGCAACTCTTCTTTTTTTAAAAAAAAAGAAAAAAATATATTTTTTATTGATTTCAGAGAAGAAGGAAGAGGGAGAGAGAGATAGAAACATCCATGATGTGAGAGAATCATAGATTGGCTGCCTCCTGTACATCCCCCACTGGGGATCGAGCCCACAACCTGGGCATGTGCCCTTGACCGGAATCGAACCTGGGACCTTTGAGTGCGCAGGCCGACGCTCTATCCACTGAGCCAAACCGGCTAGGGCTATCTCTGCAACTCTTGGCAGCCCCTCCTCGGAATGCTTTTCTCCATCATCCTGATTCCCGTTCCTTGTCCCTCTGCCTACCTCTCTTCTTGGCCCTTAACTGTTGGCGAGCTCAAAGTTATTTCTGGCCTTCTGCCCTCTCTTCAACCATGAATTAACATAGATAAAAAGTACAAGGTCTACCAGTAAGGAAAGTAAGTGTGATGGTTCATTTGATGTTTCAACTTGGCTAGGCCATGGTGCAGACATTGTTCTAGAAGTTTCTGTGCAGGTATTTTTTTTTAGATCAGATTACTCTTTAAATTGGTGGACTTAAAGTAAAACAGATTTCTCTCCATAATGTGGGTGGGCCCTATCCAATCAGTTGAAGGCCTTACTACAACACAGACTGACCTCCTCTGAGGAAAAGGAAATTCTGCCAGCAGATGGCTTTTGGACCCAAATGCAACACCAGCTCTTCCCTAGGTCTCCAGCCTGCTGCCTGCCCTGCAGATTTTGGATTCCCTACGCCTCTACAATCATTTGAGCCGGTTCCTTAAAATACACACACACTATTGGTTCTGTTTCTCTGGAGAATCCTAATACAGTGTCACCTAAATGTGAACTAAAAATCTCCTAAACTCTTACCCTTCAGGAGATTTTCTTACAGATACAAGCATGTTGGGCCTGACAGTTAAGACACCCAGGTTCTGTTCCCAGACCTGCCACTTGCTGGCTGGATGAGCCTATCCAAGGACCTTGATGTTTCTAAACTTGTTTCTCCCTGATTCTTTCCCATCTCAATAAACAGCATCGCTAGCCACCCAAGTGCTCAAGGTAAGACCCAAGAGTTTCTGCTTGGTTGGCATCTTTCCTTTACTTCCTACCTTTGACCTATCAGCCAGTTGTTTCTCTTCTGCCTCCAGACGCAGAAGATGAATGGGGTTCCATCCAGCTCCTCTACCATCATGCTGCTCCAAGCATCTTCATCACCTGCCTGGTCTCCTGGCTTCCCTTCTGCACCCACAAAATCACTCAGACTTTAAAAAAAATATAAACCATATCATAGCACTTATGTTAGTTTCCTGTTGCTGCTGTGACAAATTACCACAAACTCAGTGGCTTAAAATAACACAAATTTATCACCTTCCAATTCTAGAGGTCAAAAGTCTACAATGGGCCCTATCCTGTTTTGCTCAGTGGATAGAGCATCAGCCTGCAGACTGAAGGGTCCGTGTTCGATTCCAGCCAAGGGCACATGCCCTGGTTGCGGGCTCAATACCCAGTGCGGGGCGTGCAGGAGGGAGCTGATCAATGATTCTCTCTCATCATTGATGTTTCCATCTCTCTCTCCCTAGCCCTTCCTCTCTGGAATCATTATATATATGGTCTATAATGGGTTATTAGGGCTGCTTCCTTCTGGAGGCTTTGGGGAAGACCTGTTTCTTTGCCTTTTCCACATTCTAGAAGCCACCCACATTCCTTGGCTGATGGCCCCATCCTTGCATCACTTGACTTTTGCTTCTATCGTCACATCCCCTTCTCTTACCCTGACCCACCTGCCTCCCTTTGTTAAGGACCCTTGTGATTATATCAGGCCCACCTGGATGATCCAGGGTCCTACTTCCATCTCAAGATCCTTAACTTAATCACACCTGCAAAATCCCTTTTGCCATATTTACAAGGTCTGGGGATTCAGATATAGATATCCTTGGGAGACTGTTTAGCAAAACACTCTTAAATCCTCCACTGCACCTAGAACTAAAGGCAAACATTTCTCCTGATTCACAGAACCCTTGATGGCCTGCTCCTGCTTGCCTGCTCTGTCCGTGGTGGTCCCCTCACTGTCCCCTGAGTGCACCAAACCCAATCCTGCCGGAAAACCTTTCCCTTGTTTTTCCTTCTTCTTTTTTATTTTTATTTATTAAAATGATTGGGGTGACATCGGTCAACATGAACATGTAGGTTTCAGGTGTGAGTTTCAATGTTACAAGATCTGTCTATTGCACCATGTGTCCACCACCCGAAGTCAAATCTTCTCCTGTCGCCTTATCTTAGGGCCCCCTTCTCTCCCCACCCCTTTCCCTTCCTTGTCCTTCTGTCTCGTGGCTGCCCCTTCTTGTCATTTAGGTCTCAGCTCAAATGTCTTTCTCTGAAGGGGTGACATTAAAGTAACTCTAATGGGCCATTTGCATGATTTTTTCATAGCACTTTATCTCCGCCTGATGTTTTCTTGTTTATTATTTATCAGTTCGTTGTCCATGCCCCCCTTTAGAATACAGGCATCTTCAAAGCTGGGACCTTGTCTCTCCGTATCCCCAGCACTGGAACTCAGCTAGTAGCAGTGCTGGATGCATCAGTGAGCCTCCATTTCCTTGTTTTTCCAATGGGTATAATACCTTCTTGTCTTATCAGGTTACTTTAAGGAGTAAATGAAATAATAAAAATAATAGCCTTTTTTTTGTAGCTAATAAGTCAAGCACTTCACTGGGGATTTGACACTTAGGTAGAATGTTCATGGGTTTTTTTAAAAATATGTTTTTATTGGAGAGAGAGAGAGGGAGGGACGGAGAGAGAGGAGAGGAAGGGAGAGAGAGATATATATATATATATATATATATATATATATATATATATATATATATAGAGAGAGAGAGAGAGAGAGAGAGATGTGAGAGAAAAACATCCGTCAGTTGCCTCCTGCAAGCACCCTGACTGAGGACTGAGCCTGCAACCTGGGCAGGTGCCCTGACCGGATTCAAACTGGCGACCTTTCTGTGCACAGGACGATGCTCAACCAACTGAGCCACACCAGCCAGGGCCATGTCTTAAGTCAAGGTCTTTGGTGGCCACAAGAAACCCAGTTGAAGGAAAAGGAGGTTTATTGGAATGCTACAACCCATAATCCAATAAGGATCCAGGAAAGGAATCAAAATGTAGGAGAGATGGGCTGCTCCCTGGAACCCGAAGGGTGAGCTGTCATTCTCCATCCCTCCCTGATCCCCACGTCTGTGTCTGCAACTGTGCCTTCTCTCTGACCAGCTTCTTCTTTTTCCTCAAGGCCTCTCGTGGCCCAACGCCGCCTCAGCTCTGACCGTTCACTGTGACTGCCCAGTAGCTACTTCTGCATTTTTAAATTAGACATAATGTTATTGCACTTGTAATAGACTACATTATAGTGTAAACATACCTTTCATAGGCACCAGGAAATCAAGCATTCTGTGTGACCTGCTGCATTGAGATGTTCACTGTGTTGCAGAGGCCTGGAGCCAAACCCACAGCATCTCTGAGGTACTCCTGTACCTGCTACTTCTCCTAGTGTCGCCACAAGGAACACTGTCCTTGTACAGGCAAGGACACGGGGCTCGGCCACATAGGCAGCCCCCTGGGGGTGTCACAGCCACTAATGACACCCTCTGCGTCGGGATTCCCACCTGTGCCAGCCACCACCTGCCTCCACCATGTCAGTCAGCGCCGTAGACGGCTGCGTGGCGCATTGCTGGTGTGAGCGCCTTTAAGCCTCTGCAGCTCTGTTGCCAACCTGCTTTCCAGCCCCAGGCCGGTGCCTGAGAAACACGGAACTGATGAATGAAAAAGTGGCAATGTTTGAGGTCGTCTTTTCATGATGATGCTACCGACACCGGGTAGTCTGTTCTGAGAAAAATAACTTTGCCATTGAATGATAGGCAGAAATGGTACCATCGCTTTAATTTGCCTCTCTTTGATCGTTGGTAAAATGGAATATAATTTACTAAACATTTATAATTTGTCTCCGGTGACTTTTTATATCCCTGTCGTTTGCCCATTAATCTACTGGGGTCTTTGCGGGGCTTTCCCCCTTAAGTTGTGTGACATTGTTATGTGGCAAGAGTTGTAATTATTTGCTTGTCATATTCATCTCGGTTCCTTCCCCCGCCTGTTGTTGCCCATGCCCCCATGTGTGCAGCAGGCTCCTGAGCGTGCGTCCATTCTCCTGGCCAGACCAGGAGGCTCAGAAGGCAGGCAGCTGACCTCAGACTCTTCCTGGACCTCTCAGATCCTCCGCAGGGGCCTGAGCACAAAGCAGATGTCAAATAAATCAGTCGTTCTTCAGGCCGCACGCCGTTTAGTGTGCTTGGTGGACACTCTCCCTGCTTGTGACCCAAAGCTCCCCCACAGGGAAGGTGTTCGCATTTCCAGTGTTCTGATGCGGAAACTGATGGGGCAGGTGAAGGAGTCAGGCAGGAAGTCCTAGGTCCTAGGATGAGCCTGAGTCTGTTCATTGTGACGTGTGTGTCTGTGGATCATCTGGGCCTGCTCAGGAGTGAAGTGGACAGAGTGATGGCTTTGCAGCCAAACAGGCCCAGATCTGCTCTTTACTTGGCTGTGTGACCTTGAGCAAGTCACTTAACCTTCCTGGGCCTCGGGTGAAGATAATATAACATGGAGATGATAATTATACCGGCTTCATAGAGTTATGAGAAAATGTCAGGTACAATTCATTTAGTTGACATATATTTATTGAGTGTCTACCATGTCCCAGGCACTGTGCTAGGCCCTGGAGTTACAACAGTGAACAAAACAGAAAAATCTCTGCCCTCATGGAGTTACATTCTGGTACGCACATACTAACATGTGGATTGCCCTGATGCAATGCCTGGCACACTGTAGGTGCTCAATAAATGTCATCCTCATCCTCTCCTCCCACCTGACATTACTTCCTGGGTGAGGATCAAGGCAAGAGCCCCTCTCCTCACCCCCTTTCCTCCCTCCACAGCTCTTGACCCCAGCCCACAGACCTGCAGTCACAACCCCATTCTTCAAGGGTAGGAATGGGGTGGGCACACGACCAAACACCACACAGAGGTGCAAGAGTTAAGAGCACAGCACTAGCAAGCGCTGCCCGTGGCCTTCGCATAGGGACGGGAAGAGGGCTTGTGGCCTAAATGCCATCCTTTGGCTGGGAGGAGAGAACCCCATCAGAGGTCACAGTGCCACCTGCCACCACGCAGCACCCCGACTTTCCCAAGGACCTGTGGTCTGTAGGCTGTAGATTTGACAGGAAAACTGGGAGTGCCAGGGAAGGCTCCCTCCTCACCCAGGAGGGATCCAAATAGAATTTACCTAGGAGGGGATTCCCAAGGGTGCAGCCTGCCCTGGAGGGGGGACAAGTCACCTGGCTGCAGCAGAGTCAACAAGCGGTCCCCAGGCACCAGGCCCTTAGCGGCCACCTCTGCGTGGGTTCTCACCACAAAGCCTGTATCTCCCATTTTGCAGGGAAGCAAACTAAAGCTCCAAGAGGTTAAATGCTTTGCCCCAAATCACACAGCAAGTCAACAGTGAGAGCTCGGGTCTGTTCTGACTCTAGGAACAGAGGAGAGAAGGAGGAGGAGGCCGCAGTTGGCCTGAGAGTCCAGAGCTCGAGCAGAGAAGGGAGGGGAGCTGGGAACTGGGTTCCCCGTGGCAGCGGGGCTCTGACTGAAGCCCCCCAACACACACATGTGCTGAGCTGGCTGCCAGGGAAGGGTGCCCCAGCTGCCCTGGGATCATGAGATCTAACAAGGACAATCCTTCCTCCCACCTGCTGTGGGGTCTGAGTTGGGGGAGTAGTGCTGTGACCCACAGACACATGGTCATAGATACAGACACTGGAGGGCCAGCTGGGGGAAGCAGAGGTGGCGTGCTGGGCCCTGACACCCTTCTCCGGGCTCCCTGTTCTCAGAGCTCCTCAGCCCACAGCAGCCCCCCACCATGCCTTCTCCTGGGGGTGGGGAGCCTCATGGAGGGCTCGGTTAAGCCTGCCTGGAGCACCCCAAACAGGAGTGGTCCTGGGTTGGTCTGACAACGCCATGATGGAAGCCACCTGTGGTTGGTGGGAACTGGGAGAGACAAGAGGACAGAAAAGGGCTCTTGTTTCCAAGGTCATGGCCTAGAGCTGGGGCTGGGGGAAAAGTGCCAACCCATGGACTCTAGGGCAGAGGAGTCATCACCCTGACCCAGCTGATTCGCCCACCCCTACCCAGAGCCTCCCTGTCACTCAGAGCTGCTCAAGGGTTCCCGCAAAGGTGGGGTGAGGGGCGGGCACTGCCAGGCATCAGGAGAGGTGTTTATCATCCCCCGCCCTCCCCACCCCGGGCCGGAGAAGCTGGGGGAGGTTGACTTCCTCCATGGCCAGCCCAGCAAGTCCAGCCCTTGCCCCAGGAGCCCCCACTAACCTGCCCCCTCCCCCTGGATATCACAGTGTGTGGAGCTGGGTGTGAATGTGTGAATGAGCTGAGAGAAGGGTCGTGCAAGTAGGGGTGTGCCCTGTGGCAGTGCACATGTGTTAGGAAGTGGGGACGTGGGAGGTGTTTCTGAGTGCGTGTGCCTTTGCTTGCGTGTGTCTGACTGGGTTGCTGAGTACACGTGCATGTGCAGGGGGCGTGTCACGGAACCTCAAGTTTCCCAGGGACCCAGCGATCTTTCGGTCCCATCCTGTGCCCACGCATTTAGTGCAGGAGCAAATATGGATGTGGGTGTGCATGTGACTGGGGCAGGGGGGAGAGTGACAGTAACTGGCAGGTGCTGGGCCAGGTGCGCCAGCTACCAGGCACCAGGCCAGGTGCTTACACACGAGATCTTACCCAGCACAACAGCCCCACGAGGTAAAGAAGTGGATAAGCAGGGAACTGAGGCTCAGAGAACCAGACCAAGGTCACAGGACTCAGAGGGTCAGTATCCAGACCGGAGCCCAACCTCCAGGCCCCTCTCTGACTCTGTGAGGCTCACCTGTGGCCTGTACATTGTTCAGATAGTGGAGGACCTGGAGGAGGGGGTGTGAGTCCCCACAAGGGAGCAGAGAAGGAGGCGTGTAGGCATGGCGCTGTGCACGCTGGGTTGTGTGTGTCAGCTAGGTGCATAGACATACCCCCGAGATATTGCGGGCCGGTTCCTGGCCACCACAATAAAGCAAGTAAGAATAGCAATAAAACGAGTAAATTTGTAAAAAAAAAAAAAAACACACGCAACATCTGTGAAACATGATAAAGCAACACGCAATAAAACAAGGTGTGCCTGTGTTAGGGTCTGAGCATTTGTGGAAGCCAAGGCAAGCTTGGGAGTGTGTGCACACCCATGTGTGATCTGAGTGTGGGTGAAGATAAGGAGCAAATTGTAAGGGTCTGTTGGGGGGCATGATGGAGAGGGAGGGCAAGAGGGAGAGAGAGGGAAAGGGAGAGAAGGAGAGTGAGAGAGAGAGAGAGAGAGAAAGAGAGAGAGAGAGGAGACAGGGATGTGCAAGTCCATTTATTGGACTGATGGTGTGCAAAATGCATCGAGTTGTCCTTTCTTCTTTCTTTTCTGACTTCAACCAGGAACAGATGTCTGAGCAGGCTAACGAATTGGAAACATCTGAAACAACTGTGCGAGCTAAAGTATAATAAATAGACCTTTCATCACATTCCCTGGAAGGGGGTCGCTGGGGACAGGCCAGGGAGTATTGAGAGGGGCTGGGGGTTGAGTGGCCTGAGGACAGGAGGTGGGAGAACAGACAGACTGGCCCCTCTCCGGGGAAAGACAGATGGCCCTGGGAGGGTGGGCAGCCAGACCTGCCCTCAGCCCCTCCCAGCATCCACAGGCCTCAGTTTTCCTATCTGTGCAGTGGGCTTGGTGTTCATCCCGGGGCCTGAGACCTGGCGCCCTGAGGAAGAAGCATTTTTAACTTGGGAACAGGCTGACAGTTGGCCAGACATGGAGCTGAGGGCCATAGGCCAGGCCTGAGCAACCCCCAGACACAGCAATCCTTGCCTGGTCCCCGCACCCCCACAATCACACACGAGTCCTCCTCCCAGATGTCAATTTTCCAAAGGAAGACACACTATCCTTCCTGTCCCCAGATGTGCCGGTTTGAAGGGTCTGGTGGAGGCAGGCAGGGGCCTAGAGAGGGGTGTTGGACATGGGTGTGCTGGCAGGCCTCACCCCCACCCCACATCAGGGCCTCAGCCCAGGCCCACAGCTCCGCAGCTGCAGACACTGAGAACTGCCCCGGGAGTGGAGGCAGAGGCCTCGCTCTGACAGAAGCCAGATGCAGCGCCCGGGGAATTCCAGGGAGGGAGAGGTAGGCAGAGGTGGGCCTAGGGAGCCAGGGTGTCCAGGCCAGGTCACGGAGAAGCGGGTGTGGGAGGCCGACCACAGGCTCAGGATGGACAGGGTCCCCCAGAAATACGGGCTCCCGGGGGCTGCATCTCACAGGAGAGGGCCTCGGCGGTGCCCCCAGCCTGCCAGGTCACCATGGGCTTTGCTCAGGAGTGCTCTACAGCAGCAGCGAAGAAACAGTCCTCTGTCCTCCACATCAGAGGAAGGAGAAGGTAGAGGGTCCTGACTCCACCACAGCCCCACGAGCTGTGTGGCTTTGTCACCTCTTTCAGCTGCCGCCTCAGGGTCTCTGAAATGGAAGTACTTTGCCCAGCTCACAAGGTTGCCACAAAGATTCAGAGGGATGAAACGTG
>NW_006300377.1:1390535-1419897 GCF_000327345.1 Myotis davidii | reverse complement strand
AATGCTGCATTCAAGGCCTGTGACCGAGGGTTTATTCCGGGCCAGACTCTGAGCTGTAACAAGGACCTGGACAGCCTGCCCCCGGGGGCTTCTGCACGTGCTGTTCCCTCTGCCTAGAGCATCCTTGTCCTGCTCAGGAAGGGTGATCTGAATGTGGGTGGGGATAAGAGACCAAGTCTCTCCTTGAATGTCCCGGCCTCAGGAGGCCCCTCCCTGTCCCCTGTCCCCTGCCCAGGTGAGAGCCCCTGCCTGGCCTTTCCCCTAAGATCCTGCTTCCCCCAGAGAATTGTGATTACTTGATCAAGGATGACACCCCGTCCTATCCCCCAGCCCCTAAGACTTGGAGCTCCGTTGTGTCCACCTTACTCACTGCGGTGTCCCCAGCGCCTATCGGTGCCCGGCATGTGGCTCTACACTTTCATAAAATATATATTTTATTGATTTTTTACAGAGAGGAAGGGAGAGGGATAGAGAGTTAGAAACATCGATGAGAGAGAAACATCAATCAGCTGCCTCCTGCACACTCCCTACTGGGGATGTGCCCGCAACGAGGGTACATGCCCTTGGCCGGAATCGAACCTGGGACCCTTGAGTCCACAGGCTGACACTTTATCCACTGAGCCAAACCGGTTAGGTAGGCTCTACACGTTTTAAAGCTAACATTTACGTGGCGCTTACTCTGTGCCAGGTGACGCTCTGTGACCTTCACATGTAGTAACTCCTGGGATCTTACAGTCCTGGAGGAAGGTGCTATCATTCTCCATCTTCTAGAGAAGATAATTAATGGCCCCAGGATATGCATCTAGTAACAAATGATTGCATGAATGACATAAAATAAGGTCACCACGTAGGGAGGGATGAGAGAATTAGTTACAATACAGAGGGACCAGTTGCAGCCCAGGAGCCGTGAATGAATGCAGCCCCGGTGACCTGGAGCTCAGGCCTCAGGCCCCAACAGAGGCAAGTCTTGTTCTAGCTCGTTCTCAAGGTGCTCATCCTGGCCTTCTGGCTGTGGACAGGGTGGGGCCTCTCCTCTTTCACACGACCCTTTCCTCTCCCTTCCCCCAAAGCCCAGGACGCTACTCCTCCCCTCCACCCTGCTCAGGCTTCCTGACCTGCCGCGTGGGCCTCCCCCGTGCATCTCCCTGTCTGCTGAGGGCATCACAGGGACAGAGGCTGGGCCTCTTGCTCCTCCTTTTGTTTAGGGAAACAAGTAAAAGGAATGTCCTCAGCGTGCACAGGACATAGTGTCTTTCCTAATCCAGACCAGCGCTCCTCTTTGTCAGGAGCCTTGTGAGTCCTCCTACCGGCCCACCCCTCCTCAGGGCCCCTTCCCTTTGGGAGACAGCCTAGGGCTCCTGCACTGAGGTTTTGAGTGACGGGGGGTGGTTCCCAAAGGCCCAGATCCACAAGGTCCATCTGCCTTTGGTCAGACGTGTTGGGAACTCCTTGACCTTGGAGCCAGGGCTGACAGTGGGGGCTCTCCTGGGCGATCCTGCAGCCGAGCGGGAGGGCCTACAGGAGGGGGCTGGGCCAGGTGCCCTTGCAAGGTCCCTTGGGCGCGGGGACCCTAGGGTTCCTGCCCTGAGAATGGGGACATGCCTGAGTGTGTCTGCACAGACCCAGTGTGAGCACCTGAGTGAGTCTATTGACGTGTGCGTGCCCGAGTGTGGGCCCCGGGAGTGGTTTCAGTGTAAGTGACTAAGGGCCTACACAGGTGTCTGTCCACGTGTGTGAGTCCATGCGGTGTGTGTGGGACTGGAAGGACAGACATCTGTGTGTCTGGGCAGAGGGCATCTGTGAGTGCGTGAGTGCGTGCACGTGAGTGAGGGTCCCATGTGGGTCTCCGTGTGCCTATGGGCTGTGACACAGTGGGCAGTGGCAGGGAGCTTGGCATTCACACCCTGCCCTGTCCGGAGTGGCCCCGCCTTGCCCCAGGCCTAGCTCAGACTCTCAGAGGATCCTGGAACTTCTGAGAAGGCTGCATCCCAGCCCCTCACAGTCACCCAGACAGGCCCGCTGGTGAGCCAGAAACCGGCGTCTCAGGGGCTCCCAGGGGCCTAACTCAGTTACATGCTCATTACACAGCTTCTCCACTGTGAACGCAAGTTGTGGCCAGGCGGGTGCCCCCACCCTGGCTCTGCTGCCCCCAGGCCTCCTGCTGGGCATGGGGACAGGCTGAGGGAGGGAGCCTGGTCCCGGAAAACTGAGCTGAGGGGCCCCAGCCCTGTCTCCAGAGGGCTGGATGTTTCTTCCATCCCCGGAGAGACCGAAGGACACAGATGAAGGCAGTGTGGCCAGGTCTCAGCCCTCCCGCCCCCGCCTCCCCCCCTCCCCGCCCCTGCTCTAATGGGCTCCTCCCTGGAGTCTGCTCCCTGCCCCTCTGGGCTGGCACTCGGAGAGGACAGGGCACAGCTAGGGGTCACCCCTTCACACGAGATGCGCAGTTACTCACACCCCAAAACCTTCACAATTAGACCTGCGGTTTTGCAGAGCCCAGTGCCAGCCTAATGTGAAGCACATGGCCTCCCAGAGCGGCTCAGCACCCTGCCACCCTCAGGAGGGCCTCCGAGGAGGGACCCGGAGCGAAGAGGCCAGCCAGGCCCGCGCCTCCCCCCTTGCGTCCCTCTTCCCTGCCGCAGTGTCCCTGGGCCTGTGCCTTCCCTCCTGGGGGGTCATTTGGGAGCCAGATGTGGAGCTCCAGCCGCTGCGAGGCGGGGAGCAGAGGGAGGGGGGTGGACGGCCTTCGGAATCAGACAGCTGCAGACACTGGATTTTGGGCTCCACCACTCGCACGCGCACTGTGTGATCTCTGGCAAATTTCCGAACCTCTCTGAGCCTTCATGCCAACATCCCCACATCCAAGGGTTGCCTGAGAATTCTAGTGGATCGTTGATGCAACACCTGTGAAGCAGCACCTGCCACAGTAGGTGTGACTCACCTGGAGACGCCAGAGCGGGTGGGGAGGGTAGCTAAGTGCAGCAGCAGCCCCTGTGGGTGGAGGTGGGTGCTGGCTGGGTAGTGAGGGCACAGGCCTGTGTGAATTCCAGCCCTGAGGGCAGTGGGCAGGTCCTGGCCCCTCTGCAGGGCTGTGGCCAGCTCCCCAGGCTCAGCCCCTGTGGCACACTTACTGGGAGTGACCACAGACAAACCAGTCCCCTCTCCAGGCCGTGGTTTTCTCCTCTATAAAGCAGAGAGGAAATAACCCTGCCACCCAGAGTGGTGGGGGGAGAGGTAAAGTACTGTGCCTGGCCCTGGGTCAGCCTGCAAAGACCTTCCTTTCTCTCCTTCCTCTATTTAAAATAGTCTGACATTGCCCGGCCAGCATGGCTCAGTGGTTGAGTGTTGACCTATGAACCAGGAGGTCACGGTTCGATTCCCAGTTAGGACACATGCCAGGGTTGCCGGCTCCATCCCCAGTGTGGTGCCTGCAGGAGGCAGCCGATCAATGCTTCTCTCTCATCATTGATGTTCTATCTCTTTCACCCTCTTCCTTCCTCTCTGAAATTAATAAAAAATATATTTAAAAAATATATATATATATAAAATTGTCTGACATTTACTGATCGCATCCTCTTATGTACAGTATCTTATTTAACCCTTAAAATACTCTATGGACACTCAAATGTCCATTAACTGACTGGTGAACAGAGAGATCACATGTGACGTGCCCTGAGCAATAAAAAGGAGTGAAATACTGCAACAGGCCACAGCAGGGGTCAGTCTCAAAATGTGATGCCAAATGAGAGAAGTCAGACACTAAAGATCACACATGGCATTATTCCGCTCACAGGAAATGTCCAGAAAAGGGCAGATCCACAGAGACAGAAAATAGATGAGTAGCCACTTGGGGTTCAGGTTGGGAACGGGGAGCCCCCAGGCACGAGGGGCACTTGGGGGAGATAAAAAGCTTCTAAAATTGTTCTGTGGTGATGGCCGCACGGCTCTACACCTACTAAAGATCATTGAATTGTACACTTAACGTGGGTGGTGGTACCAGTGAATGTTATACTTCAAGAAAGCTATTTAAAAAGCAACCTAGGAGATAAACATTATTAGCCCTTTTGCCCTTAAAAAAATTCATAGTAAATTTCTGGAATTCCATGCCAGGTTTGTTTGCTTCCAAAGCCCATTATTCAAATCTTTAATCTGGAAGATAAAAGAAAAAAAATGAAAAACATGTTTGTTTTCCACTCAATAGCCAAGAATCAGCTCACAGAAGTGAAGGGGGGCGGGGGGAAGGGACCAGGAAGAGGGGCTGGAGCCCAGACACAGTCATTCCCCAGAGAAGGTGCCGGGACCCTCACAGCCCGCCCCTGCCCCGTGACGGCCCCACGGAGCTCGCTGCCATGGTCCTGCCTCCCCCCCACCCCACCCCACATCATGTGTTCCTCATGGCCATGCTGTGAGCTTCTAACTTCAGCGCCACCTCAGCATCATACATGCTTCATGGCGAGATCACCAAGTAAGAATTCCTGCTTCCATTTTGCGGGTGAGGAAACTGAGGCCGCAGCGGAGGAAGGAGTTGGCCCCAGGCCACCCTGCTCCGCAGCAGGTGTGACTGTGGGCAGAGCCCAGCAGCTCCGGCCGGCTTCCTTCCACCCGTGTCCCTCAGCCCCTCTGCGTCGCCAGCCCTCCTCCTCTGTCTCTGTCCTCCTTTGTCTCTTTGCTGGCCTCCGTCTCTCCGCCTCGCGATCTCTGTCTCTGCGCGAGTCTCTCTGTCTCTGGCTCATTTATTTTTTAATAACCACAATAATGAGAAAAGCTCCTTTCGGACCCTCCTGGGAAGGGAGACAAAAGGAGGGGAGCCCAGGGAAGAGGGGGAGGGATCACCTCCCCTCGCGCTCCTGAGAAATTTAATAAAGGGCCTGAGAAAGCGCTGGGCTCCACTGCTGGCCGGTGCCCTGGGAAAGGGGGCGCCCCCTCCCCCACCGCGGGTGGCGCGCCGCACGGGCCTGGGGTCAGGGGAGGGAATGTCTCTGTGCCCGGCCCCCCTCTGCAGCTCCCAGGCTTTATCTCTCCCCTCCCTGCTGGTGGGAGCAGTTTCCCCGGCTAATCCGCCCCTGAATATGTCCACACCAGACTCCCTCCCCTCGACCCAGCCCGGCCGCTTTCCCAGGAGAGCTGCTCAGGGAGAGGCACTCAGGAATTGTTGCCTCTGCACTCACAGGTCAGGCCGGCCAGCTCCCCTGCCACCACCACCACCACCGTCCCCACCGCTGACGTCCAGGCCAGCTCCCCGCGAGGCTGAGCCCAGCCCCCCACCCGTGTGTGGCAAGAGGAACTGGGCCTGCCCACCCCCATCCTGGTCTGCAAGGACCCTGATGCCCAAGTATTCAGCTGGCCTGAGACCCTCCCCAAACGCCCGGGTCCCTGCCCGGAGAGAGAGCTCAGGATCCCGGGAGGGAGAAGGCTCAGCCCTCCCCTTTGCTCCCTCGAGGACCTGCATTGGCCAAGACAGAGGGAGCAGCTGCTGCCCAGCCTCACCTCACCCTCTGAGGGGGGCTCGGAGAGGCACTTAGCAGGTCCCAGGTGGAAGTCTCCTCATGAGACTTTTGGGGGGACCACGGGAGCAGAGCTGCAGCGAGGACAGCAAGGTGGGTCAGACGAGGCCAACTCCTCAGAACACTGAAGCCAAGTCCGGGGGTGCAGGTGGGCACGTCCAGCTCCCCACCAGGAGTGTGCTGTGGGCACTGAGGCTGCCCGGCATGGTCACCCTGCTGCACCCAGGTGTCTGGACAGATCTCCCACGTGCAGAAACCACACTCTGGCTGAGCGGACAGCATCTCCCACCTGGCCAGGACCTGGAACGAGGGACTGGGGAGCCGCCCCCGGCCTGGGGCTGGGCATGCATTCACCCACTCATCTGCTAGGCTGTACCAGGCTGGGGCTGGTTTCCAGGGACAGAGGGAGAGGAATACCAACAGCTCCTTCTCAGAGGGCCGGCAAAGTACCAGGTACTGTGTTAATGCATTACCACTAGACCCTCGCCGCAGGGCCATGTGCTACCTCCACTTTAAAGACAGGGGAGTTGGAGGTGCAGTGAAGTTGGGTCCCTTGTGTAAAGTTGCGCTGCCCGATCAAGGTCACCATTCGAACTTTGCGTTGAACGGCACACTCCCGGCCCAGGTAACGCTGCTCATCCAGGGGTGACAAGACACCCTTCCTGTCTGAGAAGCTCACGGACGAGAAGTAAAGCGGGGCTGGGGTGGCGGGAGGGGCAGGGAGCCCAAGGGTGGGAGTCGAGAGGCAGAGGGCTGCAGAGACGCGTGAGCTGGGCTCAGTCCCACTGCATCAGAAGCAGGAAGGCAGAACAGTGACCTCACAGGTCACAGATGCAGGCTGCCCTCAGGCTCTGCCCAGACGAACAGAGCTGCCTGGTGCCCAGTGGCAGCCAGATACAGCCCACACTCCAGCACACCTGGGCCCCCGTGCCTGGGGCCATGGGCAGCAGAAGGGAGAAGGGTCCAAGGGATGGAATGGCAAGACAAGCACATCCCCAGCTCCCAGCTGATTCTGCCTGCACCGGGCTTTGTGGCTGTTAGATAGGCCCCTGGGCAGCTCCCTGCCCCGCCGTGAGAAGCTGACCATCTGGCATCCCTGAACCTTCTCAGGGAGCTGTGGTTATGGGAAGCAGAGTGAGGGGGCACCAAGGGAAGGCAGGCAGGACAACTCCAGAGTCTGAGCTTCCAAAGGCCCCTCTTCAGGGCAGGTCGGTGTGGTGAGGCTGCTTCCTTTTCTCAATCTCAGGAGCAAAGCACATCTTTCCCAAGTACCCACTCCCATTGGCAAAGCACTTGTGCCCCTGAAGACGCTTCCTAAGTCAACTTCTCTAAGATGACTTTGATCCTCCTATCCTCAAGATAGGAATTGTAATTTCCATTTTAATTATACCTGAGGCCCAGAGAGGCATAGAGCTTTGCCTGAGGACACACAGCACATAAGGAGCAGCGTGCAAAAGCTGCATCTCCCAGCTCCCTTATCAGGCCCCTGGTATCTGCTGGAGCTGGCAGAGCTTGGAGGGAGCTGAGCTGGGTCTGAACCGCATCTCCCCAGTGGGCAGCGGCAGGTGGACGGGCACGGCCCCCCCGCCCCCAGGAGTTTAGCACCAGCTCCCATAGTGTCTGGTGGGCAAGTGGAGGCTCTTCAGGACACGTGTTTCCACTTTCACTGGAGTTGAGAACTAATAGCAGAAAACCTGTGAAGCTGCTAATGGGATAATGGAGAAAGTATTTATTTATTTTTCGAAGGCGGCCTATGAGGATCTGGGGCAGGCTCAGTGTGAGGCCACGGAGGCGGGAGGTCAGCCTGCTGTTAACAGGGATTAAGCAGACACGGTGGAATGAGGGGGTTTCCGGAGCAGGGGCTGGAGGCAGGGGCTGGCCTGGTGCTCTCCTGGAGAGGGCAGGGCTGGGCCTGCGGACTCAGTCACTTCCCTCGCCACGTGCATGCTTTACGCTTTCCTCCACACCCGCTTCCTGCCATCCTCACCCAAGGTGCAGGCCCCAGGAGGCCATCAAATGTCTCCTGCCTCCAGGCAGTGTCCCCAGCAGCCTCCTAAGGAAGGCTCGGGTACCTGTCTCCCTCCATGGGCAGCTTCAGGATGGCGGTGGTTCCTATCACTCATTCCGCTGGAGCAAGACCATCCCGGGAAGCTAGTTCTATTTGAGAAACGTTTTCATAAGAAGGCTCAAGGGGCCCAGCCTCCCGCTTCCCTACTACGTACTGAACTTGAGGTTGTTGACATCTTTCCAGCCCATAGCCCTGCACTTGGACCTCCCAGTCCTAACTGGCGTAGGAGCCCTTAGAGGTCATGTGGTCCCCTGGCTTTCGGCCTTGGATTGGGGGGAGGTGCTCAAGGCTGAGCAGGTGGGGCCCCAGACCTCCCGGACTCCAACCAGAGCAGCTCCATTTTTGTTGTGTATATGGACCTTCCACTTCAGATTTCTCCCCAAAACACTAACGTGCCCACTCGTGTAAAAAACAAAAAGCATTAAAAAACTCCTTGTCCTTTCCCACGCTGTGCAGGTGAAGTAACTCAGGGCTCAGAGAGAAGAGACTTGCCCAAGGCCACACAAAGCTGCAACTTGACTGCATGTCCCCTGCCTCCTGGAGCCGAGCTGGCCCCCGGTCCCGCCACCCTCTGCTGCAGGAAACCACATGACTGCAGGAGAGACTGGAAGCAGCTCCTTAAGGATGAGGGGTGGGAAGGAGGGTGCCAGCTGGGGGTCCCCGGGGTCTTAGGAAGTTGCTGTTTTCCTTCTCCAGGCTGAGCAGAGGCGACAGTGAACCCCGGTGGGGAGGCAGAGAGGACAGCAGCCGCTCATCTGCAGTGGGGGTGGGGGCCCTGCCTTTCGGCCTGGCCCGGACTGTAGCCTGAGCCCTCCCTTCTGGCATAGTGCCCCAGCCAGAGGCCCTCCCTGCCTGGGGGTGAGTAGCCCTGACCCAGGTCCGGGTCCTCTGTCCAGGCCAGGCTGAGGTTCTCCTTTCAACCCCAGCCCAGCCCCAGAAGGCTGAGGTCCTGGAAAGTCCCACCCAACTCTGCTTCCTCCACCTCTGCCCAGCATGCACTCCTGATGCCCCACACTGGGCACCGGCTGGCACCCACCACTCCCGGGAGGCCTGGCTGCCCATGGCTCAAGAGCTCAGCCCTCCTCTGTGCCAGTGCCCTTCCACCATGAAAGCTCTTAGGTTCTGGTCAGATGCAGGTCCACTTCCCAAGCCCTGCTCACCACAACTACATTCTGTTTCCTTGAGAACATGTGCTTGACATTTGCCAGTTCCATTTCCAACCTGCTCCCCACCCCCCATCCCCACTCGCTTTCCTGTTCTGGCCCCTTGTGCGGCCTTTTCCTTGGGGAAGCAAGGACAGGCATTCAGGGAGGCCACCCATCCATCCGCCTCCATGCTGCCTGGCTCTGGGACAGCAAGCCGAAGTTATTCCTGGAGATTTAGGCAGACGTTGGGAAGAACTTCCTGACCAACATGGGCTTTAGAACAGGAATGGGAGCCAGAGGAACACAGTGAAATCATTGGCCGTGGAGACAGTCCATGGCAGCTGGGCTGGAGTGGAGACCTGAGCTTAGGTTACTCTTAGTGACGCCAGTCCTACACCTGGCCACGGGCCCCAAGTCCACGCTTCACGCCTTTGTTTGACAAGTATTTGTTGAGCATCTACTCCATGCCAGGCATCCACCAGGCTCCGGAGAAGAGCAGAGAACAAGTGACATGGTGCCTGCCCATTCTACGTCAGGGACAGGGAACCCAACAACTTCGAGATGTGCATTGTTAGTTACAAAGAATCAGGGGGTAAGGGCAGGGCAACGGACCCAGGCTGGAGGAAATGGGGAAGGACTTCCTGGAGGAAGACTGGCTCAGGTGAGACTAGAAAAGGAGGGAAGACAGGACACAGAAGATCTAGAAAGATGTCACCAGGACCCGTGCCCCATTGAGACACACCCAGTGGATCACCTGGGACGGGACGGGGGGAGGGGGTTCAAGGAGCCTTTTTCTTTCATTGGTGGATTTTCAAAAAATGGATAGCCCAGTGAAGAGAACATTAAAATCACCAGATCGTATGAATGACTGCAACCTGGGTAGACGTCCCTATCGAGTCTGTATTTTAGCCCAATGCTTGGCACACAGTAGGACCTCAGTACCCATTTGTTAGATGAATAAGACATTTGGTCAGTCGGGAACTCAGCCCACGCACTGGCCCTTCTTCAGAACTGCAACATCTCAGCTTAGAACTTCACGAAGGAGAGAATTAACTGCCGAAGGATCCCAGGTAATGTACCGACCAGGTCTTGCTCCTATTACTGTGTCCACTGAAGAAAGAGCAATGGCAGCTAACGTGCACTGTGTTTACCATGCTGCAGGCATGGTTCTAATCCAGCCGTGGGCAAACTACGGCCCGCGGGCCGGATCCGGCCCGTTTGAAATGAATAAAACTAAAAAAAAAAAGACCGTACCCTTTTATGTAATGATGTTTACTTTGAATTTATATTAGTTCACACAAACACTCCATCCATGCTTTTGTTCCAGCCCTCCGGTCCAGCTTAAGAACCCATTGTGGCCCTCGAGTCAAAAAGTTTGCCCACCCCTGTTAATCAATTTACATGTTTTGCCTCATTCAGTTCTCACAACTGACCTAGGAGATTGACTTTACCACGGTCTCATTTTACAGGCGAGGAAATGGAAGCGCAGAGAAGTTATGTATCTCACCCAAGGTCACACAGCTAGTACCCAGATGGAATAGATGGAGCCTTTCATTCTTAGGATAATTAAGAGAAGTAGGCGTCATCCCCTTTTACAAACGAGGAAACCGAAGCTCAGACTGCTAAGGAACTTGCTCCTCTGGAACTTGGCTCCCAATATCAAAGTTCCCTAGGACCTTTCCCAAGCTGGGGTGCAAACAGCTGCCCCTGGCGAGCTCTGGGAAGGAAGCAGCTCCAGGCGGAGAGCTGGCCTGGTGACTTGCCAGCAGAATTTATGTCCTGTCTGGGGTGGACAGTTTGGCTGCTGTATGAAAGGCTGAGCAGAGCTCAAAGATGGAACTTATTCCCATTAAACGATTGCAAATGTCAGGCAGCACGGCCTGGTTGCTCCTTGCGCACGCACCCAGGTGGCTGGAGGCCCGGCCGCCCGTAACTGAGCATGCCCGCTGACCTCATGGTTACTCCTAATGCAATTAGAGCCCTCGAGGAGGCCGAGGAGACCCTGGTTCCATCACAGCCCCAGCAACGTGCTCTCCAGGGGGCCCAGCCCCTCCCGCCTGAGATGGTGCTGGGACAGAGGGTGTTGTTCTAATTAATTGAATGAGATCCATTCCAATGCAGATGGATGCAGAAATTACCTGCAGATGTGACTACGCACAGCCCTTTTAACTGTCCAGGCTGTCACGCAGGCGCGGGGAGCCAGGGCCTCTTGCACCAGGATTCATTTCATGCAGCCCCCTGCCTCGGGGCAGGGCAGACTTGTGCCAGCCTGAACCGAGGAGTGATGGCTACCTCTCTTGGGCCTCCTGGCCATCTGTGCCTCTTGGGCCTGGGGTGTCCCGAGGCCCTGCTGGCAAAACGGGGCTCTTTAGGGGTCCTGGCTCATGACCTCATGGAGGGCTTCTGCAGGGGCCCCTGGATGCCAGGTGCCAGCAGTCCTCCGTGCACACCCCGAGGGCTGGAGTCCTCCTCCACGTGCGCTGCAAAGCCCCCCTCCTTGGGCCTTTGACCCACTATACAGTTTTGGATTGTAGAAAACCGGATACA
Source organism: Myotis davidii (assembly GCF_000327345.1). Classification (NCBI taxonomy): domain Eukaryota; kingdom Metazoa; phylum Chordata; class Mammalia; order Chiroptera; family Vespertilionidae; genus Myotis; species Myotis davidii. Next base: position 1,408,633 of record NW_006300377.1, on the reverse strand, counting down.
CTTTTTCTAATAAAGACAGCTATCGCAGTGGTTCCCACACTGATGACACAAGATGCGTGAGAACATTGATGGATTCATTCATTCATTTCAGCGCCCACAGGCTCCGAACTCGGTTCCTTGCTGGGCCACAACAGAGGATCAGACCTGGCCACTGGCCTGGAGGAACTCACAGTCTGGTGGGGAGGAAATGGAAGTATTACCACAAAGTGGGATGGGCTGTCCTACAGGAGCCCAGGGCATTGGGGGACTCAGATGCCGGAGGTGACAGCCTGAGTGGTCAAGGCAGATTTCACCGAGCGGGTAACTTTTCAACTCAGCCATGAAAGGACAAGGGGAGAAGGTGAAGAGTCGGGGTCTCTACCTAGACACGCTGGGAATCTTTGAAAGTCTTCAGGAGTAAGAGGACAACGTGGTTAGATTTACATTTTTGATCAATCCTCTTGGTACAGAAGGGACTGGAGGGAGAGAGCCAGGGCAGAGGCCAGCGCTAGTCCGGACAGCGAAAAGGACGGATTCGTGAGAGGTGTGGCCAGTGTCACCATCTTGAGGACTGATATGCTGGAGTGGGGATGGAGGGGCAGACTGAGGCAGAAAAGAGGGAGGAGTCAAGGCTGCGGAGTCAGGGTGAATGGTGGGAGGGAGGGAGCCATGGGAGGGGTCCTCAGGATGGCTGTCCAGTGGGCGGGATCCAGGGAACCAGGACTTCCATGTTATGGTCCTGGCTGCCTTCAGGTTTTGTGAGAACTTCTATTTTCCCACATCAGTCGCAATGTTAATCCCCACCCCTGTTCCACCCAGTTCCTCCCAATATGGAGAAGATATTGGGGAGCGTTTGGGGAAGTTATGCGTGGCTCTTTGAAGGGAATCACAGCCTGAAGCCAATGCCTTTGGTGTTTCCTGAGCCCTCAAGGTCCACTCTGGGTGCAGGGGCAGAGAAGGCCCGGCCCAGGCTTGCTGATGCGCCCAGAAGCTCCCTCACCAGCATGCTTAGTGGCCATCCAAACCATCCCTCTCCCTTCAAACCTCCACTCCCTGGTCCCTCCCGAGCAAACCACCTTGCCTCCCACCTGCCATCCAGATGGCACCCCTCTGCTTGTAACCCTCCCCTCAAAATCCCTGTAACTGTTTCTGTCCTTCCCTCTCCTGGCCTAAGCAGCTGCTCACCTGTGCTCTGGGACGTGCTGCCACCAAGCTCAGACTGCTAAGGAACTCAAAAGGTTCCCCTCTCAGCCTACACAAAAGGTTCCGACTCCTCCATCTAAAAACCCCTCTGCACTTCCTTCAAGCTATTTCCTTCCTTTCCCTCTTTGTTGTTGTTAATCCTCACTCGAGGATATTTTTTTTTACCCCATTGATTTTTTAAAAATATATATATATATTTCAGAGAGGAAAGGAGAGGGAGAAAGAGAGAGAAACATCAATGAGAGAGAGTCATTGATCTGCTGCCTCCTGCATGCCCCACACTGGGGAATGAGCCTGCAACCCAGGCATGGGCCCTGACTAGGAATCGAACTGTGACCTCTTGGTTTATAGGTCAACGCTCAACCACTGAGCCATGCCGGCTGGGCTACCCCATTGATTTTTAGAGAGTGGAAAGGAGGGGGAGAGACAGAGAGAGAGAAACATTGAGGTAAGAGAGACACATCGATCGGTTGCCTTCCACACGCATCCGGACCTGGGCTGGGGATCGAGCCTGCAACCGATGTACAAAGTACATGCTCTTGATCAGAATCAAACTCGCGATCCATTGTTCCCAGGGCCAATGCTCTAACCACTGAGCAATTGGCCAGGGCTCTTCCTTTTCCTCTTGAAATTCTGTCTGCATGCATCACTTCCACATCTTCATCTTTTTTACCCTTCATCCCAATGCAAACCAGTGCCCTCCCCCACCCCCCCTACCCCCCGGGGGCAAGAAACTCTTCCTATAGAGGTCATGGCCTGTAGGGCTCCTCTGCACACACATCACCCCAGAACATCCTCCCTGCCTGAGACCGTAGCCTTCCTTGACTCCCAGCCCCCAGGACCTTCTGCACCTCCTGACCCTCTATGACATCAGCCTGGGCCATGGTGTGCAGGTTGGGTTCCCCAGCGACGTTCCTCAGATGCTCTTTCTCCTCTGTGCAGCTTCTCTCAAAGCTCTGATGGTCACTGTGGCCCTGCCATCCAAACCCGTCTATTCCAGAAGCCAGCGGGATGCCCACCCCTGACACTTCCCACATTGTCTGCTGCCACCCACCCTAAAACTCATTCAGCTCCTGTGTCCCCCACTTTGGTGAATGGCCAGCAGCCTGGAGCCCTCCTCCCTGTCTTCGATTGATCACCTGTCCTGTTGACTCTACCTTCCAAATATCCCCAGAACAGACTTCTATCCATCTCCCCTGCTGCTGTCCTGGTTTGGTCTTTAATAAAAAAAGCAAAGAAAAAAAAAGCTCTTATTGATTTTGAGAGAGAGAGGGATAGAGAGATAGAAACCTCGATGAGAGGGAAACATTGATCGCCTGCCTCCTGCACACTCGCCACAGGGGATCGAGCCCACAACCAGGGCATGTCCCCTGACCGGGAATCAAAATGGTGACCTCTTAGTTCCTGCATCGATGCTAAACCACTGAGCCACACCGGTTGGACCTGGCTCCGTCTTTCATCTCACACCTGGAAAGCCTGGGGTCCTCCTGCCTGAGTGCTCCCTGCAGGTCCCGGCGGCCTGGTCTCTGCCCTCCCGCCACCTCCTCTGCCACGGGTCCCTCTCTCTCTCCACTCCAGTCCCCTTGCCTCTGCTCCTTTCTGAACACGCCAAGCTGGTCCCCCCGCCCCTCCTCGGGAAGGCTCTTCCACCAGATCAGCAGTTTCCCACTCTTTGGTCCCATGACTCCATTTCACTCTTTAAACTTGAGGACCCCTAAGGATGTGTGTTCACGTGGGTTGTATCTATCAACATTTGCCAAAATAGAAGGTAAACCCGAGAATGTTAACACAGTAGCGACACAAGCACATGCCCGTTAGCTGTCAGAGTGCTGACATCGTCACACCTCACAGGACACCTCCAAACGCCCTGTGCATGCGGGAGAATGAGAGCAGAAGCAGATAGCATCGTAGGTCCCTGGAAAGGTCTGGTGCCCCCAGACCACACTAGACCACACTTTGAGAACTGCTGTGCCAACAGATACATGTTTCTCTCTTTCACTTCATTTAAGTCTCGGCACAAATGTCACCTCCTCAAGCCTCCTCTGCCCCTCCCCCCTCCCCAGGTCATCCTATGCCGATACTGTGTCCCTCCCACTAGGATGTGAGCCTCACGTGTTGAGATCCAGAAGCCCCGTCTACCTCGGAGCCCAGCATGATACACAGTGGACACTCAAGAAAAGACTCTCAAACAAACGAGTTGTATAAGGCGTTTTTCTCAGCCTTTACTGCACAGTAAAGCCACTGGGGAGAGACTGTGCTTTTAAAATTCCTGCATCCTAGCCAATTAAGTCAGACTCTAGGGTGGACACAGGCACCATGCTTTATAAAGCTCCCCGAGAGACGCCAACTGCAGCCAAGAACAACCAGAGGTTTAAACTCCTAAATCCTCGCTGATGAAGAGACTCTTCACTCCCCACTGGGCGGGAGTTTCGAGGGTGTAAATGGGCCGGGCTGCCGCCCAGGGACAGCGGTGGGGAAGCTATTAGGTTGCAGTCCTTGGTGGGTGGGAGGTACCATCCTCCCTCCTCACGTGGGGCCTTGGATCCAAGCGATGGGCCCTGCAGCCTGCACAGGTAAACCTGGTCACTCACACGTCTGTATGGCGGCTCTTCTGCCCAGGAATTCTGGGGCTTGGGCGACTCGCTGAGAATGATGATTTCGGTAGATAGAGATAGAAATGAGACAGGTCCCCAGACTGCCCCGGGCAAGCCGGAGGCTCATATCCCTGGCCTGGCCTCTGAAGTGTAGCCAAGTGTCGCAGAAAATGACACACCTTAGCGCCTACCTGAGCAATGCTTCCCTCACTGCGTGGCCACCAGAACCTCTGCCCACTTCAGGGAACCACGGCTCCCCCATGAAGTCAGTCCTCACCAACCCAAAGATGCTCTCGAGGCCAGGGCTGATAGTGGGAGAAAGTGCACCAGCACTGTGCCAGGGGTCTACACACAGGGGCTCTTTCACCCCAGAGGCTGTCACAAGGAGATGATGGTCTTCATTGAACAGAGGAGGAAATGGGACTCCGAGGGTTTAGGTGACTAGACTGAGGACACCCAGCCAGCCCTGTCTCAGACGACTGTGCAGTAGATTGGAGCTAGATAGAGTCATCAACCATTTAAATCTCAGACCAGCTACGTGATCTTCCTGAATCACTGTCATTATCTGTAAAACTAGGGAAATAGTATCTGCTTCGCAGGGTTGTTGTAACGGACAGAAAAGCTCTACACAGCCCTGGCCAGTGTGTCTCAGTGGGTTGGGCATCACCTCATGCACCAGAAGGTTGGTGGCTCCTTCCCTGATAGGGGGCGTGCAGAAAACAGCCAATTGCTATTTCACTGTTAGGCGCAAGCCCCTCTACTGGGCACTTGACCTCCTTGGACGCCGGGCACTGGAAGATGACATGAGAAGTCATTGACATATAGGAGAGGCTTTATTGCAGACTAAGTAGCTGTTGCTACTATAGGAGCTCTTAGACCAGCCGGGGGCAAACTACGGCCCGCGGGCCGGATCCGGCCCGTTTGAAATGAATAAAACTATTGAAAAAAAAAGACCGTACCCTTTTATGTAATGATGTTTACTTTGAATTTATATTAGTTCACACAAACACTCCATCCATGCTTTTGTTCCGGCCCTCCGGTCCAGCTTAAGAACCCATTGTGGCCCTCGAGTCAAAAAGTTTGCCCGCCCCTGTCTTAGGCAATCAGTTCTTCAAAGTAGCCCTAAAAGCAGCCACGCACCAGCTGGTCAGTAACACACCTTTATGCCAACTTAGACACAAGAGGCTTCTTGCTAAACAGTGATGTCAATATGCGGGTTATAGACAGATGCGCCTGCGCAGTGCGTACAGTTGTGTCATTGCCTTGCACATGCATGTGGCTAATTTCCTTGAACATCTGGCGTACTGATTAGGGTTCCCACACACTCTTACATCAATGTTCCTCTCACTTCCTCTCTCTCTAAAAAAAAAAAACAAAAAAAAATTAAAAATCTTTTTTAAAAAAGACTAGACATGGGCATGAAGCAGAGAAACTGCTCAATAAATAGTAATTATAGCATTATTCATAGTGGCTCCCAAATTGTTCTTTCCATTGCATCCTGCTGAGTCTCAGAGGAAATTTACTTAAATTTGTATGACAGGGCTTAAGGTTCTTTCACGTATTTTAAGCCACTTTAACTGGCAGTGGCCTTATGAAGTTGAAACTGTTGTCTATCACCCTACTTTGTGTTTGCTTATTCAGTGAAGACCCTGGGGCCCAGACAGGTCAAGCCACCTGCTCAGATGTCACAGGGGTGAGTAGTAGATGTCCCGCCTCCCTGTCCAGAACCTTCTTCACCACACAGCGGCAGCCATGGAGACCCGTGGTTGACCCCAGCCCCAGGCAGAGGTTATAAACTGGGTTCTCTGGGAAAGAGAGAGGCAGGGAAGCCTGAGGTCGGAGGGGGTACAAATAGGAGGGTGGAGCTGTGTCCTTGATGTGGTTGCTGGGCCCAGTTGGGGCTGTCTGTCGCCACTGGCCCAGGGTTTGGCTGGGACAGCAACCACCATTTCCGCTGGTGTGGCAATGCCGGGTGGATCTGAGAGCCCGGGCCAGGCGGGGCTGGGGAGGGAGGGATGCTCCGCTTAGTCTGGCCTGTGGCTCTTTGTCATTGGGGTGGGGTCCACTCCTGTCCTGTTTCCCTTCCATCACCCGGCCCAGCTCCTAGACCCCAGCCCCTCCACGGGAGCAGGCGCTTCCTTCCGGTAGAGTGCGTTAACCAGAGTCTCTTCGGAAAGGTGATAGGAGCGAGGAGTTGGTATTGGAAGGGGCTCTTCAGGGCAGTGAGACACTGTCACGTGGCAGAGATTGGTAGAGATTGGTTGTAACCAGAAGACTGGGTAACAGGAGCCTTTGGGAGTAGGGCAAGGCCAGATTCCTCATTAAAAAAACAAGCCCTGGCTGGTGTGGTTCAGTGGGTTGAGCGCCGTCCCATGTACCAAAAGGTTGCCGATTGGATTCCCAGTCAGGGCACATGCCCAGGTTGCGGGCTCCATCCCCAGTAAGGGTGTGCAGGAGACACCTGATTGATGTTTCTCTCTCGCATTCTCCCCCTCTCCTTTCCTCTTTGTCCAAAATCAATAAAAACTTTCTAAAACAACAACGAAGTAACCTGCGTTGTGCAGCCTGAACTTGGCCTTGGGAGGAGAGAGGATCTGTCTACAGCTTTGGGGAAGCTACTTGCAGTAGGACCAGAGACATAATTCGCAGGGCCCTATGCAAATGAAGACCCAGCCTCTTGTTCAAAAACTATGAAGAGTTTCAAGAGGGTGACAGCAGAGCATTAGGCCAAGCTGGGGACCCTTGTAAGCGAAGGTCACACGCCCATGAAGCCGCCCTAAAGTGGGGTCCAGGGAAAGTGAGCAAAGGATGAGGCCACATGAAGGGCAGCCACAGGGGTCTCCTTCTGATCTAGAGGTCTCCTGACCAAAACAGAACCTGTCAACACACAGGTGACTAAGCCAGCATTTCCTAAACAGATAGCCGCTCCACTGAGGTGTCTGCAGCTTTCCCAAGTCACCAGAACACCTCAGGCCAACCAGCATCCTGAGTGTCCAGGTCTTCCTTATTTGGGGGAGGGAGGGCATTTAAACTTCATCTCCAGCCTGGGGGAGCTCGAAATGCTGGCGAACGGTGTCCCGCTCGGAGACCACGTGGGGAAAGGGCCTCTGGGGCGGTTTCTTTAATTTACAGACCAGACAACCTAGGACAGAGCCCTTTGGCAAGTACTAAAGGTGATGTCCCAGAAAAGAATCAAAGAATTAAGAACAGGCTGGGCTGGCACTGTCCTTCAGGCCCCCCTTCTCCCCCACCTCCCCCCGGGGTTCATGTGGCTGGGAAGCCTTACGTCTCCCTTGCACAGGAAGGATCCAAACCAGCTTTCAGGGCGACATAAGCCAGGGGTAATTTTTAGCACAGACGTAACTTTCTAGTTCCTTTTTCCTGCCCCTCATTTCTCAGTTGCCTTTAAAGAGGCCGCAGAGAGTTGGAAAACAAATCCAAGTTTAAAGAGACAAGTGCAAAAATGCAAACTGGGCAAGGGGACAGAGCCGCCAGCTGGACAAAATGTGCCTGGAAAACAGCACCCTCGGCTTGGCAGGTGCCGGGGATTTATGGTTGCGTTCTGCAGACGTTTCATCACGTTATGAGCCAGCTCAGGAGACCCTCATAAAACTCTTATATGAAAGAACAAACTAGCTGATAAAAGTCAGCTGCTGCCTATAAACGCACTGTGGGGACTGCAATTGAGCGGAGGATTTATTAGTCTGGGCCCTCTGTGCAAATTGAGTTCTACTGCGCACGTCTGAACCGGGAGAGCAGAGCCGAGCGCGGAGGGTGGCTCCCAGCTCACAGGCTGGCCCTCGGGCTGACCGGCTGACGCCCTCCCCCATCACTTTCCTCTGGTACAGCCCAGGGGAAGGATTCTCACTGAAATCAAGTTGCTGGGGGCCCGCTCTTACATTTCCTTTGCTTGCCTCCCACAAAAACCCACAGAAAGGATCAGTCACTCTCCAGCCACTGCATTCCCTGCACACCATGGGCTTGTGGATCTGTCTGGCCCACTCAACTGTTAGCCTCTCTTACTTAACTTTGTGTCACTGGTAATCGGTTCTGTGCTGGGCACACGAGGCCTCTGAGTGAGTAAATGCAGATGTGGCCGGCTGCAGGCGCCATATACATAAGTTGTTCCTGCCCCACTCCAAACGCATGGAGGTGGGGGTGTGGACAGCTCATGTGCCTTTTGGACCTGAGGATGAGCTGGGTGTTGAGAAGCAACAGGGAAGAAGCGGGCAATGAGGAAGTTACTACGGCTAGTTTCTTCCCAGAGAAGAGCAATGCTTGTGGCTACTCTGCCAGTCCCCCCTCTCTCTCTCTCTCTGGGCTGCTGCTTTTTCTCAGGAATAAGATTATTTCTTAAAGAAAACGAGGCGGACTTGGTAAGAAGGCTGACACACCTAGGCCCTCCCCACACGTACTGGGCTGAATCTCGGGGGCTTAGAAAAATCGACTTTCCTTGGCACTCTGTAGAAACCAAGGAGCCTTCCAGGAATGACGGGAGGGAGAGTGCCTGGAAGCAGCAGCCTCCCCGTCCCCCGTCCCCCCCACTGGCTCTCTCCTCCCAGCCCCTGGCATAAAGAGCAAAAGTGTAAGGCTCTGGCAGGCAGCCCCAGGATCCACTCCAGCCCTCCCGGCCGGGGGACCAGAAGGGAGGGTAACTGGCAAGCTTGCAGCTGCCCAGCACCTTGGATGCCCTGTGCCACCGGCACGCCAGACGGGGCAGCGCTGCCCTTACCTCTGCTGTTTGGAGGAACCATGTCCCGTGCAGGGCTGGGTGTTCAGGAAATCCAACTCTTGTCCCCGCTGAGGAGGTGTCAGGGATGCTTCTGCCTCTGTGGCAAGGAGGAAACAGTGGTGCAAGGGAAAGACCCCTCACCAGAACCAACAAAACCCTGGTGCAAATTCTGGCAAGTCACTGACCAGCTATGCGCACTCGGAAAACACCGTCTCGCAAGCATACCGGTTCCACAGCAGAGCTATGCACTTGGTACGTGACCAATAAATCTCAAGTGAATTTCAACCCCTTAAATGTTTATAAATTTACCAAAAGCCCTCACATACCTCCTCTCACTTAAAATGTACAACCCTGTGAGGATGTATATCATCATCTTCATTATACAGGTGAAGAAACCGAAACTTGGAGGGGAAATGACTCACCCCAGGTCACTTGCGCTGAGACTTGAACCCAGGTCTGGGTCACTTGCAATTCAGCAAGCCTTCCCCGAGCTGATTATCAATGCGCCCTCACCCCTGAGCCTGCTCCTCCAGGGGAAGAAGGAATCATTAACACCTAATGCTTGAACAAGTCGCAGATGGTTCCTAGCCCCTATCAACCAGATTAAAATCAAACATGATACAATCACTATAAAGCCTGGACTCTCCTTGGGTGGGGAGAAGTCCTCCTCTGAGCTAGGATCCCACTGACTTTGAAAAACCCCTACTCTGCCTGAGAGAACAGTCTTGAGGTTGATGTCTAAATGGGGATGGGGTAGAGACAGGAAGGAAAGAAACCTGAATTCATGTCATCCCAACAGACTGTCTCACTGACAGGAAATGTGTTCTGAACTCAGAGCCTATTTTCCCAACTGAGGGAAACAGCAAAGAACTCACATTTGCTATCTCAACCCAAAGCCAGCAGCACGGCTGGAGGAGTGTAAGGACTCCCACTATGATGATTCTCTCTAACTCAGTTTCTAAATGTAATAGGATTCCAGTAAAAATACCAACAGAATTCTTCTTTATTGGGGCTGAGTGGGTGAGATGGGAGCAGCTAATTGAAAAAAAGCACCCCGAGCAGGGGTGGGAGTGGAGGGAGGGTTGCTGATACCTAACCGATACTGAGACTACAGACAGCCTACTCGTCCACGAGTCAGGGGCTAGTGAAATAAATTATGGTTAAGCCCACACAACAGAAAACTCTGCAACTGCTTTAGAAAAAACAAGGCACAAAACTAGACCTATATTTTACTTTTTGTGTAAAATTATGGAGAAGACACATAAACATATTTGCTTGTTGTATTTGTTAACTATTGCTGTGGAACCCAAAACATAATGACTTGAGACCTTTATTATCTGTTTCCATGGGTCAGGCATCTGGGCACAGCTTAGCGGCTTGCCTCTGGCGTAAGTCCTCATGAGGCTGCAGTCAAACAGTTAGCAGGGGCTGTGGTCTCACCTGAAGGAGAGGATCTGCTTCCAAGCTCCCTCTGGTGGTTGCTGACAGGCTTCAGTCTCTCACCCAGGCTCTCCACAGGTTGCCCCCAGCATCGCAGCTGACTTCCCCCAGGATGAGTGATCCAAGAGAGTGGGAGACATCACCCAAGACATCACCAGCTGCCTTTTTTTCATAATTTAGTTTCAGAAGTGGCATCCCACCATGTCTGCAGTATTCTATTCCGTAGAAGCAAACCTGTAAGTCCAGCCCAAACTGACGGGGAAGAGATGTACACGGGCGTGAGATTGTTCCGGGCTGTCTTAGAGGTTGCCCACCACTGCACTCATATAAGCAGAGTATTTTTGGAAGGATATGCCAGAATCATTAAACACTGGCTGCCTCGAGGAAAGGGGCTGAGTAACTGGGGGAGAACTTTTCAATCATGTATTTTGTACAAAGCAACAAGCACACCACCTGGCACACAGGACTTGGCTTAGCCCGTCCCTGTACATGGAATGCCTTCAGTCCCTCCTAGCCCCAGGTAAGATGAGCCTCAAGCCCAACTGAAGTGTCACTGTGAAGTCTTCTCACTAGTGAGTTCTCGCCTCTCTTCTCCCACAGCATTCTGCTTTTACCTCTGACACACTTTTATTATTGTATTACAATTTAAATCTCTTCCACTGTCTTGTCCCTGGATCATCAACATCAACATTACCTGGAACCTTGTTAGAAATCCAGAATCTAGAACCTCACCCCTGAACTACAGAATCAAAGTCTAAATATTAACAAGACACCAGGGACTTATATGCACATTAAAGCTTGAGAAACACTGATTTGGATCGTTCCCTGGTTGAGCTGTAAACCTTCCTCGTGCTTTTTCATCTCTGTCACTAAACACATCATAAGACCTGGTCACTGACTCTGGGCTGGGGTCCCCCACCCCTGCAGCTATTCCAACATCAGAGGAATGTGACAAGTCAGTTGCCAGCATTGGTCATAAAACCCATCATTTTAGGAGTCCCACTATCCCCAGTCACAGGCAATCCTCGGGTTACATCAGACTCCACGAAAGTCGTTTCGTGGTTATGTCGCTCTGGTCCTGTCCTATTGCTTGAAGAGTATTTGTCATTTTATGACAAGTACAGGCAGTCCTCCGGTTACATTGGACTTGACATGCGTCGTTTCGTGGTTACGTCGCCATCATTTATTTATAAAAAAAAAAAGTTCCATCATTTCGACGTACGTACATATGTGCTTTATATTTTTTATTATTTATTTATCACAAGTAAAGGTCAGGAATTGTTATCTTTCTTTTAAATTTTTTTTACTGTTTCACTTCATTACTGCTGTGTATGTGCTCCATGTGAGTGACGTAGGTGCTTACGTAGGTGGGTTCCGACGGCGACAAAATCGCGTTACATCGCGCCATAGGAGATGTAACCCAAGGACCTACTGTACTCACTCTCACATGGTAAGCAACAGACATCATTCAGAATCATTCATGCTGCACCACCTCCCCCTGGTGGTAGGCTCTGGGAATTGAAACTGGCTTGATAAGAAGCTACTAGTATATTGCTCTTGGAAAACAATTACTGTTTTCTATCAACATCACCCTTATTTCTTTAAATCATCAAAGTCACTTTCTTATTCTTCAAAGAATCAGGTATGGACACAAATACACCAAACCAGGACTTGGTGCCAACCAGGCTCAGAGCTTTGGATGATGCCAATGGCGGTGCCACTCTATCTGTCCTTCCTTCCTGCTTCTGACCTGGGTGTCTTCAGTGTCTCTCTTGCATCTCTCTGCCTCCACCACTCCCCTGAGCCTTAGGAAAGAGCGAGGTGTGGCCCAGGTACCCTCAGCCGTGACCTGGCAGGGAGAAGCCCCAACAATTCTCCCAAGAGCCAGTCCTTAGGCTGTAGGCCATTTTTCAAATAAGTCCGGTCACAATATCGACATTTCTTTTCTTTTTTTAAAGATTTTTTTAAAATTTACTTTATTGATTTTTCACAGAGAGGAAGGGAGAGCAATACAGAGTTAGAAACATCCATGAGATAGAAACATCGATCAGCTGCCTCCTACACACCGCCTACTGAGGATGTGACCGCAACCAAGGTACATGCCCTTGACCGGAATTGAACCTAGGACCCTTCAGTCCGCAGACCGACGCTCTATCCACTGAGCCAAACCGGTCAGGGCAATATCGATATTTCTTAAGAAATAGCAGAGTGCGGCACTGCTGGTCTTCAACTGTGTCCCTCTGACCTCCAGATAAGCACATGGCTTCCTTACTCTTCCAGGGAGAAGGAAACATTCAGTAGGATGTCTGGAATAGGAAGAGAGAGCCGTGACATACCACCTCTCCAGGTGGACAGAAGAGGCAGGGGCACTGAGAGGGCACCTCTACGATCCTCCCAAGGAAGCGAGACACGGGGACAAACGGAGGAGAGGGAGACATGAAGGAATAAGCCAACCAGTACCTGGTACCAAGTCTTGGTGTTCATCTTCCGAAATCCGGTCCCAGGCTGTGGGCAAAGCTTGGATTCCTGCCAAATCTCCCCATTCGATTGAGGACAGGAGGTACTTTCTCTTCAGGTACCTTCCTGGAAGTTAAGGATCGCTCAAAAAGAAAAGGAAATATATTGAAGGAGGAAAATACCCTGGAGAGAGCTAGGGAGCGCATAGAAGTGAAAGTGCAGCTATCATGAAATTTCCCACTTGCAGGACTGGCCCACGCTACCAAGCTTCACGGGGCACCTCTTCACTCACGTGGCTCTACGCTCAGGGACAGAGGAGTGGAACACTGCCCTGCAGTCCAGGACCTGGCCACGGTGTGGAAACACCAGAGACTGAGGAGAAAGAATCTAAGTGACATATGAGGTAAAAGTCAGAGGCAGTGCCCAGGATGAATCATCCAGTTTAGAGGGCACCAGGAAGAGTCCAGCTGGCAGGAAAAGCAGACGCAAAGGCACGATAATGGGGTCGTCTGGGATGGACTCAGGGACAAGTACACCTTCCAGTGTGGCTGGCATGGAACTATGTGTCCAGTAGGAGAAAAGGTGGTTGAGCCAGAACACAAAGAGCATTGTAGCCCAGCGTGGGGATTCTGCATTTTGCCCGCCTCCCAACAGAAACTACTAAAAACTCCTATACAAGCAATAGGATCAGAACTCGACCTCCTGAAGAAATGTGGGGTGAGGTCACTCACTGGGGATGGCTTACAGGGAAAGAAGCCAGAGACAGAGCAAGAGGCTGCATGTGATTAAAAGTCCAAGTGAGAGGTAAGAAACCATGGAAGAGGCAATGAGGATAGAGAAACAATATATACAACACACCAGGGAAACAGATGAAAAGGATTTGACAGGTGGCTGTGTAAACATGCTTAGAGCAGTACCTGGCACACAGTAAGTGCTCAGTAATGTTAGCTGCAGCTGCAGCTCCTACTGCCCATGCTGCTGCTGCAATTGAAAAAGAAAACAGAGGGAAAGGGGGAAGAGACTGCTTAAGTCTTCAGAGTGGGTGATTATACACGGTTGAGTCTACGACTAAAGGAAAAGGAAATAGAATGTGAGGGCTAGATAGAGGAGTTTAATTCTAAACCTGAGTGTGCAGGTCCATAAGCAATGCAGTTGGAGGCATCTAAAGAAAGCTTGGATTTGGGAGCTACTCAAACACTGAAGCCAGTGGATCAGGCAAGAATCGAGAGAAAAAGGCCATCCAACTAAATGATCTTTCCGCTTCTACACTTGCCCCACACCGTCCCAAGTCTTCCTCAGAACACAGTCAGGGTGGTTTTGTTAAAAACAGGTTTGCTTATGTGAAAGCCTTCGCATAGCTTTCCATCTCATTCAAAGTGAAAGCCAAGATCCTGTCAGACCTCAAGGCCCTGCAAGATCCAGCCCGGCTCCTGTTAGGCTTCCCCTCTTCACTCTGCTCTAACCACACTGCTTCCTTGCCATTTCCTGAACATTCAGGCACTCTCTCACTTCAGGGCCTTTGCACTGATGGCTTCTCGCAGATGTCACTTTCTCAGTGAGGCCTGCCCTGCCCACCCTATTTAAAATCACCACCTCACCCTCACCCCTCACTTTCTCTGCTGTATTTCTCTCTATAGCACTTATCACCATCTGACATTCTATATGTTTTCCTTTTTAACGTCCAGAAACTAGAAAAAGGCCTGGCACGTAGTAGCTACTCAATAAATGAGTTGAAATAATTGTAGGAAGAACCCAAGTTCAGGAACCAAAGAGAACTGACCCATACTATAGAATGTTGTAATCCTGTGATAAATGAAATTAAAAGACTTCCTGGGCCCTAGCTGGTTTGGCTCAGTGGATAGAGCATCAGCCTGTGGACAGAAGAGTCCCGGGTTCAATTCCGGTCAAAGGCATGTACCTCTGTTGCAGGCTCCTACCCAGCCCAGGCCCTGGTTGGGGCTTATGCAGAAGGCAACCAATCGATGTGTTTCCCTCACATCGATATTTCTCTCTGTCTTTCCCTGTCTCTAAAAATCAATGGGGGAAAATAAATAAACAAACAAAAATCAATGAAAAATTAACCTCGGGTACGGATTAAAAAGAAAGAAAGAAAAAAAGACTTCCTGCAACAGCCCTGGATACTATTTGAAATGTGTGCAAAGGATACGAACTTTGATAATGTCTCTCAATATCTTGCAGCCATTCCAACATGTCAGCCACAGAGGGGCTCACCGCTGAAGCCTGCAGGACAGCGTCAATGCCGATTGCGTCTGCATGCTGCTCATAGATCTGCAGCACTTGTCCCACGTGGCTGCTGACAGTGTCACGCACCTTGAGGAGGGCAGCTCTGGGGAAAGGGTCTAGTATTAGGCATTATCATGAAAAAGGCAAAAGACAGAGTTCCTCACCATTGGCACAGACATTTTGGACCACATTCTTTGTGGTGGAGCTGCCCTGTGCCCTGTAGGATGTTTAGCATCATCCCTGGCCTCTACCCACTGGACGGCAGGACCAAACCATGCTCCCACGCTCTCCAAGCTGTGACAATCAATACTGTCTCCAGGTATTGCCAAATGTCCCAATAAAAACTGCCTCCAAATGACACCCACTTGGGAAGGAGATTGGTGACGGTGCCTTGGAGGTAGGGATGGCTCAAGAATTAAGAATTTACTTAAAGACGGAGAAGATACATAAGTTACATGGCTCTCAATGAAAGTAATGAGCAAGGGGCCTGTCTGAGGCTGCCACAAAGCTGTAAAGAAAAGCAACTGCTCACACTTGAATGTGAAAAGGGAGTAAGAGGCAACTGAAGCAACAAACCAGTACTATCCATATGTCACCCAGCCCCATCCTAGTAAATTCTTGAATGGTGAAAGTTTAGGCTTGCAGTGCACACAGACTAATGTGGACTTAGGAAAGTTTCTTTTTCTTTCTCATATAAAGCTAGTCTGTTTTGCTCACTGCGCATTCTAAGTACCTAGAACACTGAGACTGGCCATAGGACAAGCACTTGTTGAAGAAAAAAAAAGGGTTATTGTGAAGATTAAATGCAATAGTGCACATAAAATACTGAGAGAAGTTCCCGGCTTGTGGTTAATATTGTTATTACTCCATTGGCGACTCCAAGGGGCCCAGCCACCAAGGCAACGTTTACAACTTCCCAAGGGGCAAGGCATTCCTTAGCTTGGAGTTGTGGCTTTCAAAAATGTTTGACCATGACCCATAATTTTAACCCTTTGCGGTCCTATTAAATTTGGAAATGGGTGTCGTACTGGTCGGAATTAATTTCCATTGAAAGAGCAGTGATACATAACATGCAAGACTATGAAGGATAAACAAGGTTTATTAATTCTTTTTTGGAACTACGTCACTACTAGTAGAATCACTACAAATGTTATCACTTTCTATGTCAGAGTCAGTATTCAAGGTGCGAAAATAAAACTCTTCATCGTTACTTTCAGATTCGCAGTACCCTTCTTTCGGTAACTTTCTTTTTGCCATTTTGGAGTATTATTTTGAAATATCTTAACAAGCAAGAATGCCTAATTACAGTTAAACGTAATTTGTAAAGCTTTATTTGAAATTCTGCGAAGTATCTCCGAAGCTTGTCGATTTCTTCACTCTCAAAAGGCGACTGACTCGCCACAGTGTTTTGCATGGCGAGTGTGGAACGACCACGTTTGTTTATATTGAGTTTCGATATCTCCGATTTGTCGGGGCAATGTTTTGGTTAGTGACAAGGTCGCTTAGACACTTAAGAGCTTTCAGAGAAATTATGAACTGATACATGAACGAATAGAGTTAAGATTCGTACGGTTCCTTGCTGTGGTGGCTGAGAGCAGACATACGACTGGAACGGTAAAAAAGCTTTGGTGGCTGAGAGTAGACAAACGACCGCAAAGAGTTAATGTATACTTAAAACAAGAGCCTGATATCCACATGCACATATGCAAACAATTGAAATAAAAATTCATTCTCTTAGAATAGACCATGACATAATATTTAACTGACTACCTCTTCTACTCAACTAAGGAATTAAACCTGGTTCATTGTTGTACCAATTTAATTTACATTTATTAAGCACCAGTGGGATGCCAAGAACTTTGTGAATAAATGTATTTTGTACAAATGAATACAAAGAAGGTGCCCCTTTTCGACAGTTTCATATTAGTCTATGGCAGCGGTTCTCAACCTGTGGGTCGCGACCCCTTTGGGGGTCGAACGGCCCTTTCACAGGGGTCGCCTAAGACCATTGGAAAACACATATATAATTACATATTGTTTTGTCATTAATCACTATGCTTTAATTATGTTCAATTTGTAACAATGAAATTGGGGGTTACCACAACATGACGAACTATATTAAAGGATCGCGGCATTAGGAAGGTTGAGAACCACTGGTCTATGGCATATACTCCATACTCCATAGTGACTAGACCCATCTTCGGTTCTGGCCAAGGAAAGGCCACAGGCGCCCTGCCCTGTCTTTTCTCTACCCCCATAACCTGTAACTAAGGTAGTGTCTAACATGAGGCATAATAAGGGCTGACGGTTGGTGCAGAGACACCAATGTACAGCAGAACGAAGTGGGGGTTCAGGCACACTTGGGTGAGAACCCCCGCTACCCATTTACCAGCTGTGAGACCAGAGGCCATCTGTTTGAGCCTCAGTTTCCTCACCTGCAAAATGGGATTAAATGAGGTTAAGGCACAGAGGTGCTGAGAAGATTTTATGCAGTCATGTCTGTAACACCCTCAGCTCTGACACCCTCCGAGCTCACAACATACAACTGACCCGTAAGCAATATGGGCTTTCACCGTGCAGGTCTACTTATATGGGGATGTTGTTTTCAATTGACCAGCACAGCTCCCACCTGCGCTGTTCGAGGGCGAACTCTGCAGCGGGAATCCATGGATGGGGAGGGCCAACGGTAGTTCTACGGAGGTTTTCCATGGCGCTGGAGGTCACCCCTAACCCCAAGCATTGTTCTAGGGTCCACCGCAGTCCCTCGTTGCTTTTTACCCAAGAAAACTACAGAAGGCACCTACGAAGCGTTCTCCGCTGCTTCTCTATTTTACTTTTCAAACTTCTCCTAAGTCCACCGCGGCCACACCTGGCCGCTGACCAGGGAAATAAATGCCAGAAGATGGTTTTCCGACCGAGGGCCCCCGCAGCAGAGGCCAAGCAGGCAAGGCTGCGGCACCCCCGAGGCCAGGCTCTCGGTAAGGAAGGAAGCACCTTCCCGGCGGAGCCCGGCGACAATGGCACACCCGATCCCAGCATCCCCCCGCCACGAGCGCGGAGGAGCCTCCTCCCTTACAGCCGCTCTCCGAGCTGGTCCAGGACCGCGTCCCCGGCCTCCAGCTGCTTGCGCCTCAGCCGCTCCTGCAAACCCGGGAAGGCCCGCAGCGCCGGCACGTCCTCAAAGCGCAGGTTCTGCGCCGCCCGCAGCTGCTCGGCCAGGTTGCAGAGGGAGGCCAGGAGCGGCGGGCAGTCGCTCAGGCTGCTCCGCCACAGGCGCTGCTGCTCCTCCACCACAGGAAAGCACTTCTTCAGGGCCGCCTGCACCGCCAGCAGAGGCCCGTCTGGAGTCATCTGTTGCGGGCGGGGAAAAAACAGCATTCGGGTCCCAAGTCCGTAGGGGAAGTACCAGCTCAGGGGTGGGAGTATTTCCGTCCTCAGGTGAGTTTCCG
>NW_006300377.1:1388320-1390427 GCF_000327345.1 Myotis davidii | reverse complement strand
CGTCTCCCCACTCGGGAAGGGTTTCCCGACTGTCCCTAGGAGGATCTTACTGGGTTGCAGACGGCGGATGCCCGGGGCCCAAGCCCGGCCGCCCCAGCGCCAGACCTGTTGTGCTTCCGGAATCTTGTCTCTTGCCCTTCGGTCGGCCGGTCGCTTCAGCGCCCGTCCAATTCTGAGGACCCGCCGGAACCGCTGGCCTACGGCCACAGTTCCTCTGAGCCCGGTGCGCTAAGCAGTGAAGTCGCGAAAATATGTCGTAATGCCGCAATGCTTTCTGGGGACTGTAGTCCTACGCGTGAGCCGGCGGCCGACACGGAGCTTCTTCGTGATTGGGTGTCGTGGACCGCCTTCTAAGACGGCGACTTCTCATTCGTCAGCTTGTGGCAGTTTGAATTTCGTGACGGCGGTCGCACATCTCGGTAGCCCCAGAGCCGCTCCCCTGCTGCTTGAGCGGCGAGGTTTCCCCTTGTTTTGGGATCCGCAGGTACGTTCCTCCCGACTGCTTTACGCTCAGGCCCCGAAGGTCAGCCCGCTCCACGAACCTTTTGGGGCGCGCGTCCCCCCTCTCCCGCGCCTTCGCGGCCCCCTACTTTCCCTCCCTTGTCTCCGCCTCTAACCCCTTGGGGCTCGGTTCTCCGCTCCCCGCAGCCGCCACTGAGGCGCCATGGCCCCGGCTAGGAAGGGCAGCCGTCGGGTGACCAAGACCAACTTGTTACGGGACCGGAAGCTCGCCTCCTTTCTTAAGGACTTCGACCGTGAAGGTAAGGGCCGAGCCCGGGTCGTCGCGGCTACGGGGCGATCGCGGGGTGCTGGCGGATGGGCCGCGCGCGGGCAGCACGGGTTCCAGGCTCCCTTCACCCACCGGGGACCCCGGTTCTGTCGACTTTGCTCTATCGCAGTGCAAATACGATCCAAGCAAATTCTGTCCGACGGGCTGAACATCCTCAAGGAGATGGATAACTTGTACAACATCGAGATCCTGCGGCTCCCCAAGGCGCTGCGCGAGATGAACTGCCTCGACTACTTCGGTAAGTGCCGCGGAGGGTCTCCGGCTCCGCCCTGGAGCCCGCTGCTCACCCACCAACCTTCCCTCAGTTAGGTCCTCCGAGATCGCGGCAGGAAGTAGGTGTGCCCCGCCGGTGGCTCCGAGGTTCAAGCGTCAGCCTGCGCACGGGGGTGGGGTGGGACCAATCCATGTCTCTCTCTTACATCAGTGTTTCTTTCTCTCTCCCCCGCCTCAGACCCTCCCTTCCACTCTCTCTAAAAATCAATGGAAAAAATATCCTGGGGTGAGGATTTAAAAAAAAAAAAAAGCCGCAAATTTAATGCTTCCTCTCACTCCCCATCTCATTTCTCTGCTTTTTTTTTGTTTTAATCTCTTTAGCACTGACCATCATCTACCCCTGCAGGTAGTCAAATGTTTTCTCTAAAAGACCATATAATATCTTAAGGTCTTCTGGGCCAGAGGGTTATTTATTTTTTAAATATATTTTTTACATAGAGGAAGGGAGAGGGATAGAGAGTTAGAAACATCGATCAGCTGCCCCCTGCACACCCCCTACTGGGGATGTGCCCGCAACCAAGGTACATACCCTTAACCGGAATCGAACCTGGGACCTTTAAGCCTGCAGGCTGTTGCTCTATCCACTGAGCCAAACCGTTAGGGCCAGAGGGTTATTATTAATTACCCAGTATGTAGCCTCTTCCTGAGATAGAAATGCATGGTTTCCTTGGATAGTAGACATTTAATGATCCTTTTGGCTCGCCCTTTTATTTATTAATCCATTTGTTTGCACATTTCTACAAATATTCATTGAACATGTATCAGTCCCAGTAAAGCGATGTCGAATTAAAGCTATGTTTTTCAAGGACTCGCTGTCTTAACTAATTTTATCCTCATAAAAGATGTGTTATTAAAATTACCCGCCCCCCCCCGCCACGAGCGCGGAGGAGCCTCCTCCCTTACAGCCGCTCTCCGAGCTGGTCCAGGACCGCGTCCCCGGCCTCCAGCTGCTTGCGCCTCAGCCGCTCCTGCAAACCCGGGAAGGCCCGCAGCGCCGGCACGTCCTCAAAGCGCAGGTTCTGCGCCGCCCGCAGCTGCTCGGCC
>NW_006300377.1:1361604-1386802 GCF_000327345.1 Myotis davidii | reverse complement strand
TCTTTAAAACATGCCCCGTTCTTTAACATCCAGTGGCAACTCTTTTTTCTTCTGGGCCAGAGGGTTATTTATTTTTTAAATATATTTTTTACATAGAGGAAGGGAGAGGGATAGAGAGTTAGAAACATCGATCAGCTGCCCCCTGCACACCCCCTACTGGGGATGTGCCCGCAACCAAGGTACATACCCTTAACCGGAATCGAACCTGGGACCTTTAAGCCTGCAGGCTGTTGCTCTATCCACTGAGCCAAACCGTTAGGGCCAGAGGGTTATTATTAATTACCCAGTATGTAGCCTCTTCCTGAGATAGAAATGCATGGTTTCCTTGGATATTAGACATTTAATGATCCTTTTGGCTCGCCCTTTTATTTATTAATCCATTTGTTTGCACATTTCTACAAATATTCATTGAACATGTATCAGTCCCAGTAAAGCGATGTCGAATTAAAGCTATGTTTTTCAAGGACTCGCTGTCTTAACTAATTTTATCCTCATAAAAGATGTGTTATTAAAATTACCCCTATTTTATAGATGATGAGATTAAAGCACAGAAAGATTGGTTGCTTTGCTCAAGATCTCATGAGCTGGTTAGTGGCAGAGTTTATTTGAATGTGGGCGTATTCTGGTCCCAAAGCCTAAGTTCTTAACAGTTATACAGGATACCATGAGAGGTTCTAGCAGGAAGACCTAACCTGACTTTTTATTCTGCATCTAACCTTGCACAGACCTCTTCATTCAACACACATTAATAACCACATACCTACTGCGTGGCACATTTTGCCAGAAACTATGGATATTATCTGTGTCCTCAAGGAATTCAGTTCAAGACCCGGGGGTTGGGGGAAAGAAAAAACTGCTTTGAGTGGTTGCTGGGTAGGGTGAGGATGAACAACTAACACAGCACTTAGCAGCCATCTGCTGTCATAGACAAATAAGCAGAGCTTTGGGTTTGAGCTCAGTTTCCGAGGATGAGTTAGAAATTTGTTGGGTGCAGAGGAATATTTTGGGCACGGGAAATAATAAATACCAGGGCACTGAGTCTCAGAAAACAGTGGCACATTGGGGAACTCACAGGAACTTTTTAGTTTGGTAGAACAGAGACGAGGTCATGAGGGGGACAAGTCAAGCTTGGAGAAAGGTTAGACTCAATTATGAACGTCCTCGAGTTATTGGAGCAAGGGCTTACTCTGGTCCTGTTTTAGAAAGATAAGTCAGCATGGGAAGATGATTTATGATTAAACTGATAGTAACTGAACAAAATGTTCTTTTTCAAGCCCTTGGAGGAAACAAGCAGGCCCTGGAGGAGGCAGCAACGGTAAGCGACTTGACCTGTTTGGGAACTGTAAGTTGGGTCTGTTCACAAATCCAACCAATGGATGCTTACTATAGAAGAGGTTCCATAAGGGTCTTTATCTGTACATACGTACCTATGAGAAAGTTTAATTTATAAGTTAGGCACAGTAAGAGATTAATAATACAATAGAACAATTATAACAATATACTTTGATAATAAAGTATGTGAATGTGGTCTCTCTAAAAATAGCTTATGGTACTATACCACCTTTTCACTTAATGAAGCCCTTTCCAGTTCTTTTTGGCATTTCCAGAATTGCCCACACCACTACTCGTATGCTTGGGGCCGATGGGTACTGAAGGACAAATGCGTAGGTAGCATATACACAACATGGAAACGCTGGATAAAGGGATGATTCATGGCCTAGGACACAGCTGGACGATGTAAGATTTCATCATCTACTCGAACAGCATGCAATTCAGAACTTGTGGGTTATTTCTGGAATTTTCCATTTAATATTTTGCAGATTGGCTGCAAGTTAACTGAAATTGCAGAAAGTGAAACCGTGGAATCCTTACAGTGAAAGGATTACTGTGCTATGATTTATACAGTGGAAGGATTCAAAGCAGATCAGCAAAGGGAAAGATGCATGGGGCAAAGTCCAGAGGAAACCAGGTTCAAGCTCCCAAGAGTCCTCTCCCAGTGGAGACACACAGGACACGCTTAATTCAGCACCTTACCTAGCAGGAAAGCACCTTAGCGACTTAATGTGCAGGGTTTTATTAGGGGCAGTCACATCTTCTGCCTAGCAATACCAAAATTCCAGACTTGCAGAAGGAAAGCAAGTATTCACCATAAACCATGTTGTTTGCATAAATCTTAGGCACAGGGAGCCTCTCTTATCAGGGAATAGTGGGAACCCTGAAGTCCAAGTTCTAGTGCCATCCACTGGCCAACCATGTGAACATGGATATCAGTCTTAGGCTTGTTAACTCTTCTGCATGTTAGGTAATGACATGCCACCAATGATACCTTCATAACGTGCCAGCTGGCTATAGAGGTGGCAGAAAGTTGGCCAGCACTTTCCATTCCATCAACCATCAGACATCACTAATCTACTATAGCACTGCTTCTTGCTAAGCCTGGACAGCCTCAGAATTCTTCTCTGAGTGCTCCATGAAGTCCCTCCCAACCCAGAGATGAAACCTTGTCACTGTGAGATGGCAACTATTCTGATAGTGACACATGCCCTACAAGGAAAAGCCTAGGAATCATGCCTGCTCTTGACTAGTCTCATAGGTTGTCACCAGTGGGAAGAAGTTTAATTAAAAGGGCAACTGGAAGCCTTTTGAAGAGCCCAAGATCACATTTGAAAACCTAGACTTAAAAAGAGGAAAATGAGAAGTCTGACACAGCACCAGGTGTTATAGAATGTGGATCATTTTGAACTCGTATTGGTGGCTGATGGAATGTAAACAAGTATAACCACTTTGGAAAATGATTTGGCATAATGTCAAGGCTGAACATTTGTGTACCCTATAGCCCTGTAATGCCCTGTCCCCAAGTATATAGCCAAGAGCAGACTTGGACATACATGTATGACAGTTCAAGTTGCAGTG
The DNA here is from genome assembly GCF_000327345.1 of Myotis davidii. Lineage (NCBI taxonomy): Eukaryota > Metazoa > Chordata > Mammalia > Chiroptera > Vespertilionidae > Myotis > Myotis davidii. The sequence goes on along the minus strand of NW_006300377.1, from coordinate 1,383,889 downwards.
TTCATGATAGCAAAAGACTGTGGGCAAGAGATTAGACAAATCCACTATGATAGAGTCACAGTGGGATATATAAAAAGAGATTAACTATAAATAATGGTCAGAAACAAACTAAACGATATTTAAGCACAGATACATTTGTGAAAATACATATACACACACTCACTCTTTCAAGCAAATGGAATGGTAGTGGTTATATCTGGAGAAAGACACAGAAGACTGGTCACCTTTGGAGGAAAGACAAGGAAATGGAACAGGGAAGAATAGATAACTAGCAGCAAGTTATTGTTGATGTTTTGGGTCCTGGGTGGGATGGTGGGCTTATGGGAGTCTGTTGTGTTATAATTAACATAATCTTTCGGATGTATTAAGTGATATGCTTTAAAAAGATTGTTTGCGTTTAAAAATGTTGTTCCTCATATTTGATGGACTATGCCTAGTGTTTCCTGGCTGTTTTTATCACAGGCTGACCTGGATATCACGGAAATAAACAAGCTAACAGCAAAAGCTATTCAGACACCCCTGAAATCTACCAGAAGTGAGTACTTTTCAAAATCCCTTGTTGAACTGAGAGAGCTGAGGCCCAGCGTGGTTGGCTGGCTGCATAGGGAGCCCTCGCTGATGGAGCCTCTTCCCTCTCATGTCTGATCCTCAGTCTTGTGAATAAAAAAAAAAGTGATTTTGGAGCTGCATTCAGTTAATTATATGCAAGAATGATACTAACCAAACTCTCCAGACTGATGTATGAGTGACGTGAAAGGATAAAAACAAAAGTTGTGCTGGAAACCAAACATGCTGTCTGCTTGCTTCCCCTGAGTTGGAGAGGCTAGCAAGCTTTACAGAAGTGTTACAGGACGGGCCATACAGCTGCAGCTCTCCCTGATCAGAGGGTTGAGAGAGAACTGTAAAAGGATTAACTTTCTCAGCACGTTAGTTTCATGTTACTAGATTCAGTGACCCACACGTGTAAATGGCTCACAAATATGCCCCACACTGGAAACACTGACGAAATAAAAATAACAAAAACCTTGTTCTTATGGAGCCCATACTCCAGGTCTCGTGATAGCCCTATAAAGTGACCACTACCTTTTATAGATGAGGAAACCGAGGCGCTACCATGAAGCCATGTGACCAAGTTAATGGTGGGGCCAGGCCTCAAGCTCACGTCTGTCCGATTACACAGTCTACACTTTTTTTTTTAATCCTCACCCGAGGATATCTTTCCATTGATTTTTAGAGTGGAAGAGAGGGAAAATCAGAGAAATATTGATGTGAGAGAAACACATTGATTGGTTGCCTCCTACAACTGAGGTACGTGCCCTTAACCGGAATTGAACCCAGGACCCTTTGGGTCCACAGGCCAACACTCTATCCACTAAGCCAAACCAGCTAGGGAGCTTTTTTTTTTTTTTAAATGTTTTTATTGATTTGCAAGAGAGAGAAAGGGAGATGGAGAGATAGAAACATCATAGATTACCTGCCTCCTGCATGTCCCTTACTGGGCATAGAGCCCCCAACCCAGGCCTGTGCTCTGACAGGGAATCGAACCGTGACCTCTTGGTTCCTGGGTCGATGCTCAACCACTGAGCCACACCTCCTGGGCAGTTTACACTCTTCATTAGAATGCTGGGAGGACTATCCAGGGCATCATATGGGGTTTCTTAACCACTCCAGTTAGTTTCCTTTGTCTACTAGTAAACCGTCTTTTTTTAAAAATTATCTTTATATTGGGTCTATTTGCTTACAGCCTAAGATTGCTTTATTTTTTTCCTATAAGAAATGTGAATGTATGAAAGTTTATTCTCATGAGAAATATTGTTAAACTGTTTCTTGTAGCACGAAAGGTAATGAATGAAATGAAAGTGGAAGAAGAAGAAGATGATGAAGAAGAAGAAAATAAAAATAAGAAACTTAAAACTGCCAAAGTAAGTAGGTACTCAGAATTTTGTATTTCCCTGTCTGTGGGCTGACAGATGGGGAAATACAAAAATACTTAAAATACAGTGTTGCCTCCCAGAGTTCACAATTCAGTAGAGAAGATCCCAGTTAAATAGCTGATAACAAACCCGATCATAGAGGTATGTACAGAGTGTGTAAGCATAGAGAGGAAGCTATTAAGGCTTACCTATTCTCTTAGGACACAACCAGGCCTTTAAGGTGAATGAGATTTCATTAGCTGGAAAAGAAAGGGGAGGGAATTCCCAGAGGAGGTCTGAGAGTGCCCATGTAAGGAACAGGAAGCAGTTTGAAATGGCTGGGACATAAGTTGTGAAGGCAGTGTGGGTAGAGTAGGGGCCAGGTAATGAATGGCCTTGTGCGCCAGATTGGGAAGTTCAGCTTCAGCGGGTAGGAACTGGTGAGTGACATCACCAGACCTGGATGTCAGAATAGTATTCAGGATAAATGGGAGCGGGCAAAACAGGGGAGAAGGAAACCAGTAGGGAGGCTATTGTACCTCTTGGATGAGCCTCTGACCCTATCGAAAGAGCTGGCGTTGAGATAAGATTTAAAAGGGAGAATGGGCAAGTTTGGTGGAGGGAGGAACGGAAACCAGAGGTGACAAATGGTTTCTAGCTTAGGCAGCTGCCGTCTGGTGGCATGTGGGGCACAGGAGGGAGAGTGATGCTGGGTTTGGGGAACAGTTCACATGTTAGTTGTTTGACATGCTGAGCATGTAACACTTTTCCGGGACATGTAGCCTAGACAGCAATTTCAGCCTGGAGCTCAGGGAGGAGGAGGAGACTGAGAGTCACGCTGGCTCCCAGGTCTTCAGGTGGTCGTGCCAGTGTGGGAGTTGGTGCTGTGCAGGGAGAGCGAGGAGGAGGTGAGAGAGAGAGAAACTTGTGAGACACACTGCAGGGGGACGGCACAGAAGCAGGGAGGGGAGGGAGGAGGAATCATCAGAAGATAGGGAGTGGTTCTTGTCAGGTACCTCCAAGGACACAGGAGGCGTGAGGACTGCTGCCGTTCCCTGTATTGGGCACCTGGGATGCACCTTTTCAGTGGCACTTTACTTGGGGGTGGCGATGGAGGAAGGGGCATGGAGTGCGTGACCAGCCAGCCTGCAATCAGTTCAAAAGACATTTAACCTTAATTTTGGCAAAATCCTCTCTTTTGGAAACCAAGCCAGGTCTGAGGCCTTAGTTGATCAGTTATGTTCTGAGTTACTTACATCTGTGAGGTAGATCTTCATATGGTCAATATTAGGTTTCTTTTCCAGAGCTGGTTCCCCTGCCCCTTTGCAGGAAAGGCTGTTTGTAACCTCATTTTCATTTGATTGTGACTTCAGGTCAAAAGGTGCCCTCCATCCAGGAAAAGAATGCAGTCCATACAAGGAAAAGGCAAAAGCAAAAGGTAATGGGTTTTCCCAGTTCAGCTGTGGTGCTGGTTTTGTTGGAGCACCACATTCATTGTGGCAGAACTAGGGGCCAGAGGGCTTCTGTGGCTTGTTCTTGTAGAGCTTAAAGTCATCAAACCCTTGAGTATCTGAACTGAGGGGCTTCTAGAAATGATCTGAACCAGTACCTCCTCCAGCTCTGCCCACATTCTCTATGCTGCCCACAGTTTTCAGTGCAAACAGGGAGAATGAGGCCCAGTAACATGGTAAGCATTGCAGATTATCGTGTTTAGTTGCCTGACAGTCCGTGTGCAGTTACACCATAGTCGGTCACAAAGCAGCTGTCACTTACCAATGGGTAGTTTCTTCAAATGTCCTCCTGGTCCTGCTAAATAAAGAATCACTCTGGGGCCCAGCCACCGTGGCTCAGTGGTTGAGTGTCGATCTATGAACCAGGAGGTCACGCTGCGATTCCCAGTCAGGGCACATGCCAAGGTTGTGGGCTCAATCCCCAGTGTGGGGCGAGCAGGGGGGCAGTCGACCAGTGATTCTCTCTCATCATGGATGTTTTTATCTCTCTCTCCCTCTCCCTTCCTCTCTGAAATAGATAAAAATATTTAAAAAAAAAAATCCCCATGGGCCTAACCTGATTCTGCTGGACCCACTGAACCATTTGGGAGTGGGGGCTGCGTCTGACACAAGCTGGGGAAAGTAGTGAGGGGGTGCTGAAGGAATGGGCTCCTCTCAGTCCTTCCTGAGCAGTGGTAACTCTTGGCAAGAGGACCAGAACCCATCTGGGGGGGGGGGGGGGGGCCTGCAGCTGTTGAGGGGCTGTCTCCTTCCTCTTATTCGTTAGCTTGATTCAGGAGTTAGATTCTAGACCAGGGGTGGGCAAACTTTTTGACTCGGGCCACAATGGGTTCTTAAACTGGACCAGGGGCCGGCACAAAAGCATGGATGGAGTGTTTGTGTGAACTAATACATGTTAACACTGCTGCTGGTGAAGGAGCGGAGGGGAGGGCAAGAGAACCCTCCGTTCTTTCGGCTCCGCGGGCCGGATAGAACAGCCGAACGGGCCGGATCCGGCCTGCGGGCCGTAGTTTGCCCACGGCTGCTCTAGAGGTTGACTGCTTGGGTCCAAAGTTGTGGCTCTCCTAATTGGCTGTGTGATCTTGGACAAGTTATTTAAAAATAAGTTTCTGTATCTAAATGAGGATAATAGTGGTGCTTCTCATAGGGTTGTTGGGAGAATTACAGGAGTTTATGTAGGCGCTCAGGACAGTATCTGACGAAGTCAGTGCTCCAAGTGTTACCTGCCCTTGCTGCTGCCGTCATTGGACCTGAGTTGTGCACCTAATTGCGTTTCTTACCTGTAGGTCAAGCAGTTATAACACTGTTACCCCAGCTGTGGGCCGAATGGAGCTGTCCCTGGTAAAACCAACTCCAGGCCTGACGCCCAGATTTGACTCAAGGTGAGTACTGAGAGCCGGGCTTGGATTGGGTGGGAGCCAGTATTTAATGTCAGAAAAGAACATTGTTTAAGAAAATAACTCCTGACTCCTTGGCCTGCGCCCTCAGAAGAGGGTGATCGGCTGAGCTTCCTGGTGGTGTTTGCCTCTCCCTTGAGTGCAGGTTCATCTGTTCCAGCAACAGAATGATTTTTCTCTTTATCTGATGAGACCTTTGTCTCTGATGATAGGAGGCTCTAGTGAACTTGGTCTCTTCTGAGTCTAATCAAAAGGTTTTGGGGTTTTTTAATGGGTAGGCATTCTCCTATACCCTTGAGAGAAACTGACATCCTCTTAGGAGACCAGTATAAACAAGGATGTTCTTGCAGCAAAATTTATCCCTTCCCTGGGGCTGGTTAACTAATCAGAAAATGCGATATAGACATTTAAAAAGAAGTAGATCTGTATGTTCTGATGGGGGGGGGGGGGGTTGGGGGGGGCCACTTCAGGATTAGGAGCATCTCCAAGCAGTTGGAACACAGTGTGTCCTAGACCAGCGGTCACCAACCTTTCGGACCTCGCGGACTACCGGTTGGCGACCGCAGTCCTAGATGGTCCATCTGCTTTTACATACATAGGAAGTGTCTGGAAGGGTGCATAGGAACTGGGGTGTTTATCCCTGGGGTGAGGGAGAAGGAAGACTTATCTTCGCTTTTAATTCCCATCTTCTTTAGCTTTGTTTTTCACATGAGCATATAGCAAAGGACACTTGAGGGAAAATAATAGCCACATTGTAACTGTCTTAAGAAAGTTAGAATTTAGGAATTAATATAATGATGTAATTTCTGAATCCTCCTCCTTGGACCCTAGAAAATTCCTCTTGATAGAAACACTTAGCTACTCTTGGAAGTACATTAACCGTAGTTTATTTCTGGATGGATGAATGACTGGCATTTGTATGGAGCTCTGGACATAAAATTGACATGGATAAGAAAGAATTGACTTGCTAGATGTGTGTTTGATAATTACAACCTCCCTTCTCCAGCTGTGTTTACTCATCGCTGCTTGGAAAGATTCCCCCCTAAGTTGAGAACTCGCCTTCTTAGAAAGGTGTGATTCGCAAAGTGCAGATTGAGGCCGGGTGGGCTTTGTTTTTTGTTTTTCGTGTTTATTTAATCCTCACCCGAGAGTGTTTTCCGTTGATTTTCAGAGAGAGTGGGAGAGAGGGAAAGGCAGAGAGAAATACGTATCAATGTGAGAGAAACACATTCATTGGTTGCCTCCTGCATGAGCGCCGTCTGGGCCTGGGCCAGGGAGGAGCCTGCAACTGAGATTCGCGCCCTTGATTGGAATCGAACCCGGGACCCTTCCATCCACCGGCTGACGCTCTATCCACTGAGCCAAACGGGCTAGGGAAAGGCCAGGTGGGCTTTGGAAGGGCTCAGCGCCTGGTGCCATGCAGTCTGCCAAGCCATCTACAGAGATTTCTCCCACCTTCTAGGGTCTTCAAGACCCCAGGCCTGCGAACTCCAGCAGCCAGAGAGCGGATCTACAATGTCTCAGTGAACGGCAGCCCTCTGGCCGACAGCAAAGAGATTTTCCTCACTGTGCCAGTGGGAGGCGGAGAGGTAAGTGTTTCAGTCAGGGATGCCTGGCCACCGTGTGTGTCTTAGCATTTCTTTCCCTGGTCTGGCACCCACTTCCCTCCCCCAAAGTCCTTTTAGTTGCATGGATCTTGATCTCCACACTTGTGTAAGACTCAGAACCCAGTTTCCTCTCCCAGAATAGGGGCCCAGACTGGGAAGATCCTTGCCCAGCTCTGGGTTTTATTGTTCATCCGCTAATATTTGGGCACCCGTCTGTAGCAGACCCAAGATGTAGAAGACATTCCTACCCTGGAAAAGCAGTTCAGTAGTCGCACAGGTTAACAGTTAACGACACTGTCATCATGCAGTGCTTGCAGTAATGCAGATACAGTGCGTCGTCTAGGAAGGGGAGCACGAGCTATCTCTTCCACTTTGTGTAACTCCCAGGGGTTCTGAAGCAGGCTGAGCCCCGTTTCTCCGGGCTGAGTAGAGCAGGTTGTTGACCTCACCTCCTGGAAGGAAGGGTGTTTGATCTCAGGTGTGGTCTGCAGGGCGTTTCTAAGCTGATGAGGATGCCCTGGTACCTGGGTGATCCGGCAGCTGGCCCAGTGATGAGCACTGATGTCACTGCTGACCTCGCCTCATCCCCCCACCAAGGGCAGGACACGAAGGGGGCACACTGGGCTGCTGGGTGGAGGTTCCCGCCCTGAAGGACATGCAGTGTAACCCACTTTCCCCTCCACACAGAGCATGCGGTTACTGGCCAGTGACTTGAAGAGGGTCGATATTGCACAACTGGATCCAGAGGCCTTGGGGAACATTAAGCAGCTGTCCGTAAGTCTCACACTCGTCTCCACACCTGAGCTGCCTCCAGTAGCTTTCTTGGTTAGCTTTCCTTGGATTGTCTTTCAGGTCCAGGCTAACTCTTTGTACTTACAGCCTTCTTTCCCCCAATGGATTTTGACTGATGTCATGCTTACCTGGTAGCAATTCTGTCCCTAAATTGATGTTGCATTTAGGTCCCTCCAGAGTGCCTGCCACAGAAGTTCCTTAACAGAATCAAAATTCTGCCTCATTCAGGCAGTTGGTGCCTATGTGTTAGGGCACAGTTGACCTCCAGAACTCAGACTTACCGCAGTTCAGGGGTGGGGGTGGGGGAGGGGGAGTCTTATTACAGAAAATCCACAGAATCAAAGAAAGCGCTGAGCAGCCAGGCCTCGGAGTGATGGGACCATCAGCAACAGGAGGTTACGGAGCTCCACACTGGTGCACCAGCTCCTTCGGCTCCTCTTGTCTCTGGGGCCCCGCGCACGTCGTCCTTCCTCACTACCCCCACAGCAGATGACCTCCTCCACAAGGCTCTTGGTTCTGTCCTTCCTCAGTGTTGGTTTGTAGGCGATCTTGGCTAGCCACACTTTCAACTCTAACTATTGCTTCATTTCCCAACACCTGTCCTCGTAAATGCTCAAGAGGAAGAAGTTCATTGGCTCAGCTTTGGTCACATGGGCCTCCCTGGTCCAGTCAGCTTGGTCTTGGCTAGTGGGTGGGAGCACTTAGTACAAACATGGCTGCCATAGCCCCACCTTCCTGGGGCGCTAAGGAAGGGGACAAGGTGAGCTGCTTTCCCAAACGTCCTATTGCACCTAGGCCCAGTGCTGAGATCACACAGCCAGCCACCCAAATCTGGTGACATTCATCATCTAGCTGGATGCACAGCAGTACTCCTCCCAAATTATACTTTCTCTGTCTCATGTGAGATGTTATTTTGCTCCTTTGTTCAGATGAGAAACGTAGAATCCGGAAGGTGAATTCGTTTGTGAAACAGAATGGAGGGCTGAGATTCCCTCAGACCTGCCTCAGACACATGCAGTGCTACCTGAGTAGAATCAGTGGTTCTCAACCTTCCTAATGCTGCTACCATTTAATACAGTTCCTCATGTTGTGGTGACCCCCAACCATAAAATTATTTTTGTTGCTACTTCATAACTGTAATTTTGCTACTGTTATGAATCATAATGTAAATATCTGATATGCAGGATGTATTTTCATTGTTCGCGACCAACAGGTTGAGAACTGTTGCAAGTGATCCCTGGACAAGCATGCCCAGTGCCATCCTCTCTAAACGACCTGTCTCTTTTCTTTATAGAGCCGTCTTGCCCAAATCTGCAGCAGCATACGGACTCACAAATGAGGCTGCTATCCCAGGAAGCGAAACGTGACAGGATGGATCTTCAGTGGGCATTTCTGGGACCTTCTTCCCTTCAAGCTTATTGTCTATTTGAGTGTGATGTTCTAGAGCAGGAAGTGGTGTTCTCTTGGAGAATTCGGGACGTGGGGAGACACTGTTCCCTCATCTGTTAGACAAAGTTTTACTATTCACACCTTCCAAAGACACTGCCCGCTGCATCCATGCAATCAAAACTTCCTGTCCTTCTCCCTGCCGAGTTCTTCCTGCTCTCAGAGCTGCCGTTTTCTGCCTCCTGGGACTCAGCGTCCTCTCTGCCCTGCCCTAACTCCAGTGGAGGTGGCATGGAAGGACCTCACTCATATTCTTGGGCAGACTGTCTACTCATCCTCGCCTGAGAACCGTGTGCATCTGGTGTTTCCGCTCTGTATGCTTGAGGCTGGGAGTTTGGGCTCAGACCATCGAGTTCTGGGCCATGAGAGGGCAGATCCAGGGCGCTGGGAGGAACTGTACAAATGGGGCCAGGACAGCGAGTCAGGACCTGTCCCAGCAGTGACCACAGCAGAACACACCGCCCCTCCCAGGCCCATCCCCGCCTCCTGTGGAATCTCACCTGCTGTGCCAGTGGTTTTCAGGCTGACTTATGGAATGGTGTTTTGTATTTATCTCGACCGAAGACCAAAAATTGGTGTGAAGGCAGTTTCCATGTCTTTCACCTCTACCTCTCCAGCTAGTGGGGATTTGGGTATGGGAATCGGGGGGCTGAGATTAGTCTGGGATTTTATGGGACTGACACAGGAGCTCTCTAAGCTCTCCGTGGCCCTGTGGTCCCTGCCAGGTCTGTAGACTGCAGAGAGCACGTCTCTTACTGGCTTCATTGAAGGAGCAGGTGAACTGGCCTGGTCACCTCATTCCACATGTTTGGCCTGTGCCCTGGGCTGGACTAGTTCCTTAGCACTGAAATCCCTGTGTGCCAGCCAGTGCCTCTGCCCCAAAGAATCATGGGATGTGGTCCAAGAATATGGGAACAGTTCCCACCCCAGGCTTGGGGGCCACTGTTTTCTCATGTGTGTCTCTTTGCTGTACTTTGTATTTTGCGACATGACCATCCTAGTAACCCAGTCCTGTCTAAGTTGTATTCGAGTTGTTTTATGCTCCCTTTCCTGAGACTTTTTGTACATATTGTTTTCCTGAGTAATGGTATCTCTAATCTGACTTCTAAGAGCTCCTGAAAGGTACCTGTTTTCAATAAACTGTGTGTTTGTTATTAATATGCACCTGCCTGTCATTTCCAAACTGTGCTCCCCGGACTGGAGGCAGCTTGGAGCTGCAGCTCTCAGGTGGGGCCTTTGAACAGCTACTTACTCAGAAGGTGAAAACCTTTACTCCAGGCAGAATCTCTGGTACCTGAAGAGGAGCCCTCACCCCCAGATCAAGGACATGGGGAACCTACCCCAAGATGTTCTTCTCCAACACGTTCACTCCATGAGCTAGAAGTGTACACTGGGGAGGGTAAAATCTATCGCTTGTTTGCTATGTAGTCTCGTTGACCAGGACAAATAAGGGTGTGCATAGGTAATCAGTTAAGTGGGCCCCTCACTGCCCAGAGTTTTTTACATTGAAAATGATCAGCATGGAACTAATTCTGGGTTATTGCTGAGCTCAGTCATCTGACATGGATAGTTTATGATGAAGGACCCTTCGTCAGTGACCGTGTATGGAATAATGGTTACTTCTTCCAAGTAATCCTGTCCCCAGAAATTCCTACCTTTCCCATCATTCTCTGGTACAGTGTTAGGAAGAGCTCGACATCGAGGAAACACAGGATCCAACATGCTTGACCCAGAGCCAGGCTCGCCCAATTTCACTTCATGTGCACCACTGTCCAAATGAACCCAATTGTGGCAAGTGTGTAGTATGTAGCAGGTGCCTAATAAATGCATCACATGATGCAATCTGAGCAGTCCATTCCACATAAAGGGCTGACTTGGAATGTAATGCGTTCTTCATCCCAGGATTTAAGCATGGCCTGAATTATCAAAGGGCTGGAATGTTGCAAAGAAAATTTACATCTTACTAGTGGGCCTGTCAGATGTGGCCCAGTGGATGAGTGTCAATCTATGAATCAGGAGGTCACGGGTCGGTGTCCAGTTGGTTGGGGCACATGCCCAGCTTGCGGACTTGATCCCCAGTGAAGGGCATGCAGGAGGCAGCCAATCAGTGATTCTCTTTCATCATTGATATTTCTATCTCTCCCTCTCTCCTCTGAAATTAAAAATATATATATATTTAATGTTTTATATATCTGAGCCAAAGAGCAAAAACAGCCCATAGACACGTTCACTGTTTTTTTAAATTATAACAATTTAAAAACTGCCAAAGTTCACAAAAATGATTGCTAGCTCCAAAAAATAAGATCTGGCAACATGGGCCACAGTCGACCGGGGTCCTTGCGGTTGGGTAGCAGCTTTCTCTGGCCCTTAGCCCTCTTCCCACTGAACGCTTTCCCATCTGACTTCCTGTTGTTACTACCTTGTACCTCTGGGCAATTGACTTTGTGCCCTAAGCAGAGCTGCTTTGGGTTGAAGGGAAGATGGGGCCTGGAGTCCCCTTCACTGGGGCCCCTGAGGCCGTTTCATAGAACTCTAGAATTTCAATCAAGTTTCATTCTTTGCCTTGCAAGCACCCTGATCTTTCCAAAGCCCTCCTTGGGGCTTCCTATTGAAAGAATTCCAAATGTCATACCTCAAGAAGAGTTAGGTTAAATTATTCACAGAGCGAGCTTGAGGTGTGTGATAGGACATCACCTAAGCATCGTTTATTCACAGCATCAGACATAGCTTTTAGCTCCAAGGATCTACTATCCCCAGCTCTGCCAAAAAGAATGGGTTCACATGCCAACAGAGCGTATCACGCGGTGTCCTACACCCCTGAAAAGCAACGCACTGGTATGTCTCAGTGTCCACATGTGCACAAGCCCTGAGCAATGTTTCCTCCTCTAATGTGACATGAGTTGTTGGCCCATACCTAAAGTTCAGCGTGACACACACATGCTGAAGATTAATAGCAGACAATTCAGAAATGGAAGGAGAGACGATGAGAGATCAATCAGAACTGGGGCTACATTGAGCTCCCACTTAATGGGAGTCTGGAATCCAGTTTTCTCTGGCTACGGTGCCTTCTCGTTGCCCTTCACAGGATTAGGCATTTTCCCAGTCCCCTTTAGAGTCCCCCTGCCTCAACCGACCTGTAGAACAAGCCTCCTCTCCCCCACTCCCTCCCCACCAGCTGTAACCCACACTTCTTGCCTCCTACACTTCACTATCGTCTTTCCATAGTTGGCATTAGCATCCATGCACTGGTGTTTTCTGATCCTCATGACGGATATGATGGAAGACTTAACATACCCATGGCACCAAGACACCAGGAAGAGCCCAGCATCCCATCAGCAAAGTGGCAGTGCCCACAGCACATGCTCCGTCACATTATGCTAAGAGCCCTGGGGATGGCCACCATGACAGTCTCCAAGGAGACACCCCTTCAAATCTGATGCAGAGACCATGCTGGCAAACCTACTGGGGCCCTGTTCACAGTGTCTTGTCTTCTCCTAAGAGTGTCCCCCACTAGACAGGGGTCTTTCATGACAGGGACAATCTAATTTGTTTCTATGCAGAGAGATTTCAGACACGCACTGTGGAGAACCCCCAAGGGTGGGGCGGGGGGAGCCTCTCAAACTACTTAATGGTGAGACAATTGTCACTGAAAGAGACACCATATCACAGACAAGTTTTTATTACTTTGTCCTCCATATAGAACCCCAAGTTATAAAAACACCTCTAGCACTAATCAAAGGAACCACCGGCCCCTTCCCTCCCTGGGTGGGCTCAGATGGGGGTACTGGGGGGTTGCAGGCCGCCTCCCTTTGTCCGGTGAGTGAGTTCCATATAAAAATAGATCTATAGGGGGGTTCCGAAAGAGCCATCAGCTTGCATCACACCAGCACCCGTTCAGGGCTGAGGCCTGGGAACCCTCAGGATTCTGGGACCTCACTCCAGAGGAGGGAGATCTACCCTGGACACCGAAGTCCTGCCCACAGGGGCCACTCTGCAGAACAGCTGCTGTGGGGAGGGGACTTAGACCTTTAGACCTCGACTGATGGAGCCGGAGCTGGAGATGAGGCTCCCTCCACACAAGACTGGATGCTGGTCCCCACACCATGTCTTCTCCAAGCTTCCCGGGGGCAGGGGCTGGGGGTGCCGAGCCTGAAGGGCACCTGGCACAGGACCCTCCAGCCCTGTCAAAGGTGGAAGCAATATCTTGGTCTCCCCTAGTACCCCCCAGAGTCTCTGAGCTGGGGCCGGTGCCCAGTAAACAGAAAGTAGGTTTGTGGGGGGGGCGCAGGGGGACCTAAGGAGAAAAGAGCTGGCAGGGCCAGGTCAAAGGCACTGCTGTGAGGCACCATCCCCACCACGGGGTGCTCCCCAAAGGTGCACTGCGTCTTCCAGCCCCCAGGCTCCTTCTCAGCTCCCCCTTCTGCTTGGGCTCCTCCTTTCCTAGGGCCTCCATCTAGGCCGGCTGGAAGCTTCACCCCTAAGGAAGGACCCTTCCCACCTTCAAAGCCCCTGAACTTCCAAGTCAGCCTTTCAGCCAAGAAGCCCTCCAAACATCCCCACACAAACACAATCAAGAGTCCAGCTGCCCCTCCAGCCCACCAGCTGGCCCAAGGTCTCCCCTGGGGCCCCGGGGCACGTGGGCAGGCACCCTTGGGGTGCTTCTTGGTGCCTGAGCTCATCTCCCCACCTGGCCTAAGCCCTCCACGGGCCAGCTCTGTGTCTCATTCACCCCTTTGCTCCTTCCCATCCCACCCCATCCCAGCCCACCCCACCCCACACACAGCCAAACACAGAGAGGCCTGTCAGGAGTCACCTGGAAAGACAGCCCCCGTGGCCCTATCCAGCCCCAGCCGCCTTCCTGACGCACGACGACAGCCTGGCTTCATGGTCACCTCCACTTTTAGGGAGCCCCTCTGGGCAAGGAACTCTGGAGCCAGCCTAGTGCACCCGCTTTGGTCAGAGGCCTGCAGAAGCCCCAGGGAGGAGGCGCTCTGTGGGGCTGGGCGGTGGCCAGGGGATGGAGCGCCCCATAGGGGCTCACCGCAGCTACCTCTGGCTGCCACAGGACAGGGGGTGCTGTCACAGGGCAGGACCAAGGCCTCTCTCCAGAGCCAGCCTCACCCCTGCACAGGGCCCTGTGCCACCTGGTTGTAACCCAGGCCTGGCCCTGACTCCTCCCTGGGCCTCCGTTTTCCCCATCTGAACAGTGAGGGTTGGCCCAGCCTGTCAGAGAGAGAAGGTCCATCTCTGAGGGTCTCTTCTTCACCGTCCCCAAGGCTGGACACAAAGCCCGGGGTCCCCCTGGAGAGAACACATCTCCCCGCCTGCTCGTCCCTGGGGTCCCGGCCACTGAGTTTATAAAAGGAATGCAAAGTGCACAGAGAGGCTCGGGGGCCTCAGGGGAGCACCAGGACCTCGAGGGGCCCAGCCAGGACCCTTCCCTCCCGCTGAACTGTCAGCCCAAAAGCAAGGGAAGCAGAAACCCGCTCCAGAGTCTACGGCCTCCGGGTCCAGCCCCTGAGCTCAGCACCTCCTCTGCTGCCTGCGCCTCGGGGACCAACGTCCAGCCAGGGCTGGGCCAGGGCGCAAGGAGCTGAGGACCCTGCCCTCCAGGGCCCATCAGGACGGGCTTCCAGGCAGCTCGGTCACTCAGGCCTAAAGAGAGCCCAGCAGGGACCAGGCTGCCTGCTGGCCAATGGGTCTGTGGGATAAGGGGCAGGTCCCAGCCCCCCATGGATGTGGCAGACAGGAGGGCATGAGCCCGGTGATTTGAAACTCTGTCTTCCCTCCCTGCCCAGCCCCACCTCAGTCTCTGAAACCCTGCACTTCCTCCCTCTTCTCTCGAGGGTCTTCTCCAGGGATCTGACCCTTTTCCCAGGGAGACTGAGTCAGCCCAGGGGCTCAGACAGGAAATGGGACTAGTGCTCACTTCTGCACGGTGGAGCGCAGCTTGCCAGGGTGCTGTCAAGGCGGGGTCTGCAGCCCACTGGTGTCCCGGCCTGAAGAGTGGGGGCTGCTCACACCTGCACCCCCCGGCCCTGCAGCTGGAGCACTCGTGCCCGCAGGGCGCTGACCCCACTGAGGAGGGCCTCCCGATGTTCCGCTGACGAGATGCCCAAGCTCACCAGGTCTCTGCAAAGAAGAACGAAGAAGAATGGGTCAGACCCAGCCGCTCAAGCCCCTCCCTCTGTCTGGACAGGGACCACCCAGAATCAGGACCCACTGGGCCTCCCGTAGAGGCAGGGCAGGGCCCTGGGTTCCCCCCACTCACTGCGCAGTCATGGCGGCCACGGCCTCCAGGCTCCCATAGCCAGCTGCCGTGAAGCTGTCCTTGTAGCGGCCGAGGTCCAGGGCCTCCAGCCAGGCGCCCACAGAGCCAAAGGAGGGGAAGGTGGAGAAGGCACGGTCCGCCAGGGGAGTGGGTGGCCTGGGGGCAGAGGGAGATGGCCAATCAACAGCAGAATCTGGTGCCCAGCCTGCTCACTGTCCTGCGGACAGGCCAGCTGTGCAAGAACAGATGGGGAGGCCTGGGCCCAGGGCACACCTGGCTCACACCGCGTGCCACGCATTCTCAGAGCAGGTGAGTGTTCGACACACTCAGGCGGGTGGGAGTGGGTTGCACCTGAGCCAGCCAAAGGTCCTGGGAGTATCTGGAACAGTCTGGGGGTAGGACACACCTAGGACACAACTCGTCCTAATTTCACTTATTTTTATTTACTGGGATTACAAGTCAGTTAGGACTGTTACCACAAATATTATCCAATGGTCACTGTCCCTGGGATATGTGAGCACAGCCCAGGACAAGCAGAAGTGACTAAGGTGGATGAAGGCTGCATGTGCCTCAGGCAGCGGAAGAGCAGATCTATCTGGGGCAGCGGGTGAGCAGTCCTACCTAACAGGTGGGGAGGAGAGATGGGACTGTTGGACGAGGGGCACATGGGAGGCCACTCATGGTCAGGTGAGAGGTCGCTGAATCTGCTATGGTCGGGGACAGATGGGGATGTACCTGGGACAGGGGGCCGTAGCACACTTCGGGGGATCTGGGTCCTGCACCATCTTGCTCAGGATGCTGTGGATCTGGGAGAACCGGGGCCGCTCACCCGGGTCCTTCTGCCAGCAGTCCAGCATCAGCCGGTGCAGGGGGGAAGGGCAGTTCCTGGGGGGCGGCAGCCGGAAGCCATCCTCCACGGCCTTGATTACCTGGGCCGTGGGGTGGGGGTGCAGAGGGAGGCTTTAGATCCCCCCAGCACACACACACACACACACACACACACACACACACACACACACACACAACCCTAGAGGAAGACTGGGATAGCCAGGCAGGACTAGAAGCAAAGAAACAGTGAAGAGGAACCAGGGAACTGAGGTCAGAGGGCAAGAGGATCAGAAGGCAGGGAGCTGGAGCCACAGGTCACTCACGTCCTGGCTGGACATGTCCCAGTAGGGCCGCTCCCCAAACGCCATGACCTCCCACATGACAACACCGAAGCTCCACACGTCGCTGGCAGAGCTGAAGTGGCCGAACTGCAGCGTCTCGGGGGCGGCCCACAGCGCCGGGCTCCGGCCACTCTGCGGGCGGGTGGGCAGGTCAGGGGCAGGGGGGGGACACCCAGGTTCCCCACACCACAGGGTCCCAGATCCAGCCCCACCGGCCATCCTCCCAGCTGCACATCTGGGGAGAGCACACAAGCTGACACAAGGCGATGTCCATGCTGGCATTTACCCAGGACCAACTGCTGAGGGCCGGGGAGGGGGGGGAAGTGGGGAGACGGGGACTCTGGGGCAGTTTGATGGAAACAGGGGAGCAGGCTTGCCTCGGGGAAACAGCTCCTCACCATGGTGGTGTAGACGGCCTCTGCTCGGTCCCGAGGCCCCCGCCCAAAGCCGGAAATCTTGCAGGTAAGGCCACTGCTGACCAGCACGCGGCGGGCGGCCAGGCCCCGGTGAACGTAGCCCATCTCCGACAAATACTTCATGGCTGACGCCAGCCCAGGCAGCAGCCCCAGCAGCTGCCCAGCTACCATCTGGCCCTCGTGCCGCTGAGGGAGGAAGGAGATGGAGGCCGGGGCTGCACACTCAGCTCCCCTGGTGCTGTGCGACCCCAGGAAAGTCACGTAGCCCTCTCTGTGCTTCGGCTTGCCCTGTCACCCACCAGGTCGGCCTGGCCAGTGGGTACCTTTTCAGGGGATGATGCCACCCCAAGTCCCAACAAAGAAGATAACACGGTCATTTCTACCCCCAGGGCCCACAGCACTCACCCTGAGGAAGCCGTCCAGGGCCCCGAGGCTCATGTACTCAGTGATGATCATCAGGGTGCTTCCTGCGCCCAGGGACGTGGACACACACAGGCTCAGATGGCTGCTCCCAATGGACACATGCTCCCCTATGTGGGCCCCGACCTGGGCCAAGATGCCCGGAACCAGGGCCACACTCCCCTAATCTTGCGGCCCCCCTTCAGGACCCAGGGTCCCCTATGCTGAACAAGAGGAGGTGTCCATAGGGTCACAAAGGCCCAGGTCAAAAGCTACACATTCGCTGAGAAAAATCACCCAAGGTCCAAGCAGCCCATCCCACAGAGCGTCACCACAAGTCAGAAAGGTCATTCAGGGACAGCGGGGCCACCCTGAGTCGGGGAAGAAAAGCTGAGACCTTTCCCCCATGCTGGGCATTTCAGGGGCTCCCTCTCAGCGTAGGGAAGGGCCCTGAGGCACAGGAGCACCCCCCTCCCGTGCTGCCATCCCCACCTCCATACTTGCGGAGCACCGGGCCCTACCTCGGGTGACAACCCCCTCCAGCCGCACGACGTTGCTGTGGTCAAACTGCCCCAGGGTGAGGGCTTCGGCCAGGAAACTGAGCCTCTGGGAGTCGGAGCAGCCTTCCCTCAGTGTGTGCACAGCCACTGGGAGCCCCTGGCGGCCAGGGAGCTGCAGGCGGCCACAGCACAGCTCCCCAAACCGCCCTGTGGGGAAACAGCACCTCAGACACCCACGGGAGGCCGCTTCCCTGGCCAACCGGGCAGGGTGAGCGAGGAGAGAGCGACTTCTGGGTCATGGGCCGCTTCCTGTCTGGGACTCAGAGCTCTCGGGTTCAAACCATGCTACACTGAGTGCCAGCGAAGTGACGTGGTTCCATGTCTCCCTCCCTCTCCTGCCTGGTGTTCGTGTGAAAGGGGACTCCCCCCGCCTGCCTCAAAGAGAGGGCTTGGCATATGCCCGCACGGCCAAGGCTCCTGCAGCCCAGCCCAGTGTGACTCAGGGTGACGATGGCGCCCATTCTGCCACACACCGCTTTCCGGCTTCTGCCCAGTGAGTCTGGCACCGTGTCAGGGCTTAGCTTCTGGCTCCTGGTGAACGTGGCTGCCTTCCCCAGCACACGCCAAGGGTTTGTAGGCAGGAAGAGAGAGAGTCAGGAGACTGACCATTAGGGGATGAGCACCTACCACGAGCAGGCCTTGGACTGAGCCTGTGAAGTCCCCATGTCAGCTCTGTCTGAGGCAGCTATCATGCCCATTTTACAGATGAGAAGCAGGCTCAGAGCAGAAGGATGTGCCCCTGATCACACAGCTGGTTAGTGACAGAGCTGGGACTAAAGCTCAGGAACGTCTGGTCCCCAAGTTTGCAAAGGCCCATGAAGGCCTGGGACTGAACGTCTGCCCGTCTGCCCGTCGGCCCACGGCAGTCTGCACAGGCCAGCTCTGAGAGGGCCTTGGGGTGGAGGCAGGCTTACAGAATCCAAGTGGGTGGAGCGGTGGTGGGACTTCTGGAGGGGGCGGGGCTAGGGCAGAGGCGGTGCCCCCCAAGGACAAGGCTCCCTGGGTGCCCAGCTTGCCTGCTCCGAGGCTCTTCTCCACTGTGACACTTTTCGCATCCAGCTCCTTGGCAAACAGGTGAACAGCCTGCAGTGGGTCCCCACAGCTCTGGGGGTCCATGAACGTGCGGCGAGTCGGCACTTTGACTGGGAACACAGACAAAGAGAGAGGGTCCTGGGAGAGGGGCTTCCGTGGCTGGAGGGTGGGGGTGTGCCGTGGATGCAGGAAGAGGGATGAGGAGTGAGGTAGGGGGCACCCGCCCCACCCCATGCCAGGCCCAGACAACTCACAGTGGAAATACAACTCCTCCTCATCGTGGGCATCCGGACCTCCTTTGCCATAGCTGCAGGGCCTGGGGGTGCAGAGTCATTCCTTGAGCCAGGCTGCCCAGCCCTCCCCATTTCACGGGAGGGGGGGGTACCTCTTTGTCCCTTCAAAAGAACAAGGTCTGTGCCCCAGGGGAGGGATCTTCTTGTTCAGCTGGTTTGAAAGCTCCTCCCCATGGCGCTCATGTAACCCTAAGGCCAGACCTAACTCCTCACCCCATCAGCATCCTAGTTATTTCCACTTTGAGTCACAGGGCATATTCTTGCCACTCCAGAGGCGCCCAAATCTATACCCCTGACTTTTAGTTCAAGCTGCCCCCCTGGCTACAGGGGAACAGAACAAACAGGCCTTGCACTTGGGGGGCAGCTTCCGGTGTTGCCAGGAAAACCACAGCCCCCTCACAGGGCCCAGCAAAGGGGAGGGCTGTGCGCTGCGGAGCACAGAATGGCTGGAAACACCCCTTCCGGGCCATCAGGACGGCTGCCTGAGTCAGGCTGCTGTGGGCCAAAGGACTACATCACAACCAACATAGGCTGGCATTTGGGGCCCCCTGAGGCTGGGCCATGCTGGCCCAGATAAAGACTTTGACTTTTATTCCAGATTGGAGGAGAGTCCCCAGGGAACTCTGAGCAGGGGAGTGCTGAGATGCCATTTGCATTTTAGAGAGATCATCCTCGCTGCTGCTGCTGTCCCTGCTGGCAATGGCGGTGGCTCAGACTATGGGGTCAGAAAAGTGGGAGGACTCAGAGACATGTGGGTGACAGGGAGGCAGAAAGGGAGAGGAAGAAGGCTTGCCCAGCAGAGTTCATGGTGCTGCCATTTGCCAAGAAGCGGGGATGAAAAGTTCATGTCTAGACATTTGAGTTTGCAGGGCCTCTGGGATGAGCAGGGAGGATCAGTGGGAGGGAGTCAGTATGTGTGTGTCTGTGTCTGGAGTCTGGAACACAAATTCAGGAGCTGTGAGAAGCGGGACTAGGAGCAAGTCAGAGGACCCCCTACGTTTCGAGATTGGGTAAGGGAGGAGGAAGCCAAGGAGATCACTACAGAACCGCCAGAGAAGTGGGAGGGAAACTGGGGTGGTGATGTCACAGGAACCAAGGAAAGAGCAGCAGGGAGAGAGGTCAGCCACGGGCTGAGGAAGAGGGATCAGGGGAGGCTGGAGAGAGGTGGTCATGGCTCCGTACCAGCGGGGAAGGGGAGAAAGGCTGTCTGTCACATCGGAGGAAGTGGTCACGGGGCGGTTAACAGCGTGGGCTCTTGAACCTCACTGCAGGGACTGGCTTCCCAGCTCCTCCACTCAGCAGATGAGGGGCTGAGGGGCTCGGTTTTCTCTTTAATAAAATCAGGAAATAATCAACCAAAGACCTTGTATGCATATATGCATAACCCATGGACACAGACAGTAGGTTGGTGAAGGTCTGGGGTGGGAGTGGGCTGGAGTGGGCCAATGGAGAGGAAAGGGGACATATGTAAGACTTTCAACAAGATTTAAAAAAAAAAAGGACGGCCTGATAGCACTGTTTCAGTGAATGTCAGCTGTCATGTGGGGGAAAGAGGGACATTATAAACAGTACGGGTTCCTGAGACGGGAGAGGGAGAGGGCTCAGGTCCCAGGTAGGAAGACTGACCCTGGCTAGGAGGACGGCACCTCCTCTACAGCGCAAGGAGGGAGAGGAGGCTATGAGAGAGGCAGGTGTGTCGACCTGGTGGTGAGCAGATGAGGGGCTAACGATACAGTTGAAGAGACGGGGCAGCAGGGGTGGCTGAGGGAGCAAGCTGCAGGGACAGGGAGCCTGAAGGACCAAAGTAGAAATGGACCAGTATCCCGGGTGATGTCCGGGTCCTTGTCAGGATAAGGGGGAGGTGGAAGTGGAGGGGGAGGTGGAACAGAAGAGAAGGTCCTTGGGAAGGAGGAAGTCAGAGAACAGAGAGGCGGGGGCTGGGATTGGCCATGCAATGGCTACGCAAGTCACTCAGCATGGTGACAGGCCTTCCATGAGTGAGGGGACATCCAGGAGAGGGGGCCGATGTGAAGGGAAGGGGCAAGGTGAGTGGGTGGTGGAGTGGCAGAGGAAATGAGAAGCTTCCACTGGAAGACACCCTCTAGCGACAAGTGGGATGAGCCAGCATAGAGCGAGGAGGAGAAGAGGAGCAAGGACAACAGAGGTCTGGAGTGTGCCCCGTGCCCATCGGCACTAGACCGGCTGGTTCTCCCCACTTCACTGTCATTTGATTTTGAGCAGGTTTTGACCCTCCCCGCCCCCCTCCCCCGGCTTGCTCTGCCTGCTCAGTGCATCTGCCTCTGAGCCCTCCTGGGCAGCGGCTCCGGCCTGCAGAGTCTTCCCAGGAAGGTGCTCCTCGTCCACCTCTCTCCCACTTCCTTTCTGCCTCCCTGAGCCCCTAAATTCACAGGCAGGACGCAATGCTTTTCCAGTAGGTCCAACATATGAACTCTGAGGCTCTGTGAAGAAGGAGCTCGCTACTCCGGTCCTGCCTTCCTGACCCACTGCCCAAGCAGAGCTGGCTCCTACCCCTGCAGGACAAGGTCCTCTCCCCCTTAGTCACTTCCTGTCATACCCAGTGAATGCTCACTGTCCCTCCAGCTGCTGGCAGTTAGTTCCAGGATGCTGAGATGTGTGCAGATGTGGCTCTCTGGCCAGCCCTTGTCTCTCCTCTGCTCCCCCAACTGCAGCCCTTTGCATGCAGGCTTTCCAACCCCTCTAGTGTGCTGAGCTCAGCTCCTCCCCTCCCCACCCCACCTGGACCTGCCTGAGGAGCATGTGCCATGAGGTTTCGGCTGCAAGCAAAAGGAATGGAATCTTCTCTGAGCTACATTCAAGAGCCATCTTCCCCTCCTCCCAGCCCCCTTCTCTGCCCTCTCTCCTGCAAGCTTCCTTCTGCTGGGGGCTGGGGGTTTCTGGTTTATCAGTTCCCTCCCTGCCCTCCCCCCTCCCACACACATACACACAACACAACTTATGCCTTTCTTCCCTTTGCTTGTGTTCAAGGGCCTCAGGACCCCTTGGGGCAGCAGCTGGGGGCCTCTGAGCGCCTCGGGAGAATCCTAATCACACTGGAGCAGCCGCAGCTTGATTCCATCCTCAGCGATGCCTTCTGACATTTAATGAGTTAAGGAGCTAAATCCCCTTCATCCCAGAGCTCGGAGCTAGCTGCAGTGCCCCTGCCGGCTGCCGCAGGAGCAGTGGGTGGGGGCGGGGCCAGGACTAGACTAGCCATGCCTGTATCTGTACAGCAATGTGCTTGCATGTGCAAATCCGCGTGTGCTCACATGCTTGTATAGACACAGGTGCCTGTGAGCACCGGGTCACAACCCACCAGAGGTCAGTCAGGCTCGGACCACCTACCTCCTCCAAATGGCCAGCACGCTCATCACAGAGCCCAGGACAAGGAGGGCTGAGATGGTCACCACGGTGACGACAACTGCGGGGCTCTGGGCCCTGGAGCCGGAGGGCTGGGAGGA
>NW_006300377.1:1353272-1361551 GCF_000327345.1 Myotis davidii | reverse complement strand
GCACCAGGCTCCGGGGTAAGTGTCCTCGCCCCACAGAAAGGTTTCCGCAGCACTTTGCCTCCCACAGCAGAGGGATCAAGGCAGTCCCGCCAAACACAAGGGCACCTGGAGCTTCCGGTTCTCCCAGGGCTGGGCCCGCCACAGAAGCCCAGCTCTGAGAGAGACGCAGGAGTCTAGGCAGGCAGACCTGGGACTCCCTTTTTGCCTTTCAGATGGGCCATGACAGACTTAAGGCAGCTCTGCAGGGGGAATGGCCTCTCGCCTGAGCTCCCCAACCCCAAGCGAGACCATTCACCACCAATAATAATACAAGTAAACGTTTAGCGCACTCTTAAGCCATTCAGGACACTATGCCACCGCCTGGACTGAATGATCCTGTTTCATCATCACAACCAGCCAGTACGGTGCCACTGTCTCCATTTTACAGCTGAGGAAATTGACATTGAGGCAAGTTGTATAACGTGTTCAAGGTCACAGAGCTAATAAATAATGATCCTAAGATTTGAACTTGATCTCAAACCTCTGCTTTGAGTCATTTCACCAAGGGAGAGGCCTAGAGGAGCTCAGGCTCTCAGCCCTATCCGCCCATCCACCCATCCATCCACCCATCCATCCAACAGTACGAGGCTGGCGCTGGGGAGAAAGTGATGAATGAGCCAGCGTCCCTGCCCAGGACGGTGTACAGACCAGTGGGAAAGATAGAAACAAAAACTTAACTGTAGAATAAAATAAGAAACAGAGAAAGCTGAGCAGAGCTGAACAGAGGAACAATCATTTCTTCCCAAAGGCTTTGAAGAATATGGCAAAAGTAATGGGTATCATTTCCAAGATTAGGTTACGGGAGACTGTGCCTTCTGTCTCGGTCATTCACAGTCTCTAGAAGAATCTAGCTGCTGTGTTGTTAGTAGCCCTACGGGGAAGCCTGTGAGCCAAGGAACGGCATGCCTCCGCCAAGGAGCCGGCAAGAGCCCAAGAAGGGAGACAGAGTCCCCCACAGTTAAGCCTTCAGATGACTCACAACCTCAGAGGACACCTTGTGAGAGACCCCGAGTCAAGTGGCACCCAGTTAAGCTGCACCCATACCCCTGACACACAAAAAACCATGAGATAACAACTTTTTGTTATTTTCAGCTGCTAAGCTTTAGGGGCAATTTGTTACGCAGCAATGGGGCCCTGAAGCATGGTCTTTCATCATGATCCTGATCTGGGGTTATGGCTCACTGGAAAAAAAAGCTACGCAGACTGGGAGGCCCAAGCCCCCATAGCCAGGGCCACAGCAAAGGATGCTGGGGAGCTGAGCAGTATCCACTAACCAAAAAGCACCAGATGAATGGAAGTCACCAGCCCCTTCCGCTAAGTCCCAGCTCCTGCCCACACCACACTCACTCCAGCCAAATCCACGCGCCTTTGTTCAGATGGCTTCGTCTATCCAAAGTGCCTTTCCTGCCCCTCTCCACACAGTCATGTTCCCCAGCCTTCGAGACATGGCTCTAATCTCCGTTTGCCAGCACCTGGCCAAGGCCTGGCACAGACAGGCATTCGAGCAAGAAGTGCTGTCTCCCTTCCCAGAACTCAAACTCCCTCAACATTTTATCTCCACCTCCCTTTGGGCTCTGAGCGCTTCCTATCTTGGATTAGACTCATGTAGCAGGTTGGGAAGCATTATTATTATCTTGACAGCTGGTGCCAGAATGCCTCTTAGGGGGAACTGCCTTTGTCCGGGAAAATACTTTCGTGAGCTGCTTGGGACAGATAGAGGGGAGACCCCGAGGACTGGGTTAGCAGCAAGAGAAACAACAAAAGAGGAAGCTAAATGCTCCTCATGCATCCTGAAAGGGAGGGTGGGGGTGCGGGGACGAGGGACCAGGGGAGGGCGGTGAGGGGGGTGGTAGAACAATGCCGTGAAGCGGACCTGTTTTAGAATCAGCACATCTAATGTTCAGCTTTTGTTCTGTTTTGGTAACAGCTCTATTGAGAAATTACTCACCACTGAGAATGTGCAACTCTCGTTGGGTTGCACTGATTGCTGCGGTGCAACCCCTTCACGGCCCCCATCCCCCAGTGAAGTCTGTTTCAATATTTTAAGACCTAGTGGGGAAGGTGACAGGGACCCACGTTTGGGTCCATATCACGGCAGAGAGAAAGAAGCAGAAAGGGAACAGGAATTTAGCCGTCAGCCCAGCTGGCATGGCTCAGGGGTTGAGTGTCGACCTATGAACGAATAGTAGGTCATGGT
Organism: Myotis davidii; assembly: GCF_000327345.1. Taxonomy (NCBI): domain Eukaryota; kingdom Metazoa; phylum Chordata; class Mammalia; order Chiroptera; family Vespertilionidae; genus Myotis; species Myotis davidii. Next base: position 1,359,315 of record NW_006300377.1, on the reverse strand, counting down.
TTGATTCCCAGTCAGGGCACATGCCTGGGTTGTGGGCTCAATCCCCAGTGTGGGAGTGCAGGAGGCAGCCGATCAATGATTCTTTCTCATCATTGATGTTTCTATTTCTCTCCTTCTCCCTTCCTCTCTGAAATCAATTTTAAAAAATGCATTTAGCTGTCAGAGCGAGAGGTGACCATCAGACTGAAACTCCTCCCAAGGAAATAGCAAGAATCTTGGGGAGGGCACAGAATGCTTCCACAAGACAGGTGATAGGTCCTGAGAGGCAGGGAGCCACCAGCCGAGACATGGGGTGTGGGTGTTCGTGACCTCCTTCCCTGTGAGCTCCTCCAGCCCAGGCAACCCGTCTAATTCACATCCTGAACAGGTATCAGGCGGTTCCAAATTCATTAGTTAATTAGGTTGTAATTAAACTGTACTGCAGGCTCCCTTAATTGCACTGATAACCGCCCCCTCCAATTTGTCTCCCTGCCCCATCCCCGCCCAGGTCCCCTGGCAGCTCACTTACCCTCCCCTGGGGTCTGTACTTCAATGCTGGGGCTGAAGCTCTGCGTCTCCCAGGAGGGCCCCGGGGAAGCCGCCCGGATCTGAAAGATGTAGCGAGTAGCTGGCTTCAGGTTGGTGACGGTGACCGCAGGCGCCCCCGTCTTCACTGTGGAGTAAGTCTGCTCGTTCTGACCCTGGGGAGGGACCAAGAAGTGAGGCCTAGACCAAGGGCCAGACCCAGGCTCCTGGGAGAATGATGGGGGGCAGGAGGAGGGAGGCAGGAGAGCACCCTTAGGAAGAAGAACCTGACTGCTGTCGTCCCGTCTCCGGGGGGTTCCACAGGTTTCTCCCAAAGCACCTGTAACCCCTTCCTCCACCACAAGCTCCCACCCACTCGCTAAGAGAAACTGTAGGGAAGGGGCTAGGTGTTCCTTCGCGGGGGTGACAGGATGACGGGCCCCAGGCCTGGCAGTCCAGGGGGTGAGCTGGGCCTGCTGCCTCTGAGGAAAGAATAAGAAAATGACCCTGACACCTGCCCGGCCCCTGTCGGCTCACAAAGCCTTTCTTCCCCTTGTCATCGGATTTTCACAACTGCCCTGCAAGGCACAGGACAGGAGGTATCATCTTTTTGAGATAAGGACATTGAGCTCAGAGGGTAGAGGGGCTCCCCCCACCTTCCTGTTCAACATACCACTCCCCCAGCTCACAGCTCCCAATAGACGTCCGGGATTCTAAACCTATTATGTGATTGATTCAGCAAAGAATTCCTCCAGCGACTGAGGAGCCAGTAAGGCTGACACAGGCAGTGCGGAAGCTGAAAGCGGGGCTTCACAGTAATGACGGTATCTGCACCAAGGCGGGAAACGGTGTAACGGAGATTACGTGTCAGACTGACAGACAGTACAGCCATGGGGAAAAGAGAGAGTGGGTCGGGAGGTAAGTCCATTTGTCAAATCATGGCGGGACTGCCCCCATGGACTGACAACAGACACAAGAGGTGAGCAAAAAATCAGCAAGGGTATCTATCCTATCAGAATCAAAAGGGATTAGGAGTTTCCAATAAGAAGCGCTATATATATATATATAATTTCAGCTCAGGTTTCAATGCCAAATGAATTACAGGAAAGGTTCTGGTTTGGCTGTCAGAACTGTAGGTGAAGGAGTCTAAATCTATACACAGATCAGATCCTGTTGCTGTCCAGTGGCAGTCTCCCTAGCATGGCTTCGATGGAAAATCTTATGTGTCTTCTTTATACTATCCGTGCCTCTTTCTCTTATCGAATCATGTAAGTTACATAAGGCTATTTTAATTTTCTGTATTTTCTAAATCCCTACAGTAAATATATATTTAAAATTAAATGCATTAAAATTTCAGTTGAAATTTTAAAAAGCTGGGACAGGAGGATGGCCACACCTAGTGTGTGTGTGGGGGGGGGGGGGGGGGGGGGTGACCTGCTGAAAACTTAACTTTGATTTTGCTTTTCACTGCTGTCACATGAAGTTCTCCCGTCTGTGGGTACCTCACTAGGAAGAGTGGAAGGAATTCCCTCCTGTCCATCACTTCCTCTTCCTCTCCCGACCCTTGACCCTCACAAAAGTAAACAGGCCTCTATGTACTACCATCTTACTAAGGTAATGGCAGGACACTGGTTTCAAGTGGTAAAAGCCAAGTTCCACAGGAATGGGTGGGGGTGGCTGCCTCATCTCAGGCTGGCATAATGCCCCGAAGGCAGCAGGAGCTCAGAGAATGACCCCCTGGGGCTTGGGATGGTTGGTAACTAATTGTGATGGTGTTTACAGCCCGGATTGCTAGCACGGAGGGAGTGAAGCTGGGATCTACTTAAGCAAAGCTGCATGGACCAGCAGGACCACTGTATATTTTTATTATTATCTGTAAATGTTGTTACATAACCTTTATGTCAGTACAATTATAATAATAATCCATCCATTCCCTGTTCTGGAGAGCTGATTGTTAAACAATGACCAGCACATTGCCGAGCCCTAGCAGGCCGCCATGTGCTGAGACAGTCATGCATTTTTGTAAAATTTGAAACAATATAATATTTCTGCGTTGTTTTTTTTTAAGGATTGTAAATTGTATGTCTACGATTCGGGTACATAAAATCTGGATCAGCCCACAGAGAAAGCTCTTTGTCAACTGTAAACACCAGGAAAAGTGGTGAAGATGGAGATGATGGCTAGTGATGAAGGGAGACTTGAGGAAAAGAGGAAGAGCAGGGGAGTCCACAGTGAGCAGGGGCCAGGAAGAAACTCCAGCCTGCAAGGCCACTCAGGAGGCCAGTGGGTATGTTTAGAAAAAAGGACTTTTGCTGGGAAAAGATTGTGAAGAGGAAAACGATGGGCAGAGGACAGACTGCAACTGGGAATGCAGCGCCTGGTGCCTCCCAGGCCCTGACCCACCTTCTCGTAGTAGCGGATCTCGTATTCTGTGCCATTGGCCCCAATGGCTCCAGCAGGGATGGGCTCCCGCCATGACAGGGACACGCTCTGGGGTTCCACTCGGTCCCTGCGAATCTCATCCTCCTCCCAGGGCCCTGAAAGAAAGTAATGTGGGTTTTTCAACCCCACCTGACTGCAGGGCAGGGTCAGGGAGCTGTGAGGACGAGGGGCAGGGTCAGGGAGCTGTGAGGACGAGGGGCAGGGCTGGGGAAGGCTGAGGGGTGTGGCCTAACGGCTGTAGGTGAGAGTAATGGGCTCCAGTGGGGCAGAGGCTGAGGGATAGAGTCTGTGAAGTCAGGGGCAAGCGAGACCCCAGTCACTCCACACACTGCTCTCTACTTCCGTGGCTCCTGTGGGAAAAAGTGCCAGGCCTCCTGCTGCTTGCCCATCCCTTGTACCCAGCTCCCCTCCTGTGGTAGGCTCTCATCCCCCAGGCTCTTCCTAATCTTTCCGTGGTTTAGAGACATTAGAGAGTATAAGCACCAGGAAGACCAGCTACTTAACTATTCTAATGACCTGGTGAAGAGGTATACTCAACACACTCAAAATAAAAGGAAACTACTTCCACACAATAAAAACCAACATGAAAAGACCACAGCCGGCATATTACTCAACAGTGAAAGGTTGAAAGCTTTCCCTCTAAAATCAGGGACTAGACAAGGATGTCCACTCTTGCCACTTTAATTCAACATAATATTGGATGTCATGGCCAGAGCAATTGGGCAAGAAGAAGAAAAGAAATCCAGATTGGAAAGGAAGAAGTAAAATTATTTCTGTCTGCAGGTGGCATAATCTTATATAAAGAAAACCCTAATAATTTCACACACACACACACACACACACACACACACACACACAAAACACCTGTTAGAACTAATTAACAAATACAGCAAAGTTGCAGGATACAAAATCAACACACAAAAATCAGTTGCACTATATACACTAACAGTGGACAGTCTAAAAAAATTAAGAAAATAATGTCATTTACAATAACATTAAAAAGAATAAAATACTCAAGAATAAACTTAATGTCGATGGACAGGAAAAAAAAAAGAAGAAGAACAGGTACTAATGCCTAACCCAAAGCAGAAACCACCAGGTCACTGGGGACAGATCCTGACTTGACTTCAGTGTGTGGAGCCGAGGGGTCTCCAAGAGCAGATGCTGGGAAGGCAGCTGGGTAAGTGGGTCCAGGGCTCACGAAAGGTGTCTGCGAGGAAGACGGAGACCCAAGAGCCATCGGAACGTGACTGGATGAAACTGCCCAGAGAGAGAGGAGGAAAAGCTCTTAGGAAATAAGGCAAAGACACAACACGTAAGAGGCTGGCAAAGAGGGGACTGAACTGGAGGACCCAGAGAGGTAGGAGGGAAACAAAGAGCCAACGAGGTCGCAGACGCCCTGGAAGGACGTTTAAGAAGCTTCTCTCCTAGCACCTCCGCCCGTTAGCTCTGTGTCCACCAGCAGGAGCCCGCCGTGCCCATGTTCATACGTAGAATGGAAACAGTGATGACACCGCGCAGGCTGCTGGGAGGATTTTATGAAGCCATGAATACGAAGAGCATGAGCACGGCGCCCACACAAGCTTGCTAACAAGAGCGGCCCGTGGTCAGCAGCGTCACATGCTGAGAAGAGATGAGGTAAAATGATGAGCCCCAGTGCCCTTTGGCTTTAACAATGTGAAGGTTCCTAGTGGCTTCAAGGGGTTCAAGGGAAGTTGGTGTCAGGTGGTGGAGGGCCCAGGAAGTGGAGGCAGGGCATATGTAGCTCACCCTTTGAAAAGTGTGTTAGCATGGCTTCTAGTTTTAAATGGTATCCATGTAGCAGCCCTACCTCCAGTTTTTCTCAAATTTCAGTTAAAGCCCTGGCTGGTTCAGTTCCGTGGTGAGGCATCGGCCCGGGGACCTACGGGGTTGCAGGTTCAATTACCAGCCAAGGGCAGCACCTGGGTTGCAGGTTCAATCCCTGGCCCTGGTCAGGGCAAATGCCAGAGGCAACCAAGCGATGTGTCTCTCTCACATCAATGTTTCTCCCCCTCCTCCCTCCCTTTCACTCCCTCTAAAAAAAAAAAAAAAAAACTCAATGGAAAAAATATCCTAGGATGAGGATTTAAAAAAAAAATTCCGTTAAAACAGGGATACAGAAGGAGTCAAAAACCCAGAACAGCACCATAACTACTCTTGACAGCTGATGGCCAGAGGCGGGCGGGGAAGGGGGCATGGGGTGGCACATTTCCACCTGTGATAAAGCCAGTGGAACGAGATTGAAAAGTGCAATTGAAGTGAACCCCAGGCTAAGCTGCCACAGAGGGATATCGCCTCTCATCCTAAAAATAATCCGAAAGGTCCTGTGTCCTTCCTCACAATGTCTGCCCCTTAAAAAATAGCAAGGTCTTTGTCAACTGGACAAGCACAACCATCACTGGCTACACAGCTGCTTTCCGGAAGAGTGCTCCTCCTTATCCCAGGGAGCGCCCTCCGCCTGGATCCAGGTGGAGACAGCAGCTCCCGAGCGATGAAAGGTCCTAGGAGGTGGCGCGGTCTCTTACAGATACAGACGGACGGCACAGAAAGGGGCTCGGAATGTCATTTTTTTAAACTACATTTGTTGAAAGCATCAGATGGACAGGATACAGAGGTAAGAGAAGGTTCCGTTTCAGCCCCACGGAGACACATTACATGAGAGCCTGATAAATCCCGAGAATGGAGCTAAAAGCTGAGCCCAGGCACCTGCTCTCCCCCTGAAGATGTGTCATGAGATTCATCTGCATCAAGTGGGGCCAAGAGTGCAGCAGACACTGTCGGAAACCCGTTCCACAGCCACGTCCCCCTTCCCTGAGGGCTGAGCGCAATTTCTGACTCAGGAGCTGTTGTCTCCCCCCAGACGATGCAGGTTCATTCTGAGTGTTCTAACACACCTGTGTGCACTCATGGCCTTTGCCAGTGATTGCTTTAGGGTTGGGCTTGCAATCCGGTTCTGGCCAACAAAAGGAGCAATCAGCTGAGAGGAGGAGGGCTCCTGGAAAAGGTTTCTTGTTCTTAGAAAGATGCCTACAAGGAGGAAGCAGTTCATTTTCCGCTCTGGGTGGTAAGGATGTGG
>NW_006300377.1:1350725-1352932 GCF_000327345.1 Myotis davidii | reverse complement strand
CTTTAGCAAAAAAAAAAAAAAAAGTTAAAAAATAAAAATAATGCACTAGAAAAATTAAAATATTTAAAATAAAATTCATTACAAATACTGTATAAGGGATTTTAACAAAATCACAAGCAGAATGGGAAAGCCTAAACCTCTCAATCTTTGGAACACCAAGTACACAATTAGAAGAAAATAGACTTGAGAAAAAAAAAGCAGATAGATAGAGAGAAACACTACAGAACAAAAATACTACACATTTTTCACCAAAAATCTACTAGTACTGTTAAATGAATTCAGCAAAGTAGTATGATACAAAAAAAATTCAGAGATCAGTTCCATTTTTATACACCAATAATGAACTATCAGAAAGAGAAACAAAGAAAACAATCCTATTTCCAATTGCTTTAAGAAATAAAATAGCCCTGACCGGGGTGGCTCAGTTGGTTGAGCATCGTCCCACGCATTGAGTGGTTGCCAATTCCATTCCTGTCAGGACACATGTCCTCTTGCAGGCTGGATCCCCAGTAGGGTGTATGCAGAAGGCAGCTGATTCATGGTTCTCTCTCATTAATGTTTCTCTATATATATTTCTCTCTCTTTCTCCTCAGTTGGTTGAGCATCGTCCCACGCATTGAGTAGTTGCCAATTCCATTCCTGTCAGGACACATGCCCTCTTGCAGGCTGGATCCCCAGTAGTGGGTATGCAGAAGGAGCTGATTTATGGTTCTCTCTCATTAATGTTTCTCTCTATATATTTCTCTCTCTTTCTCTTCCCCCTCCCCCCCCCTCTCTCTCTCAAATCAATAAAAACATATTTTAAAAAAATAATAAAATACCTAGGAATAAATTTATCCAAGGAGGTGAAAGATCTATATTCAGAAAATTATAAGACCTTGAAGAAAGAAATTTAAAAAGATACAAATAAATGGAAGCATATATCATGCTCATGGATAGGAAGAATAAATATCATTAAAATGTACAAATATTCAAAACAATCTATAGATTCAACACAATCCCTATCGAAACACCAAAAATGGCATCTTTCACAAAACTAGAACAAATAATCCAAAAGTTTATGAGGAATCACAAGAGACTCTGAATAGCCACAACAAAATTTATAAAGAACTGGAAAAGGTTTCTTGTTCTTAAAAGATGCCTACAGGGAAGAAGCAGTTCATTTTCCGCTCTGGGTGGCAAGGATGTGATTTCTGGGGCCGACTTACCACCATGAAGGGGCCAGCCTATGTGATAGGAATGTCAGAATGGAAAGATGGAAAGAGCCGGGCCCTTGCGGACACTGCTGAGCTGCTGAATTACCCAGGCTTTATATCCAGTAGAGTATCCTATATAATAAAAGGCTAATATGCAAATTGTCCCCTCAATTTTGTGCACCTGTGAACCAAGAGGTCACCATCGGATTCCCAGTCAGAGCACATGCCCCGGTTACGGGCTCAATCCCCAGTAGGGGGCGTGCAGGAGGCAGCTAATCGGTGATTCTTTCTCATCATTGATGTTTCTCTCTCTCCCTCTCCCTTCCTCTCTGAAATCAATAAAAATATGTTTAAAAAAGAAGCAACCAATTAATGCATAAATAAGTGGAACAACAAACTGATGTTTCTCTCCCTTCCTTTATCTCTATAAAATCAATTAAAATTTTTTAATTAAAAAAAATGGGCAGAGGACCTAAACAGATACTTCTCCAAAGTGGATATACAGATGGCCTAGAGACATATGCAAAGATGCTAAATATCACTAATCATCTGAAAAATGCATATTAAAACCACAATAACATACCACCTCACACCTGTCAGATGTCTATCACCAATAAACCAACAAACAAATGTTGGCGTGCAGTGTTAGTGGGAAGGCAGATTGGTTCAGCCACTGTGGAAAACAGTATGGAGGTTCCTCAAAAAATTAAAAACAGAACTGCCTTATGACCCAGCAATTCCACTTCTCAGTCTATATCCAAAAAAATCCAAAACACTAATTTGAAAAGATACATGTCCATTACAGCATTATGTACAATAGCCAAGATATGGAAGCAATCTAAGTGACCATTAAAAGACAAGTGGATAAAAGAGCTGTGGTACATATATACAATGGAATATTACTTGGCCATAAAAAATGAAATCTTACCATTTGTGGCAGCATTGATGGACCTAGACCGTATTATACTAAGTGAAATAAGTTAGAAAGAGAAAGACAAATACCGTATGATG
>NW_006300377.1:1347576-1350475 GCF_000327345.1 Myotis davidii | reverse complement strand
ATAAAAATACAAATTGGTAGTAACAAAATAGTCATGGGGATGTAAAGTACAGCATAGAGAATATAGTCAATAATATTGTAATAGTATGTGTGGTGCCCGGTGGGTACTTCAAAGATTGAGACTATCATCAAAACTGCCCTCCCCGCCTCCCCAAAAAGGTGCCTGTCCCAGAGAGTTACCCAGGCTGCTTTGCATGCCTTCAAAGAATGTATAATTGTGCTATTTAAATTGTCCCAGAGGAGGAAAACAAGAAGAGGTTCTTCCTGATGCCTTTCCCAAAGCCAGAATTACCATAATGCCAACACTTGGCAAAGAATGCAATTCTCAAAAAAAAAAAGAAAGAAAAATACAAATTGGTAGTAACAAAATAGTCATGGGGATGTAAAGTACAGCATAGAGAATACAGTCAATAATATTGTAATAGTATGTATGGTGCCCGGTGGGTACTTTAAAGATTGAGACTATCATCAAACTTCCCTGCCCCGCTCCCAAGAAAGGTGCCTGACCCAGAGAGTTACCCAGGCTGCTTTGCATGCCTTCAAAGAATGTATAATTGTGCTATTTAAATTGTCCCAGAGGAGGAAAACAAGAAGAGGTTCTTCCTGATGCCTTTCCCAAAGCCAGAATTACCATAATGCCAACACTTGGCAAAGAATGCAATAAAAAACACTACACAAGTCTCTCTTATACATGTAGATGGAGAAAAATATTAACATTAAAGCAAATTAATTCAGCAAAATATTAAAAGAATAATGTACTCATATCCAGTAGGGTATCCTATATAATAAAAGGCTAATATGCAAACTGTCCTTTCAACCAACAGTTCGACTGGGAGTTCGACCAGGGAGCCAGGCCCACCAGCCAACTGCCTGCCCCACACTGATCACCTCCCCCACAACCTCAATCAGGGTGGGCCAGCCAGATCCCACCCATGCACAAATTCGTGCACTGGGCCTCTAGTCATCTAAGAATGCAGAGAGTTCACATAGAGAAATCCATTAAGAGAATTTATCCTACCAATAGGTCAAAAGAGAAGAGAGCATGTGGTCATCCTGAAAGATGCTTAAGAGGCATTTTATAAAATTAGCATCCATTCCTTATTTTTACAGAAAGTTCACTAAAAGGTGGAAGCATTATATAGCCAAGGGGCTTCGGTGGTAGAGAGACCTGAATTCAAAGACTGGTGTCTACTTACCAGCTGATTGACTTTGGACAATTCACTTCGCTTCTCAGACCTCAATTTCATTTGAAAGATGATTATCGCATTTAAATGAATTAATGTAGAAAATCATATTGCATGCACAGTGCCAAACATAAAGCAGCATTCAATCAGTGGAAGTTTTGTATTTTTGTTAACAAATAAAAATAAAGAGTATTTCCTTAACATAATTTCTAAATCCTTCTCTATCAAAAAAACGGGACTGTTAATATGAAATACCAGATAAAAGCTTGTGTTGCATATAATATTATACAAAAAGGATTTTCTAGTAGATAGTTCTATATATGGGTATAGAGATAAAAACAGAAAAAAATGTGGAAGGATATATTCCAAGATATTAATAGTTGCTTATCTCTGGGTAATAAAATTATGGGTGCTTTTTTCCAAATTGAATTTTTAAAATGTAAATTCAATAGCAAATGTTAAATCACAACAGAGACCATAAGAAACCAGAACTGTTGCTCCAGAAAACCAGACAAATTGGCCAATCTTTTCCCAAAAGGCAAAGGAAATGGATCAAGAGCTAAAAATGATAACAGAAGTGACAAGATTTGAGGATCAGAAAATGGATGTACAACTCAAGGCTTAGAAAGATTCTTAAGAGAGATACTGGAGCTACCAGAAGTCCTAATCAAAGCAATAAGTGAAAATATTTTTTCCAGGAATAAAAAAAGGTGTGCAAATCAAAAGCTTTATTCTGTTCCAGCCAAACTCAATGAAAAGAGAGGGCTGCTGGTTACATTTTATTTTCGTCAGTACGTTAAAGAATTATACACACGTGTGTGTGTGTGTGTGTATGTGTGTGTGGTCACACTCTTCTACACTATTTGCCGATGTTTATCAGTGATTTCCAAGTGGTTTCAAACACTTACAAAGGAATGAAAATTCCTGGCCTCAGACTTTCTGCAATATAACTACCAGAAGACAGGAAAGCCGAGTCACAAACCAATCATATCTTCTCAGATATGAAAAGGCAGAAACTAAACCACTCACTTATCCTTTTTTTTTTTAGTTTTTATTTATTGATTTCAGAGAGAAAGGGAGGGGGAGAAAGTGATAGAAACATCAACATGAGAATCATTGATCGGGTGCCTCCTGCACGCCCCCTACTGGGGATCTATGTGCCCTGACCCCAATCAAACCCTGACCTCTTGGTTCATAGGTGGATGCTCAACCACTGAGCCCCACCGGCTGGGCCACTCATCCTTCTTGCAAAGGGTGCTTGAAGGCGAACCCAGCTGAACGAGAGACCAATCAAAAGCAATTTCAAGAATGAAGACGGTGTGGTATAAAAGGTTCCTCATCCCAGTTCCATCGCCCCTGCAGCCTGACCCTAGTGCTTCCCAGCTCTGCTCCAGGACAGGAGAGAGGTTGACCAAGGCAGCACAATTCTCGCAGAGGCTGAGGGATGGAGGGTCCCTCTAAGACAGAAGAGGAGGCATGATTCTGCTTCCTACTGACTTTTTAAAGGGAAGACAAAAGACTGAGGGACTTTCCACCTGTTTCCCTGGGGAAGCAAAGGCAAGCCAACTCACTGCTGGGTGGAGGGCGGTCAGCAGCGCCCACTGGCTTCCACGGCCTCTTACACACTCACATCCTCGTGGGCTCAGGGCAAGGAGTCCCCTGCACCCTCACTCCCTCCGCGGGGCCTCCGGGAAGGGGCTGGTCTGGGCGGGGATC
>NW_006300377.1:1343157-1346795 GCF_000327345.1 Myotis davidii | reverse complement strand
GTGGGCGGAGGTGAGTGAGGGGAGGAGGATGGGGGTTTGGGGGCCGAGAAGGAAGTGAGTGGGTCTCCTGGCTGCAGAGGGAGGGGAGGGAGGGGCGGATGGGGGCGGTCCACTCAGACCTCTGCCTAGAAGCCCAACCTCATCCCTCTGTCGGGATTCTCCCCGTTTTTTCTGGTTTTTCCAACCCAGAGCCCGGCCCCCATTCCCACCCAGGCTCCCCCTCTCCTTTCCCAGGGGACTCACGGGTGCAGGAGGCCCAGGGCGGGTCGGTGGGCGAGCGCGCATAGCTGTCCTGGCACACGCAGAACGTGGAGGCCGTTTCCAGGGCCCGGCTGTGCTCTGGGCATGGCGAGCAGAGGGGCCGCCGGGAGGAGACCTTGTAGAAGCCTGGGGGACAGGCTGCAAGCAGGAGCCGTGTGAGGATGGGGGTCCTCCACAGCTTCTTTCTCCCCCACTTTCCTGCCTGCCCTCAGTAGGGTGGGGCTGATCTCCTCTAACTGCGGTGGGGACAGTGGGAGGAAGGGCCTCGGCTACTCCAGCACTGACCCAACAACCCCGTACTACCTAACTCTTAGAGCTTACCGCGTGCTGGAACACTGTTGTACTGCTGGTAATCCTTTTCATCCTCACAACTATCTGTGAGGTATGTGCTGGGTCCCCATTTTAAGAATGAGGACACTACGGCTCAGAGAGGCTAAGTAACTTGCCCAATGAGCCACAGCTAGTACGTGGTGGGATTCCAGCCAGAGTCCCAATGCCCATTGGAAGACAAGGAGGCAAACTTTCCAGTCCTGATGGGAGGACAGAAGAGAGGTACTTCCACAGTTACCAAGGGACAGACACCCACACACCCCCAGCTACAGAGACAAACACTGACACACACGTGTTGTCAAAGCTCATCCTCCCACCACTGTTGGGGGTTAATGCGTCATAAGTCCTCAACTCACACACTTGGCTCCAGTTTGAAAGCGGGGCCAGCCAGCTGGAGGGCAGGGGAGTAGAGAGAGAGGATGGACAGTGCTACCAGTTCTAGTCTTGACGTCTTCTCAGTTACTTTGCTTCTCTCGCCTCACCCAGAACACAGGTTGTTAAGAGCACAGGCTTTTAAAACGGAGCAACCTGGATTTGCTGTGTGGTCTTGGGCAACTCGGTTGACCTCTCTGAGCCTTGTGTAGAATACCTCCACAAGGTTTTTGGAGGATTAGCCGAAATAAAACATGTCAACTGCTTAGCCAAGTAGAGACAACATTTACACAATAATGGTAGTAATTACTGTTCTTCCATCACCAGCCTGAAATGGAAACTGCTACACACCCACTGCTGTATCTCCCCAGCTGGGCCAGGGAAGGAGGCAGTGGCTCCAGGCCCCTCCTCTCAGAGCCTGGGGATTCTCCCTTGCTCCTGAGCTCCATCAGGATTGCCCTGTCCCACCCCCAAAACTTAGCTGGTTATGGAAGGCTGGCTGCTCCCCAGCACCAAGAGGACGTAGTATACAGGAAGGGATGAAGACTAGCCCCTGGGAAGAACGGTCAGCCTGCTTGGGAGAAGAGGGGAAGAGCTGAGGGTGTCCATCATCGGGAAGGCTTAGGCTGGCAGGGTCCATCTTCAGTAAGTAGCCCAGGAGCCCTTGGACCTCTCTGCCTCAGAACCAAGCATGGAACCCACTAACTTTGTGGTCTGTAGTGTAGTGAGCAGCAGTGACCCCAGCTGGGACTCAGAAGTCCTGGGTTCCCACTGTCAGCTCTGCCACTTCCTTTGCCTCTCTGGTCTCAAGAAACCCTCGGTCAAATAAAAGTAACCACCATGGCCTGCTCACCTCTGCTGTAAAATAAGAGAGGCCATCTGCTTGCAGGGCCTCACAGCTGTCAGGAGAGAATGCTAGCCGCTCCCTTGCTCTCTGTGCATGTGAGCTCCGTGTCTCGGAGACGGGTGGGCCCATCAGAGACAGCACTGGTGATCTCTGCTTTGAGAGGCTTTGTTTAGAAGAGGTTTGTGTTGAGGGGCAGACTCCAGAAGGGACTCCTGACTGCTGGCCCCTCCCTCTCTTCCTCAAGGTCACAGTGGGAATTTCAGAGGTCATCTAGCTCAGCTGGCCCAGTCCTCCAGCAGCTTTCCTAGCAGTAGCCGTAGCCTTTGCTCATATACTTTGTAATGGGGAGCCACCCTGTTCTGAGGCTGCAAGCAACCCTGGCAGTTGGAAAGCCCTGCCTTACATTGAGCCCCAGTCAGTCTCCCTGTCTGTAATCCCCCCAGTGCCACCGCATCACAGGGTCTCGGTGTGCCCTGTGGGGCCTTGAAGGACATCTGCTAGGGTTCCTCTGCCCCAAGGGAGTCCTACAGAGATTTGGAGGCACAGGTCAGACACCCTGATTTTCTCCCCCAAGTCTTTCAGTAGTTTCTCTAGTGGCTGGGAGAGGGGGAACACGAGTCCAGATCACCAAAGAGAGAAACAAAGGCACATGGAAGGCCTTCACTTTCTAATTACAATTCTGACCATTTCACTTCCCCTCCAACAGCTCCGCACTGCCCTCACACCACCCATGCCACCATCAGCTCTTCCCTGCACAACTCTGGGTCTTGTCCTATAATGTCTTACACCCTTTCTCTCCTGGCAAACTCCCATGCCTCTCCAAACCCGTTTAAAATAATACCTCCCTGTGGGGCTTTCCTTGGCACCCTCCCCAGCTCCCTGCTCCCCAAGGCAGAGCTGATGCCATTACAAGTGATCTTTGGTCTCAGCCTAAGGAGAGGGAACTCAGCACAGCTCTGGGGTGGGATTGGGTTTCTGAGTGTGTTGGGTGTATGTGTGTGATCTAAACCTCCCCCTCCAGCCCCGATCCATTCATTCCATTTTTTTTTAAGCATCTACTATGAGCCAGGTGCTGTTCTAGGCTCTGGAGATGCAACAGGGAAACCAGGATGCTACTTTCCACTGGTACAGATGCCCTCCTCCCACCTTATAGAAAGAAGAGAGGCCATCAGTTGGTAATTCCCTCAGTATCTGGCCATCAAATCCACCTCTATCCACACCCTCTCCTTCCTTCCTTCCTTCCAAGCCTAGTGGCTTCTTCACTCTGGACCCCACCCCTTCATCTCCTCCCAGACTATATCCCATCAGTTACCAAACCTCCAAACTCTTACACTCTCCTTCTCTACTGGCTCTTCCCAGGGACAGAACACAGGGGTGGAGCAAAAAAAGCGATCCATTTAGAGTACAGGCAGTAAGGCACGGTCTATATAGTGTTTAAAAACAATACAACTAATGAAACATGGTCTGCTTTTATTAGCAACATGTGTCAGCTATTCTAACCCACATCAGTAATAAAATACGTTTCCCCCCTGAGGCAGACCGCCCCTACCACCCCCTCCTTGGTACCCCACTGGTTCCTTCCTTTATCATATAAGCAAAGCTCTCCTCTACAGTAAAAACCCACTGTCACCCACAGTGTCCCCAAGACACCACGCCCCCTCCTCTCCTTTCAAACCCAGCCTCGCTCCTCTGCTTCCTTCATCCTTCAACCTCCTGCAGCTGGTCGCCCTCGCCATCACCAGCTGAGACTGCTCTCACCAAGCAGACGTTGTCCAGTCCTCACCTTCTGACTCTTCCCCCCAGCCCTGTTGGCCATTCCCTCCCAGAC
>NW_006300377.1:1340654-1342279 GCF_000327345.1 Myotis davidii | reverse complement strand
GGAAGAAAACACCTTGCCCCCCTGAGGCAGACCGCCCCTACCACCCCCTCCTTGGTACCCCACTGGTTCCTTCCTTTATCATATAAGCAAAGCTCTCCTCTACAGTAAAAACCCACTGTCACCCACAGTGTCCCCAAGACCCCTCCTCTCCTTTCAAACCCAGCCTCGCTCCTCTGCTTCCTTCATCCTTCAACCTCCTGCAGCTGGTCGCCCTCGCCATCACCAGCTGAGACTGCTCTCACCAAGCAGACGTCCAGTCCTCACCTTCCCTGACTGCTCCCCAGCCCTGTAGGCCATTCCCTCCCAGACACCTCCATCTCCCTTGGCTGTCAGGAATTCACACTCTCCAACCTCTGACCCCTGCCTTCCTTGAGGGCTCCATTTCTTCTACTTCCTCTTAAATATTGCTGTTCTGAGACTTTATCATTGGCCTTTTGCTTCTTACTCCACACATTCTCCTTGATCTGTCCCAACCACACCCACAAGTTCAAGTAGCATCTACCTCCCTGTTGCTGAGCTCCGCCCACTTTCTAGCTACCCCCACCCACTCCAATGCACCATGGACACATGGATCCAACATGTCCCCCACGTCCTGCGTTCTCTGCCCCAGTGAATGACCCTCTGCCCATTCATTTCTCCAGAAGCATCTGAGTCAAAAAGGACTCCTTTCTCCTCCTGTGTCACATGGCCCCCAAGGGTGTGGATGCTGTTTCACTGTCACAACATCCTCATCTCTCAGTGACCTCTGCTCCTGCCTTAGTTGAGATCGTGTGCTCCCTCTCCTGGACTATGGTATCATTTTCCTTCCTCGTCTTCTGGCCTCTAATTCTTCATTCTCTAATCCTTTCGTTTTAATTGCCACTTGAGTGATCTTTTGAAAATACAAATCTGAACATGTCAGATTCCTGCTTCAAATATTCCCCAATGGGCTAACGCAGTGGTCGGCTGGCTTCCACAAAATACCGACTTCTGCGCATGGGCCACGAAGTTTCAATCACACTGTACGTGCGCACCCACACGTGGTATTTTGTGGAAGAGCCACACTCAAGGGGCCAAAGAGCCGCGTGTGGCTCGCGAGCCGCGGTTTGCCGATCACTGGCCCTAGCCCCATTCTCTCCTGCCTCCATGCTTCTGCACTCAGTCTCTTAACTCCGAATGCTCTCGGCTGCCTCTGACTTGCATATTGTCAGTGACAGACAGCCCATTCCCTATCATGCAACCAGTGCCCCTAGCCAATAGCTACTAGGGTCGGGCTGCTGTGGAGTTCTTCCTCATGCACAGGGAGGCACCGCGGTGTAAAAAACACAGCCTGAGTTAGGCAAACCTGGGTTCAAATCCTAGTTCCCCATCTCCTGACTTTACAAGTGTGTTCGTCTCTCTGAGCCTCTCTTTCCTCATTTGCAAAACAGTGATAACGATGACTTACTTTATTGCCATGGATACGTGGGGAGGCCTTGCGAGGCATTGATCATAGTGTCTGAAATACTGGCCCCTAATGTCCCTTTATTTGGAGTCCAGTAACTTCACTCATTGGTCCTAGCTCCTAGTAACTTCACTCATTGGTCCTAGCTGGACCCATCGGAAGCTCCACGGAAGCTCAGGACCTCCGGGCTCCCCAGCCCACG
>NW_006300377.1:1336780-1340226 GCF_000327345.1 Myotis davidii | reverse complement strand
TCGGCCTCGGTTTCCAGGTAGTAGACGTTGAACGTCTCCTTGCAGGTGCCCGCGGCGCCGGGGATGCTGCTGCAGTCGCGCAGCGTGAACTGCAGCTCCACGAAGATGCGCTGCCCGCGGCCGCGGCCGATCCAGCCCGTCTGCAGCCAGTTGTCCTGGTTGGGCTCCAGCACGTTGCACACCTGGTACGTGCGGATGGGACGGTCGTGCTCGTCCACACCGCTGATCTCCTCCCACTGAGGAGGAGGAAGAACAAAGATGAGGGCAGCTCAGAGCCAGGGCGCCCCCTGGAAGGCAGAGGCCCGGCGGTGACGGAGGCTGAAACCCCCCTGCCCTACCTACCCCCGCTGGCCCCCACCACTCCCTGTACACACCCCCTGAAGTTACAAGATGCAAAGCCAGGTGAAACGGTGGAGACAACTGAGTCCAATTTTAAGTTTTATAGATGGGGCGGCTGAAGCTCCCGGTGACAGGGCTTGCCTGGCTGTACACATGGAGTTAGGAGCAGAGGGAGAAACGGTGCCTGGAGTCTCCTGACTGTCCACCCAAGGCCCTTTCCATGACACCAACCTGCTGTCACATGGCCACATCTCCCCGCTCCGACCCTCTTTCCAAGCCGTTTTTAGAATTCCAAGTCTTGTTTATTCTATCAATACACCCACCAACAACACTGCTGGTAGTATCTACCGTGTGTCAGGCACTGTCTAGCACTGGCTCGGTCCAGAGGCCACATTTCTGTTCCTAGACAGACAGTTCTTGCCTCACTTATGTGTTTTTTTTTGTTTTGTTTTGTTTTTTTGTTTTTTTTTACTGTCTGACTGAAGACCCAACGTTTTCTAATAGGCCATTCTGGCTTGAAGCCAGGGCTGCTGCAGACCACATGTTCCAAGGAGCATTTTGATGTGATGTAACCATGGGGAGCTAAAGGGACTGAGCCCTGGACCACAGGATCCCCGTGACAGGGGGGTGGGAAGGTTTACACTTACCCCATTGCTCGGCAGTGCAGTCCAGCCCAGTTCAACCTGGGAGGCTTTGGAATCCAGGAGGATGACTAGGGAGAGGGGAGAACAGAGATGTCAGAAAGCCAGAAGGTCAGGAGAGTGGACCTTTGGTGAGGTCACTGTAAATTTGCTAACTGAAGGATGGAGAATGCGACAAAGAACACAGACAAGTTTTTTCCACTTCATACATCCCCTGGAGGCTCCAGTCCAGAGAGGGGTAGCCATGTGATCAGGGAAGGAGCCTGTATTCATTTCCTGTGGCTGCTGTAACAAGCTACCACAATTTGGCAGCTTTCAACAGCAGACATTTATTCTCTTACAGCTCTAGAGGTCAGGAGTTGGAAATCAGTTTCACGGATCTAAAGTCAGGGTGTCAGCAGGATGGGTTCCTTCTGGATGTTCAGAGGGGAGAACCCACTTCCTTGACTTCTTCAGCTTCTAGAGGCCACCTCGATTCCTTGGCTTGTGGCCTCCTCCTCCATTTTCAAAGTGCATCACTCCAGGCTCTGCTTCTGTCATCATATTGCCTTCTCCTCTAGCTCTGACTCCTCCTGCATCCCATTTATAAGGATCATTGCAGTTACATTGGACCCATCCAAATAACCCAGGATAGTCTCTCCATCTCAACTTCCTTAATCACATCTGAAAAGCCTTTTACCATTTAGGATAGCCTTCAAAGGTGTGGGGATCAGGATGTAGACCTGTTGGGAGGAGTCATTATTCAGCCTGCCACAGAGCCTATGACAAGTTCTCTAAGGTTGCCTATAAAATTGGGGGGGTGTTGTCAGCGACATCCCCCAGCCTTCCAGAATTTTAACTAAGCATCAAGAAGAGGGGGAGCCCTAACTGGTTTGGCTCAGTGGATAGAGCATCGGACTGTGGCCGGGAGGGTCCCAGGTTCGATTCCAGTCAAGGGCATGTACCTTGGGTGCGGGCACATCCCCAATGGGTGTGCACAGGAGGCAGCTGATTGATGTTTCTCTCTCATCGATGTTTCTAACTCTCTATCCCTCTCCCTTCCTCTCTGTAGAAAATCAATAAAATATATTTTTTAAAAAAAAGAAGAGGGGGAGAGTGAGTGTATCAGAAGACACCTGTGTACAGCCCAGGATTCATGTAGACTCAGGGGCTCTTCTGAGGTGTGGAGTCACCAGGGAGGCAAACGTGAGCCTTTTTACTTTGACTTTTAGGGCCTCTGGGGGTAACAAATGAAAAATCTCTCATTTTCCCAGCCATCCCCTTTCCCAGGGGCTGTCACCTCCACTGCCTTTGAAAGAATGACAGTGGTCCTTTTGTATATAAAACCATGACCCCTCCTGCACCAGAGAGGCTTGGAGTCATTTCCCCGCCCCCAGCAGGCACTGGCCCAGAAGTCTGAATCCTGCTCTCAGTATGGGTCCCAGAAAAGCCCAGGTCTGGACAGCCTAGCTGCAGCTCAGAGACAGGAGCCCAGACCACAGACAAATCTTGTAAGATTACTCGTCTGGAGCTTACGCAAGGGATGGGGCTCCAAAGCGGGAGCCTCTACAAGGTTTGGCCCTGAAGGCATCAGCGGCAGTGGGCAGCATCGCCGACAGCGGATTTCAATATACTGACAGCACATAGGAAATTTCATATTGGGAAGCCTCAGAAATCCAGCGCCCCAGCCAACCTCGCCATCAAAGCCTCAAATCCCAACTCCTCGGGATCATGCACCTGGATATGACGCCTCTGGATTCAACTGAGCATACAGCTCCCCCAAATTCAGAATCAGAGGCAAGGCTCGGGCTGTGGTACCGCGGGCAGCCCCAAACCCCGCAGCAAGGACCGCTCCGCGTAGTCTACGCTCCAGATTCAGCACTGCGGACAGCTCCACGATCCAGCTCCCACCCCCTAACACACACACACCAACACCACCAGCGTTCCACCTCCAGTTGGCTGCACAGTGGTCCCCTAGCCCCCGCTGTTCGGGCTGCATCCCGTCCCCCCATCGGCATCCCCCTTCTCTTCTGCTCTCTTCTCCCCGCCCCCACACCTCCCACCTCCAATTGCTCAGCCGGTCTATCTCACGGCCCCTGGACCACCGCCTCTGGCTCCCACGGTTCCTGGTGTCTTTCTTCCCCAGCCTCCCAGGTCTGCAAACCCCGAGCCCCTCGATGCCCCTCTCTTCTCTATTGCTTAGCCACCTTTTTCTCTGGCTCACCAGTTCTTTGCTTCCCGCGCCCGCTTGCTTCAAACCCCAATACAGACTCCAATCTCTCCATCGGACTCCCTCGCCAGCACTCCCGCTTTTCAGCCCCTTATCTTTTGGCACCCCGGGCTCCAAGAACAGCCGCCAGTCTCCTCACCTTCCTCGGCGGTCCCGGGCCTCCCTGGTCCCAAAAGCAACGCGAGAGAAAGTGGCATCAGGCAAATGAACTGGCGCAGCGGATGTGGGCCAGCGCCGGTCTCCATGGTCCGCAGACC
>NW_006300377.1:1334001-1334633 GCF_000327345.1 Myotis davidii | reverse complement strand
CTCAAGCCGCGCCAGCCCCAGCACCGCTGAGCAGTGCCCCCAGACCCCAGCGCCAGCTGGGGGCGGGACCTCAAGGTTACCGTCATGCATGAGGACCAATCACTGGGCACCGCCGCTAGAGCTCCACCAATCACCGTCAGCAGAGGGTAGAGGGGCGGAGTTTCATAGGCCAGGGGCGGAACTGCGAACTAGATAGGGGAAAGGAAGGGGTCCCTCCAGTCTTCAAACTGTGGGGGTGGGGTAGTGCTGAGCGCTGGCTGGGCTCCTGGGGAGGAGGAGGAACTGGCGTCCGTAGTCCAAAGGGCTAAACCTTAGCCCCTCGTTACTGAGAAGTAAATAATGTGGGCGTGGCTTACAAAGGGGCGAAACTCGGGGAGACGGCGACACTTGCAGCCTCTGAACTAGCCTGGAAGGTCCCTCATTCCCAGGACCTGCAGGGGTTTGGATGTTCTGACCCCAAGCCCTGGAAGCTCCTCTTTCTCCCAGGCCTTAGCTTCTTCCAGTGTCTGCGGTTCCCGGTGTCTCCCGGCTCTGGGTCCGGCTCCCTTAGCTCCCCGCCCTCGTCACACACACACACACACACACACACACACACACACTCCCCGGCCGGGGGCAGGGGCCGCCCGCGCCCC
>NW_006300377.1:1331020-1333944 GCF_000327345.1 Myotis davidii | reverse complement strand
CCACCCTACCAGCCACACTTCTGAAGCTGGGAGACCATGTGGATGCCGGCATGGGGCGGTGGTGGATTTTGCATCATCGATCGATTTCACGGGTTCTTGCTCTCGCTGCCAGGACACAGGCAGCATTCGCCATAGCCCACCGTGTCCCCAGTCGGCTCCCAGCCTGGAGTTACCCCTTGGCTAACCCCGCTCCGCCCACCCCAGGGGACTGGCGAGGCGCGCCGCGGCCGGGACGGCTAGGCATCTGCTGGCGAGGCGGAGCAGTCCTCGGCGAGTTCAGCCGGCACTGAAGAAGCCGCCAGGAAACACGACCTCTATCTAGTGAAGGTCATTTATGTGCCCGCGGAGGGTTTAAGGCGCCGGTGTGGGAAGGGTTGGGCCCTCGTCTAGGACGAGGAAGGCGGCTCTTGAGCGCCACCATCTGGGCTGAGCTTGAAGGGAGAAAGCTCCACCCACCCTGTGGCTGTTCAGAGCTCTTTTATTGGGGTCCCCAACCCCTGTCCCTCTGGAAGCTGAAGAAGCCTGGAGAACGGATGTGAGCCTTGTGTCTACGAGGCCTGTTGGCTTGCGTGTCTCTGCATTCTGTGTGTGTGTATTCCTCACCACCCCCCACCCCCCTACCCACCACCACCAACAACACTGACTGGGTCCCACGCTCTGTGCAGAGATACCCCGGCCCATCGCCCTGTTCCTGCCACCATCCATACTTCCTCAAGCATAAGTGTAACTACAATTTTTGGCATTGTAGACCACTAGCCACGTACAAGCTGCTTCCATGAGTCATTTCTGTGTGTGTGTGTGTGTGTGTGTGTGTGTGTGTTGTGTGTGTGTGTGTGTGTGTGTGTGTGTGTGGCACGTTTACAAGCACACTTGCTCGCTCACAGACATACTCGCTGGGCCGTAGCCACGGCAGGGGCTGGGAGGATCGGGCCCCTTTGCCTGCAGACACGAAGGCCATCAGGAAGGGCTCGGGCTGGGACACCCTGGAGACGGGGCCGCCGGGGAAGCAGAAGGCGGTGGGCGCTCTGGCCAGTCCTCGGATGCTGACAGGGGCCTCTGAAGTCAGGTCTACCTGACTTACACCCCACCTCCTTCCCATCTTCATTCTCCTCACGCTAGCTTCCCCCTCCCCCTGCCCCCAGCGCTAGGAGATGGTATTTTTAGAAGCTGCTTAGAGACCCAGGACTCCTTTCATTTCAGAATGAGTCTTCTCTCCAGTCACTGCTCACCCTCTCTTCAGAGCCAGGTCCCGTCCCGCCGCAGTCTCTAAGCGCCAGCGATGGCCTCTTCCCTGAGCTCCGGGGACTTCAGCCCAGAGGGTCTGACCCTATTGCTACACAACAAAATACAGACTCCCTGGGAGCTTCCCAAGGATCACTCTCGAGCCAAACCTATGGGGGGAATTTTCCAGGGAAGCCAAATAGGCTGCCCCACAAACCCCTGGCTTTCAAGAATCTGGATCCCACCCTCTCCCCCTACACACGCCTGTAGGCACCCCCGGGGCACCACCAGATCTAGACCCTAGGCATGGGGGAAAGAAGGGGAGAAGATGTAGTAAAATAAGCCTGGTCTTTCTTCCTCTGAACAGCCCATTTATAATAAAAACAAAACGGAGAAGCCCCAATGTATGCGGATAGAGTTGCTCCAAGGCCGACTCCACTCCACCCGGCGGCTGCAGAACAGACACTCCACGAAGAAATCCAGAAGGGCCTTAGGAGGAAACTGAGCCATGGCTTACTGTCGCCTTTACGGGCTGGGGCCAGTCAGCCAAGGGCGGGTTAGAGCCCTCCCTGAACTAGCAGGTTGGGGAGAGGGTTGGGGGTGAGGTTTTTTTGTTTGTTTGTTTGGCGGGGGGGGGTGAGTTTTCTTTCTTTTCTTTTTTGTTAATCCTCACCAGAGGACTTTTTTCCCATTAATTTTTAGAGAGAGTGGAAGGGAGGTGAAGAGACAGAGAGAAACATCCATGTGTCCCCATTGCAGTGTACTCATAAGGGTAACTGTGGCAAGTGAGAGGGGTACACAGATGGCACAACAGTACACACACACTTGCACACACCAGGTGCGCAGGCCCTAAAGCAAAGTGAGCAACAAGTGAGCCAAGATCAGGTGGGCAAGACTCTACCTCCCACCAGGTGAGACGGCTTAAAGTTGTGGGTCTGTGCCCAGGAGAGGCCCGGGCCTGGGCCTGGGTGTGAACGCTGGTGGGATGGAATGGGGCAGGAGGAAAAAGGACTCTGTGAGGATCACCACGCCACCTGGCGGCACGGGAGAGCTCCGACCTGAGTGTGGCAGGAAGGAGCCACAGGCTTCCCGTCAGGGTGAATTCTTTTCTAGGACAAGAGACTTACTGGCAAAAATAAGAGGGAGGCACCCTAGCGGGTTTGGCTCCGTGGATAGAGCATCAGCCTGTGGACTGAAGGGTCCCAGGTTCAATTCCGGTCAAGGGCATGTACCTTGGTTGCAGGCATATCCCCTGTAGCGGGTGTGCTCATCGATGTTTCTAACTCTTTATCCCTCTCCCTTCCTCTTTGTAAAAAAGCAATAAAATATATTTTTTAAAAATACAATGGAGGCTATATGCAAATGCTTACACTGTATTTTTCTAAGATAAAAGAAACACAAAACATTTTTTGACTTTGGAAATTAAACAAAGGAAACCTATAGATTATCAAACACAACACAGCCTCATGAGCCTCTACCTCCTCCTCTGTAAAATAGGAATGAAACTATTTCTGAGTTATCGTGAGGTTGGGATATAATTTTTATGTGGCCCAACACAGTGCTTGACACATAGTTCCAGCATATTTTATTCAACTCCATGGTTAATTAACGTGAACAACAGAAAGAAAGAAATGGGAAAGGATAAAGGAAGGTTCGCTGGTGAGGTAGGAAAAGAGAGAGAATTAGAGAAACATCCTATAGGG
>NW_006300377.1:1323193-1330995 GCF_000327345.1 Myotis davidii | reverse complement strand
AAGACAGAATGAGGGGTACAGAAAGAGACACCCTTTGAGTCGAATGTGGCTAGAAAGCAAGGAACCTGAAGGAAATGCGTTTGAAGAGACAGGAATCTGATCAGGGCAGACTGGCTGGCCCGCCACCAAGTGGCCTCAGAGGCGACATCGGTGGATTCATCATGGTCCAGGCTCATAAACTTCGCTTAACAGCACTAAGAGAGAGTCTATGTACTGGGGAGTTGGGAAGTAGATCAGCTCCTGTCCTGCTATAACAGTGGTTCTCAACCTTCTGGCCCTTTAAATACAGTTCCTCATGTGACCCAACCATAAAATTATTTTTGTTGCTACTTCATAACTGTAATGTTGCTACTGTTATGAATCATAATGTAAATATCTGATATGCAGGATGGTCTTAGGCGACCCCTGTGAAAGGGTCTTTCGACCGCCAAACAGGTCGCGACCCACAGGTTGAGAACCGCTGTGCTATAAGAACTAATGTGTTCATATGCGATGAGAAATGGAACTGCTGAGGGGGCCAGGATGCTCACATCGCCACGTCCAGCAAATTCTTCCCCTGCCGTAAAATGTGCTCAGGAAGCCAGTCTGTGATGTGTAGGCTGCATTGAGAGTGTGAGGAGAGGGAGTTGGGGTTGGATGGTGAGAGCCCTGTGCCTCCAAATCCTCAGGAAGAATAAACTCGCTCTGGTAGCTGAGTGACTGCTGGGGGGCAGGGGTGGGAATGGGATCCATCAACAGATGCTTCTCTGAGTTTCTCTCTTTTTAAAATCTTAGTTCTATTTCTTTAAAAACATTTTTTTTTATTGCTTTCAAATAGGAAAGGAGAGGGAGGGAAAGATAGAAACCTCAATGATGAGAATCACTGATTGGCTGTCTCCTTCACACCCCCTACTGGGTGGGGATCAAGCTCACAACCCAGGCATGTGCCGTGACCTGGAACCGAACCGTGACCTCCTAGTTCATAGGTTGATGCTCAACCACTGAGCAGCACTGGCCAGGCTTAGTTCTATCTCTGATCAGCCAACTTCAAGATTGAAGTAGTCCTCTTGCATTTAAATTACCCAAGTAATATAAACTAATAAAATTTCCCTAAGTAAAAAGTGAAAATATCCATTCACTCTACACAATCCCACTTCAAAATTTAGATCTTGTTAATAGATTGATCTATACCTTTCTTGATACGCACTCACACACACACCTTTACAGAAAATAAGTATATCTGTTGGCAAGGTAAACAACGCTGATTATCTACCCCAATACCTCTTCCCTCTCATATTTTTTGTTCCTGAGAAATCCCCAATTTTGTTGGGATATTAATCTCCTGTAATCCTTTCCTCAGAGAAGATGACGCTATCAGGGATGAATAAAGATTGTTACTGGCTAATCATTTTTCAGCCCAGTCCATGTCTGTCTGTGGCTTAGGCATGGGTATGTGACTTCTGAATTGGGGATTCTAGAAAAAGTTTTCCTCCTAATGTCATGTCTGCATTTGACACCTGGAGCTGCTGCATCTTGACATGGGGGTGGGGAGGATTTCAGAAAGGCACGGACACCGGGGAACAGGAATCATGGGGCCACTCTAGGGTCCGTCTGCCACAGACAGAAAGACTCAAACCTAAAGTGAAGGAGAGAGAAGCTATCGGGTGCATGGACACGTCTCCCAGAAATGAACTGAACAAACTGGCAGGAGATGGAGCTGGGCCTGGAGGCTGTCAGCTAGAGAGGCAGCTGCCCTAACCTTTTAGAAGAAGTCTTAGCCCTGGCCGGTGTGGCGCAGCGGATAGAGTCAGCCTGAAGGGACCCGGGTTCTTTTCCGGTCAAGGGCACATGCCCGGGTTGGGGACTCGATCCACAGTAGGAGCGTGCAGGAGGCAGCCGATCAATGATTCTCTGTCATCATTGATGTTTCCATCTCTCCTTCCTTCTTCTCTGAAATCAATAAAAATATGTATTTAAAAGCAGTCGTCTGTTTGCTCTCTCTTTCTCTTTCTTCCTGGGTCAAATTTCTCTGGTTTCTTCTCATAGTATAGTTGCCGCATTTTCCTCTTTGTAGACAGAGGGCTCGCCTCAGCCTACTTCAGCATCTGGCCCCTTATACCTCTGCCCACGACATGGGCTTGTTATGGTGTCTCTCTGGTTTCTGCTGTGGGCCCGACTCTGCATGGCCTTTCAACTTACCTCCCCACAGCTAATTCTGGCAAAGAATCTAATAGCCTAGCTTGGGTCAGATTGTTACTGATCCAAAAAGCTGTGGTTAGGAGAACAGGATCACATGGTATAAGGATGTCCCCTTAAGCAGGGCGCTGTGAATGAGCAGGCACCCAATTTATGTCTTTTATTTCATTCCACTGCATTAAACTCGTCAGCAGCAAATGGAGGTGACTGTCCTTGCCTGAGGCCTCAGCCTGCCAGCATAGCTGCTCTGGTCACTGTGACATTGTATGTAAACTCCATGGAGATGCGAAGCTTACTTATCTTGTTTGTTGTTGCATCTTCAGTACCTAGAACTATACTTGGCACAGTTGCATCACGCAATAAATGTGCAATGAATGACTCAATGAATGGGACTTGAATAACATGATTCAGTATTTCCTTCCAAACTCACTTTCCTAGAACATATATGTCCCGGGGAAGTCAATTACTTTCCCCTCTGAACTATAAAATCTGATAGTCTATTTCCCTGGTCCTTTTTCTCAGGGTTAAGGGTTGGGCTGAAGTGGAAGCATGATGGAAGGGGTATGTGTAAGTGTACAGAGGGGTTGGTGAGGATAATTACTCCATTCGGTGGGTCAGGTTGAAATTAAAATCTAGAGGCAAAGAAGAGACAGAAGAAGGGTCAGTGTAGAAGATAGCAACATTCTGTCTTGATGGAGCCCAGAGTGATCTCTAATGATCAAAGCCTGTCCTTATAATAACATCTCTTATGTCTAATGAATCAATCGTGAGCATAATAATTCTTGCTGCTGGTTCTGTGTCAAATATGTTCAATGCCTTTTTTTGTTTAATCCTTACTACAAATCCATAAGATGGCTATTGTCATCTATTTCCTTCTTTTCTCCACATTCAGGATTTTAAAAGGGTCGTTCATGTATTCATTGAATTTGGTTAAAGTTATTTTTAATCAAAGTAATATTGCATGTAGTATTAAAAGCCAAACGGTTCGCCCTGACTGGTTTGGTTCGGTGGATAGAGCATCGGCCTGCGGACTGAAGGGTCCCAGGTTTGATTCTGGTCAAAGGCATGTACCTTGGTTGCAGGCACATCCCCATGAGGGGGTGTGCAGGAGGCAGCTGATTGATGTTTCTCTCTCATCGATGTTTCAAACTCTCTATCCCTCTCCCTTCTTCTCTGTAAAAAGTCAATAGTATAAATATATATATATATCCTATCTAATAATAGACAAACATGGTAATTAACCATAACTGCGCTCCCCTTCCCATTGGCTATTCAGTGAGATATGCAAATTAACTGCCAACCAAGATGGTGGCCGGCAGCCAGGCAGCAGAAGCGAACAGGAGGCTTGCTTGCTCCAGTGAGGGAGGAAGGCAAGGTTCCCCGCCTACCGCTGCTGACCTCTGAGCTGCAGTATAAGAAACAATGGTGCAATTATAGAAGCTAAACAAACCCCAGATACCTGCTTTCAGCAGCAGAGGCCTAAGAGCGGGAGCCGAGCCTCAGAGCTAAGGCGGGCTCTCAGCTCCAGTGACAGCCATAGAAGGTAAATAAATCCCAGAATAAAAAGAAAAAAGAAAAAAAGGAGAGGTTGGGAGCTTCAGTCACCTGCCAGCCTGAAAACGGCCCTCAGCCCCTCACCCAGACTGGCCAGGCACCCCAGTGGGGACCCCCACCCTGATCTGGGACACCCTTC
The DNA here is from genome assembly GCF_000327345.1 of Myotis davidii. NCBI lineage: Eukaryota > Metazoa > Chordata > Mammalia > Chiroptera > Vespertilionidae > Myotis > Myotis davidii. Next base: position 1,327,127 of record NW_006300377.1, on the reverse strand, counting down.
AGGGCAAACCAGCTGGCCCCCACCCATGCACCAGGCCTCTATCCTATATAGTAAAAGGGTAATATGCAAACTGATCCTAACAGCAGAAGGACTGGGAATGACTGGTCACTATGACACACACTGACCACCAGGGGACAGACGCTCAATGCAGGAGCTGCCCTCTGGTGGTCAGGGCACTCTCACATGGGAGGAGCTCTGCTCAGCCACAAGCCAGGCTGATGGCTGCCAGTACAGCGGTGGTGGTGGGAGCCTCTCCTGCCTCCTCAGGAGCACTAAGGATGTCCGACTGCAGTTTCGGCCTGCTCCCCGCTGGCAAGTGGACATCCCCCGAGGGCTGCCGGGCGGCCAGAGGGATGTCTGATTGCCATCTTACGCCCAATCCCCCAGGGAGCGGGCCTAAGCCAGCAGGTGGTCATCCCCCAAGGGGTCCCAGACTGAGAGAGGGCACAGGCCGGGCTGAGGGACCCCCTGTACCCCCCCCCCAGAGTGCACAAATTTTTGGGCACCAGGCCTCTAGTATATATATAAAAGCCAAATGGTTCTATGAGGCTTTACAATAAAAAGAGAAACTCCCTGCCTCTCTCCACCTCTCTCCACAATTTCTGAGTTTCATCCCCCAGAGCTGCCCACTTCCAGCACTTCTGGTGGTGCCTCCTGGTAGTTCCTCACACTTACTGACCGTGGTATTGAGTCCACTGCCCCTTATAACTCTGGTCTGCCCCTGACAATGGCTAGTTGTGGCATCTCTAAGGTGGGTTTTCCTTAGTGGGGTACTTTCCTGCTCCCACTGTGCTCTACAAGCCTCAGGCATGGTCAGCTGGGGTCGTGAGGCCACTAATGTGTATGACACAGTCCATAAACAACTCAGCTAACATTTACTGTGCCAGGTCCAGAAGACAGTATTGCACAGTGATTCAGAGCACAGGCAGAGGTAGGCTTGAACCCCAGCCCAGTCTCTTTCTACCCCTCTCAGCCTTTTCTTCACCAGAATGGCAGTACCCATGATACAAGGTTGGTGGGAGGATGGGGTGTGGTTGTGGGTAATCAAGGATCCTAACACAGGGCTTCTGCTCCCTTCCATCAGGACTGAGAAACCATGTCTGGAAGAGCTCTTGAGTGAGGGGTGGGATTTGAACAGGAAGGTAAGTTTATTAGGAAAAAGAGACGAGTTGAAGTGTAGACTTACAGGCAGAAATGAACCGAGTGCTTGAGGAACAGTGAAAGGAGACTGATGTAACTTGAACGTTGGGCTCTTTTCAGATGTAGGAGATCATGTCAGATGGTAGCTGAGAAAAGTCCTGCCAGGGCAGAACACAGAGCATTGCTGTAGGATGGGCGGGGGAGGAATGAGGCAGTGTGCGAGGAGCACTCATTTGTGAGCAGCAGGCAACGCGGATTGGATTGGGCAAGGGGTGGACTCAAGTGTGGTGTAATGTAACCAAGCTTTGCCTGGGACTCCAGAGATCTATCCTCCACAGAGAATATCTGCCATCTCCTGCCACAGTGGGTAAGGAGGGCTCTCTCAACACTGAAAAAGAGAATAAACTCTGAGCAGATGTGGGAGACATTCTTGGCTGTTTACCCAACTCACACTTATTTCCTCCCTTTTGATTTCATTCACCCTTCTCTGAATGGCCTTGACAAGGGATTGGCTTAAGCACCAGCATATGACACAACTCTAGCCAATCAGAAATGATGGGAAATCAGCTGAGAGCTCCTGGAAGAGTTTATCTTATTCTTTAAAAGGATTATAAGACAGCCATTTCCTCTTCTATATCTGAATATTGTTAGGTAGGACCTGCTTCTATTCTTTTTCAACCATGACGGGAAGGCCAAAGAAACCACAGACAAGATTATCTGACGCCCCAGTGTCTTTGAATCTCTGGATTAACCATCTCAAAAACCAGCTACGGCCCTAGCTGGTTTGGCTCAGTGGATAGAGCGTCAGCCTGTGGACTGAAGGGTCCCAGGTTTGATTCCAGTCAAGGGCACATGCCTGGGTTGCAGGCTCGATCCCCAGTGGGGGGCGTGCAGGAGGCAGCTGATCAATGATTCTCTCCCATCACTGATGTTTCTATTTCTCTATCCCTCTCCCTTCCTCTCTAAAATCAATAAAAATATATTTTAAAAAAAACCCCAGCTATTTAAAGACTCCTCCAAATGTGGAGTAACAAGCCTCCTGTACTTTAAGTCCTAAAATGTGGTCTGAGACCACCAGAAGCACACGCACGAGGTCCTATCAGAAATGCAGACTCTCATGCTGGCTGGGTGCTCAGTTAGAGTATCGTCCTGATACACCAAAGTTGTGGGTCCGATCTCCGGTCAGGACACATACAAGAATCAACCAATGGCTCTAGTCAGTTTTGCTCAGTAGATAGGGCATCGGCCCATGGACTGAAGGGTCCCAGGTTCAATTCTGATCAAGGGCACGTACCTCTGTTGCAGGCTCCATCCCTGGCCCTGGTTGGGAAGCATGTGGGAGGCAACCAATCGATGTGCTGCTCTCACATCAATGTTTCTCTCTGTCTCTCCCACTCCCTTGTGCTCTCTAAAAATAAATGGAAAAATATTCCCGGTGATGATTAACAACAACAACAAAAACAAACAAACAAAAAAAATCAACCAGCCCTAGCCGAAAAAATAATCAAAAAATGAATGCATAAATTAGTGGAATAAAAAATAGATGTCTAGCCCTAGCTGGTTTGGCTCAGTGGATAGAGCATCGGCCTGTGAACTGAAGGGTCCCAGGTTTGATTCCGGTCAAGGGCACATGCCCGGGTTGTGGGCTCGATCCCCAGTGGGGGACTTGCAGGAGGCAGCCCATCTATGATTCTCTCTCATCATGGATGTTTCTATTTCTCTCTCCCTCTTCCTTCCTCTCTGAAATCAATAAAAATATATTTTAAAAAACCAATGTCTATGCTTACCATTGGGTCGCCTGCACTATGACATGATACATTTCCATAGCGAGTAAGCCAGTTTGAATCAGGTCTGCTACTTGGAGCTGAGAGCATTCTACTTAATTCATATTTACTACCATGAATTCTCTCACATTCACTTTCCTGGGCTCCAGACCTACCCACATTTCCCATTCTTGTGCCTCCTCGTCCTGGCTTTTTTACCATTCATTTACTTAAAAAAGAAGAATCAGGTGCATACTTTTATGCCAAGCTGTTTTAGACACTACAGATAGAGCAACTGATGAAACACAGGTGCGACCATACGGACCAGTGAAGAAGCAGACAATGAACAAAACTATTTTCTGAATGAATAATGCAGAGTAGGAACGATTCTCTCACATTCACTTTCCTGGGCTCCAGACCTACCCACATTTCCCATTCTTGTGCCTCCTCGTCCTGGCTTTTTTACCATTCATTTACTTAAAAAAGAAGAATCAGGTGCATACTTTTATGCCAAGCTGTTTTAGACACTACAGATAGAGCAACTGATGAAACACGGGTGCGACCATACGGACCAGTGAAGAAGCAGACAATGAACAAAACTATTTTCTGAATGAATAAAATAACGAATAATGCAGAGTAGGAACTCAATCCGTGTGGGCTGAAAGTTATCTCTGTCTATAGAACATCACAGCAGAGTCTGGTTCAACTAACAGCCCTGGGAAGTGAGGAGCAGACCCTCTTCTTGCAGCCCTAGAAGTCTAAAAAGGAAAATACAACCTGGCCTGCCCCCGGAGCTCCGAGTCCAGGTGAACCGTGGAGGTACTGAGTGCTAATTCTGCCAGGCCCCGTGAACGTGCTCCACGTAGCCCTCTCATTTAGTCCTCACCACTCCAGGAGACTGTGCAAGGGCAGACGGTGGCTCAGGACCAGCGGGCCTGAGACCCGGCAGCCTGGATAGTGAGAAGGCTCTGGCGAGCTCTGACCCTTGGTTAGACCTGCTCCATGTGACCTTGTTCAAGTCCCGGTCTCCC
>NW_006300377.1:1312367-1322567 GCF_000327345.1 Myotis davidii | reverse complement strand
ACCGGCCCCCGCAGAGGCCGAGCCGGTCCCCGGGCAGAGTCTGCGGGTCTACTCGGACCTGCACGCCTTCTACTACTCGTGGTACGGGAGCCCGCGGCGCGAGGGCCACTACATTCACTGGGACCACGTCATGGTGCCGCACTGGGACCCCAAGATCTCGGCCAGCTACCCCCGCGGCCGCCATAGTCCCCCTGACGACTTGGGCTCCAGCTTCTACCCGGAGCTGGGGCCCTACAGCTCCCGGGACCCCGACGTGCTGCGGGAGCACATGACCCAGCTTAAGGAAGCCGCCATCGGTGAGCCCTCCCCACCCCCTCCCCACGCGTCCCTGACTCCCAGCCTCACCCTCTTCCTCCACCGCGGCTCCACGTGGTCCCGTCACCCGGCCTTTGGCCCCACTCACCCTTCAGCCTGGCTTCGTACCCCTTCCGAGGCACCGCTGCACTTCCTATCATTCACACGCACCCACCTCTGCCTTCTGACCCCCAGCTATTCAGGGCCCTTTCTTAGGGCAGATCTGCTGGGAGAGCCTCTGGAAGGCGGTTGGGCCAGAGCTGTGCCAGGTACAACCTTCATGTCTGTTGGATTTCTAGGTTTGGGTAAGTGAAGCCTGGGTATCGAAAACGGATAATCCGGAGGAGTCTTGCATTCAGAGTAGCGCCTGGCGTGGCCGCTGCCTTCAAACCAGCAACAGAGGAGAGCAGCAGCCCTCCCTGTGCCTGCTGGCTGCGGGAAGGACAGTTTGTCCAGGTGCATGATGGACCCTGCTCTGCAGCACGGAGTCCGGGAGCTTCCCTTAAAGTACTCTCCTTGAGAGGAGGTCCCGGGAGCCTCCTGGAGGCAGGCTGGGTGGGAGGCTCACCTGTCAGATTTTGTCATTGAATTCCGCTGGATTTTACAGTCCATTTCAACTTATCTGGAAACAGTGAGTAAGAGAAAACACTGAATGCCAGAGACACTGGGGGAGGTGTTCACAGATGTATAACACAACGCGTGTCCCTCGGATTTTACAGTCTAGAATGGCAGACAGGCTACACAAATGCTATTTCCCACCAGAAGAATCAGATGACCTCTCTGTTCAGGGCTCTTCTCCCTTCAGGACCCAAGAGGTGCCCCTCTCTTCCTGGGATAGGACTGTGCCTTCCGGGTGGGTGTGGCATTGTCCACCCATTTCCCTTTGTTCTACTTGCTAATATCAGCAAAAGCCGGGACCCTACCCAGGCTTTTCTCAGGCTCCTGCCAGGCCAGATGTTCAGCTCGCCCCGAACGCTGCGCTTCAGCACCGTGGGTGAGGACAGCTCCAGGACCCAGGCTCTGGAATCTGATGGGCAGGAAGTGAACCTGGCAGGAGCCTTGCTCTAAGGCAGCGGTTCTCAACCTGTGGGTCGCGACCCCTTTGGGGGTCGCCTAAGACCATCGGAAAACACATATATAATGACATGTTGTTTTGTGATTAATCACTATGCTTTAATTATGTTCAATTTGTAACAATGACATTGGGGGTCACCACAACATGAGGAACTGTATTAACCCTTTGCGGTCCAATTTTATTTTTGGAATTCAAACGGTCTGGTCCAAATTAATTGACGGGATTGAATGTTGGACCGGTTTGCGGTGTCTCAGCCTCGACGTTGGACCTGCTCCTAGTGCCAGGTCTGTCGAGTCAGCCTCCACATTGGACCGAAAAGGGTTAAAGGGTCGCGGCATTACGAAGGTTGAGAACCACTGCTTAAGGTTTCATTCAGAAACCATTTTGCAGTTGGAGGTGGTCTGCAAGGAAACAAATCTCTGGCGTGGGGATGCTGTGTGTCTCTGAAGTAGCTTGTGTTGTGCTTCAGGCGTCCTGGTCCTGTCCTGGTATCCACCTGGCATGGCTGATGATAATGGGGAACCCTCTGATGACCTGGTGCCCGCCATTCTGGACACCGCCCATCAGTACAACATCCAGGTGAGTCTTCAAGAAGAGATCAAGTGCCCTCTGGCCCCTTCTGGAGGTTTTCCCTCTTCTGCCCATAGGGATAGTGCCTCCACCCAAGTTCTATGGCAAATAAGTAGCAAGTGTAGTGTTGGGGGTGGGGTTCGAATAAATACTGCCTATTGTCACTCAAGTTTTCAGTTCTGAAAAAAAGTTGGGAAAACTAAATATAGGAGAAATGAGAGACTAAATATCAAAATAATAGAGTTTAAATTGGAGACCCTGACGCTGGAGAGGGCAGGCAAGAACCAAATGGGCCCACCAACAATTCCAGCCTCAGCTTCCTTCCGGGAGGCAGTGCTGGGCCTCAGGGGGCAGAGCACACCTGTTCTCAGCAGGTAGGCTTGCTTTCAAGAGGAATGAGGGAGCTGAGCTTAGCATATCCGGTTATTTTCCCCAAATGTACCAATTAAATAAGTCATTCTCCTCTCCTGTGGCAGAACAATGATGAAGAAGAGCCTCACTCCCATTCCTGAGCCCATCACTAACATGCATAATAGGTCATAGCACATTTTCCCATTGACATAGCTTCAGTATGATTCTTCCCACAGTTTTAGGTAGCAAATGCCAATCACTTGAACTGGCAGATAAGCTGAAACCTATTAGCCACCCTGCCACAGCCCAACAGAATGACTCTCCCCCTCCCCCAAAAAAGTGATGCCCAGATGTGGGAGGTGGGAAACTTCTTGACCCTCTTTCTTGGCCCTGAGAGCAGTGGCTGTTTTATGTCTATAGTGCCCACCATTGCCGGGTCCTCTCCTGAACTCAGCCTCTCCTCTAGTCCATCGTTGGAGCATCAGCCTTATAGGTTGTGACCCCTGGACAGATAATCACGTGACCAGTATCTCCTATCTGTGGCAGGTGGCCTTCCACATCCAACCTTACAAGGGCCGGGATGACATCACACTGCATGACAACATCAAGTACATCATTGACACGTAAGGCTGCTCTGGGGCATGGACTTTGGTGGGGATCAAAATAGGAGTAAGGATAGGTTTGGAGGGGCAGGTCAAGAGACACATGGGCAGAATGCCTGTGTTCCCCAGCAGTTATTTTATAGTAAGAGTATTGGGCTTTAGAACCAGCAACCTAGGTTTGAATTTTGATTCTGCAGCTTCCAATCTGTAACAAAGGCAAGCCTCTTTTTTTTAAAAAAAATAAGTATTAATTTCAGAGAGGAAGGGAGAGGGAGAGATAGAAACATCAATGAGAGAGAATCATCAATTGGCTGCCTCCTGTATGCCCCACACTGGGGATTGAGCCCGCAACCTGGGCATGTGCCCTGACTGGCTATCGAACCATGACTTCTTGGTTCATAGGTTGATGCTCAACCACTGAGCCACATGGCAAGCCTCTTAATGTGAGTGTTGTGAGAGTTACATGAGTTAATATATGTGAAAATGGCTTGTACAGTGCTTGCACGTCATTCATTCATTCAAAAACATTTATTGAGTGCCTTGAGTTGTCTAGGCATTGTCCTAAGTCCATTGTACAGTAGTAGGTAGGACTAGCAAAGTTTACATTCTAGTGTATGTAGTGGGTGCAGTGGAACAGAGAGTAGTTACACATGCAAAAATCAAATAGTGATTCATACTATGGAAGAGTAATAATAAAGGATAAAGCAGGGTGTTGTGTTTGCTAGAGTGTGTCCAAAAAATATTTTAGAATGGGTGGTCAAGTGAGCTCTCTGAGGAGATGACATGTGGGCTGACACCTAAATGAAGAGGCAGCTCTGTGAAGATCCAGGACAGGCAGAAATTCCAGGCAGAGGGCTGTCAGATCCAAAGGTCATAGTTTGGGACAAGTTTACTACTAGAAAGGCCAGTGTTGCCAGAGTGTAGAGGTAGATGGGAGAATAGCAGGAACGGAAGTGGCAGGGCCAGATCAAGTAGGTAGGGCCTGGCAGGTTTTGGAGCAATCAGATCTGATTTAGACTTTAAAAAGAGAACTGATTATAAGGAGGTAGAATTGGGAGCCTGCAGTCCAGATGAAAGGTGATGTGGCTTGGCTTGGGGCAGGGAGGTGAGGCTTGACTAAAGGAATGACAAGGCTGGGGAGAGGAGGGAGGGAGCTAGTTCTTGCTTAAAGGCATGACAATTCAATTATGGAGACTGGCTGGATCCAAAATTGTGCTTGGACATCCGGAAAGCTCTCATCCATGGCTGGTGACACAGCGGTGCTGGCTTCTGCCACCCTAGGCTGCCACTCAGGTGCTGCTTCCTCTGCTCCTCAGGTATGGCTCCCATGGTGCGTTTTACCGCTATAAGAACAGCATGGGAAAGAGCCTCCCACTCTTTTATATCTACGACTCATACCTGACAACCCCTGAGGCCTGGGCCCATCTCCTGACACCAAATGGGCTGCACTCCATCCGCAACACCCCCTATGATGGGGTCTTCATAGCGCTGCTGGTGGAGGAGGGCCACACCCATGACATCCTGGCCGCCGGATTCGATGGCATGTACACCTACTTTGCCTCCAATGGTTTCTCCTTTGGCTCTTCCCATCAGAACTGGAAAGCTGTGAAGAACTTTTGTGATGCCAACAACCTCATGTTCATTCCCAGTGTGGGGCCTGGGTACATTGACACTAGCATCCGGCCCTGGAATAACCACAACACGCGGAACAGGGTCAATGGCAAATACTATGAGACAGCCCTGCAGGCAGCCCTGACAGTGAGGCCCGAGATCGTCTCCATCACCTCTTTCAATGAGTGGCACGAGGGCACCCAGATTGAGAAGGCCGTTCCCAAGAAGACACCAACTCGTCTGTACTTGGACTACCTGCCTCATCAGCCCAGCCTGTACCTGGAGCTGACTCGCCGCTGGGCGGAGCACTTCGTCAAAGAGAAGGAGCAGTGGCTGATGTGAGGGGCCTGCAAACAGGGCTGAGGTGCTGATGTCCCCGCCTCACTGGAATACTGTCTCCATGTGGGGCTCAGCCGACGGTGTAGGCACTCACCGGCTCCTTATCAGCAGCTGGTGCCTCTGGGTGGGCCATCAGGCCTGGGCCCATGGAGGAACAGAGCCTGTTCCTCAGGCACGTGGTGCTGGGCTGCTCTGCAGCCACAGGAACCGGCAGTGCTGCCGAGGGAACTGTAGAGGCCAGCAGGTGACTGGATGTAGCCCAGGGAAGCTTCACATCCTCGGTGAGACAGATAATCCCTCTGGCTCTGAACTCGGCAGGTTACTGTGGTGTGGAGTCGCCAAGCCACTGCTCTAGGAAGGGTGTCGGGGTTCTGGGCTAGCATGCACCCTGCTCCCTTCTGCCACCCTGCCCTCTCTTCAGGCCTCCTTCCCACATTGACCATCTTGTCCAGGTTAGGGAACCATACTTGAGACTTTCTAAAAGGGAAATTCTAGGTTTAAGCTATTTCCAATAGATTCCTGAACCCAATTTTCAGGAAATAATCCTGAGCACTCACACGTTAATTCAACACAGACTAACACCACTTTACTATGTGCCAGGAGCAAGACCAGAAACGGTTCATCTTCCTTACCGGACCCAGCTTCCCTCCTTTGGGATGGCCTTGTAGCTAGTGCAGAAGCACAGCTATAGGTTTTACTTTTGCAGTTTTACCCACTGCTGGGCGTTCTGTTTTCCCTAAGAAAATACCTCTGTGCTCAATCCTCCATTTTCCCAGATGAACATTTAGCTTCAGGGAGAGGACTAGGACTTCCCCCTCCCTTTAGCTGCCTAAATGGAATGAGGCCCATTCACTAGAGCCATTTTCAGTGCTACTGTGATTTGTATTATTAAACAATGTGGTCTTCTCAATAAGCATTCCTCTTGCTCTCTTCAAGACTTCACAAATTCTGGCCCTGTAGTCAGATTTGGAGATTGACATGAGGGATGACTAGTGTTAGCACAGTGAAGAGGGAGTTTGCTTAAGAAATCAGCACGATTGCTAGAGGGAATATTTAACAAAGCATTGGTTCTTTACAAATAAACTAATGTGCTAACTGCAAAGACACTCAAAGCAGGCCCTGGGACACCTTTTTGGCAAATTATTAGGATCTACTTGAAAATATGTACATTGCAAACCACTATATTGAGAAGTTTATGGGCTCAAGAGTGAATCCCAATTCTGGGAACTGGGATGCAAGGCAGAGGGGAGGTAGTGGGCCCTACTGGGTACCACAAGGACTCCCAGTTGCAGTGAGGTAACTGATACTAAACCCCACTGATGGACGGGGTAGGCCTGGTCATGTGCTTGTGACTTAGTTGGGGAAACCAAGGCAAGCAGGGACAGGTGAAAAGGGCTGGATGGGGTGACCTGTAATTTACAGAAGGGCTAACACTGAGGCCTCATTTCACAAATATACAATTTGAAAAATACCAAAAGTATGGCAGTGCTCGAGGGGATGAGGGTAGTAATTCTCACATCACTGATGGCAACCGGATTCAGTTCTCAAAGGCTAATCTGTATCAAGAGCCATAAAAATGTTCATATACTTTGGCCCAGTAATCCTACCCTAAGAAAATAATTCAAAGAAAAACAAACCATTTTCAAAGACGTCTAATAGAGGCATTATTTCCTATGAAAGAAAATGTTCAAATGCCCAACAATAACTATGTTTAATACATGGTATACATATGAATGCAGATAAAGGCTGCTGAGTGGACACTAGGTTTAAATAATGGTGTCATTATAATGTATTTTATGAATAAGAAAAAAGGCACTGTCTGAAGAGAGATTTACTTTCCTATACTCTTTAATTTGGATCCCCCATCCCACTCCCTGCCAACTGAGCTGGCTTCCCACCATTAGTAGAAAGCGATGACCCTCTGCCAGGCAATGCAGCCCGCCGCACCACCAGCCCTGAACCTAACTGCCCCCTATACCTGGGCTCCTGAGCATTAAAGAGAAAAAACCAACATGATACAGAAAAATGTTAGTTACATGCAAACAAGTGGTTAGAATAAGATGGAACTTGGAGACAATATTCCACCTTTGTGTGGAAATTACCGAAAAATCGGTACAGCGGTCTGGTAGGGTTAAATGCCACCAACTCTCACTAGATTCCAAATGTTATTTAAGTTATATATCAAGAATTTTAAAAAAAAGAGGGAGAGAAGAAGCTTATCAGAATAAGAGCATCCTAGGAATGTTCTTAAAGTCTCTATTCAGCTTTTGGCTGACATGAAATTATAGACAATAAATATAGCCCCCTTCCCCAGGTGTGAAGCTAAACCAGCTTCTTCTGGGGCCTGGTTACAGTGCTCTTAAAGATAAGCTGCCTTCAAAGTCAGACTAGTGACGCTGTGGCCCCAGTGGCCTCTCAAGTGAGGCCTGGCCATCCACTGGTAGACAAGAAACGTAGTGTCCAGCATTAGTCCCTGGGCCCTTCTGCCTCTCAAGTCTCAGCAGGATCCCTGTGAGGGAGCAGCCCGTACTTCCTCTGGAGGACATCCGTAGTGTTTTCCAGGGCACTGAGGAGGAAATGAGGACAGTTAAGAATCTGACTTCTCAAAGCCCACCAGAGTCCAGTGATCAGGGAGCTCTAACTCTCTGGTCTTACTGCACTCTGTTCATCAAACCCTTGAAGAATCCTTTCGAATCCTAAATGAAACAGCAACCACCAGCAAACTTAGTCTCACTCCACCCACCACTTCTCCAAAATAAAGGTTGTCAGGGCAAGAGAGTGTGACAACCTCTGTTTTGTCAAGGCCATTTTTGCATTCCCAACCTCCCTCAAATTCTATCCCCACAGCATAGGAGACAGACTCACCAGCCTGCACGAATGATGCGAAATTTTCCAGGCACAGACAAGTCAACCACAGTTGAGCCGAGGCGACACTTGGGGCTCTTGCCATCCCCAATTGGTCCCCCATCGATTACCAAGGACAGCTGAGGCCAGAGGTCCTGGAACTCCTAAGAAGAGGGAGAGGAAGAGCATGGACCCTAACCCCATGCAATGTCGTCACAATGCAGGCAGGGTTCACAAGACAAAGGCTACACCAGGGGTCCTCAAACTTTTTAAACAGGGGGCCAATTCACTGTCCCTCAGACCGTTGGAGGGCCGGACTATAGTTTAAAAAAAAAACTATGAACAAATTCCTATGCACACTGCACATATCTTATTTTGAAGTAAAAAAACAAAACGGGAACAAATACAATATTTGTATTTGCAGGTGGCCCGCAGGCCGTAGTTTGAGGACCCCTGGGCTACACAATCCCAAACCAGGAAGCACATTCCTATAAGAGGGGAAGGAACCTCAATTAATTAATGTCAGCTATGCTAAGGACACTACATCCTATGAGGTTTGAGGTCCTCTCCCCAACATCAGCACCCCAAGTAACATCTATGTAGAGCTCAAAGAGTGGAAGCCCAAAGGGATGGGCTCTACCCTGGACTTTTCTCCAAATCTCGGTATGACCGCATTCAAGTTACTTTATCTATGGCTGTAAAATTAGGGAGCTGGACAGATGCTCCCTAAGGGTCCCTCCAGCTCTAGCACTCCAATCCTGGAGCTCAGGGGAACTGTGGATCACGGTACGGAGAGGAAACAGGGTGGACTCTGTAAGTGCATGCCACCAACACTCAATCCTTGGGCTACGGGAAGGGTACTCCCTTCTTAGCTACAGCATCGCCCACCCGCCCCTCATCCCTGCCCTCACCCCTTATGAAGATGGGCCTGGGAATTGGGAATGGGGGAATACCAGTTGGATAGGTCAACTGTTTGCTGAGCAGGCAGGAATACCTCCCGCCACCCCCTTCCCCAATGCCTTGAGTATGGCGACCAGGACCAAGTAAAAGCCTGCAGTCTGGGAATAAGAAGGGATGCTGAGCTCTCACTTTCCCAGGCTCCTGAACCCACTCTCTAGGTCTGGGCATGGAAAACCACATCCCTTTGCTATGCTCTGCATTTAAGTCCAGTAAGAAGAAAACAGTGGTAAGTTGAATTTCTCTGTGTCCTCATTTGTTCCAAGCTATGCAGCTAACACAGGATTAGGATGGTCCTTTGACCTGGCTCATGGCAGAGGTAAGAGAAGGTGGTCAGGAGTCCCTAGGCCAAGTGATTTAACATTTTGGAGCCTTAACTTCCTTTGTAGCACTGTTGTAAAGACTTACTGCCTTATTCCCCAATAACTGCTACCCCTACAACAAGGGGGAAAACAATTATACTTACTATGTTTCTTATTAAAAAAACTAGAGGCCCAGTACACGAAATTCGTGCATGGGTAGGGTCCCTAGGGCCTTCCTTGTTCTGCACCGGCCCCTGGTGGTCAGTGCATGTCATAGCGAGCAGTCAAATTTCTGGTTGGTCAAACTCCCCAGGGGACAATTTGCATATTGGCCTTTTATTATATAGGAGGATAGAAAGGAAACACCCATCACCCCTCCTCAAGCTTTGTAATAAAACCTTTCCAAGATTCTTTAACTTGGATTTCCCCCAACTCAACCCCTGCCAACTGGGCAGACTTCCCATCATTAAACTCTCCTGTCAGGCAATTCCAGTAAACCACCAACCCCTCTGGTTCAGAGAAAACTGTGTTAGGCCCGATGACATTTGGGGATGGGACGACAACTAGGTAACTCTCACCTCCACATTCAGAGAACTGGGCTGGGAGCTGAGGTTGGCACTGGTGAGAGCAAGTGGCCCCCCAAACATCTGGGCCAAGTCCTGCATGAAGTCATGGTCAGGAATCCGTATGCCTACAAGCTATGAAGCAAGGAGAAAGGGGACCATGAGAAAGGATGGAAGGAGTGGGTTCTGGGTCCAGCCTGGGTCGTGTGAAAGCCGAATGCCAGGGAGACACGAGAGAAAATCCGACTCACGGGAGTGAAGGGGTTCAGGTCCTTATTGAGCTCCTCCGAGCGTTCCATCACCAGGGTCACTGGTCCTGGTAACAGGTCTCTCAGGAGCCCCTCGGGTACGTTCACATGACAGTACCTGGGAAACAAAGGGGGCACAGCTCTACCCACGAATGAAGGCCCACTGCTGGTCCTGGTCCAGACTCGGCAGATCCAGAAGAGGGGACCCTCGGGACGACAGAGGGACCCACCCGTCTTCCCTCTTCACCTACGAGCCTGAGCAGAAGCCTGGGCTCCGGAGAAGCACCGCAAGCTTGGGGCCCACACGCCTCCGGTCTCCGAAACTACAACGGCTGCGCGGCTATCCCGTCGTGTTTTATTTCCTCTTCAAAGCCCTCCCGGCTAAATTAAGCTACTGCTTCCTTTTCCTTTTCCCCGTGGGCGTTCCCCGCCCCGCCTCCATTA
>NW_006300377.1:1308901-1311403 GCF_000327345.1 Myotis davidii | reverse complement strand
GGGACCGTCCACCGGCTAGATTAGCTGAGCCCCAGCTTCCCCTGAGAGTGAACGTGTCCCCGCTGCTGTACCTCCCACTTTTCATCTGGGTGAGAGGCTCTGAAAAAGTTCAGCGCTGTCCAGATGCCAAGGAGCCATATCCTTGCGGCCTAATCCGAGGCCTTGCCTCCCAGCCTCACTTTTTTCCTTCCTGTTCCTACCAGAATGTCTCATCCAAACCCGGGGCGCCCCCCCAGCCAGCGGTCTGCGCCAGAGGCGGTTTCCCTAAGGATGCTGGCGATGGAGCTGCGGAACCCTGACCGCTCCCGAGCCCGTGGCCCTGAGCTCTCTCCCTCCGGGGGGCTGGTGGCTGGACTCTGAACAACTGCCTTCAGTAAAGGACCAGTCTTCACTGGCAGCGGCTGGAACTTGGCCCTCAGCCTGGGGTGGCAGCTCTGCTAGCGGCGGGTTCACTCCTTCCTGGCTGATGCAGTGCTGAGCTTTGAAATGTAGCCGAACACCCAGCCCGATGACCGGAGTTGGGCAGGCCAGCAGTGCTCGCCAGAGTGGTCTGGCCTGCTTCCGGGGATCCAGGTGGTGTTACATGTCCATTTCATGCTTTGGGGGCTCCACATCCCACACAACACTTTTAGCAGAGCCTTGATTAAAAGGAAGCCTGCAGACTCTCCTGGTGCCTGGCCTTTCCTTTCTGTCCCATCTCTAAGACTCTGATGGCTGGGGAGGGAGGAAGTGGTGGAAAGCTGGCAGGGTTGGGAAGAAATACCACAGATAACTACCAGATTTAAATAAGCATTTAATTAGGATCTCATTAGTATTTAATATTGCTTTTTCAATTCCAAAAAGTTAAATTTTCACTTCTTAGCAGATATTTTAAAGTACAATATTAAGTTTATACAAAATGAGCAATTAAGCAAACACCATTATTTCACATTCTTCAAAAATACAAATTCATATTTACTCTTTTGGGTTTGGAGGTTTCTTCCTTTGGAAGTACTGAACCTGTAACGTTTTCATATCGCTCAGTGAAAGTCTGTTGTTCCCATGTTTCACACTTAAATGAATTTGATAGGCTTTACATAATCCAAATAAAACTACTGGGCTTTAGAGAACTGTCACGGAGACCTTCAGCCAATGACTAGTGCATGTCCAAAAGAAAAGGCTCTCCTGGGTCTTGCCTTTCCGGCCAGAAGATCTGAGCCAGAGATTCAGCAAAACCAAGTTTCCAGCCACCTCCCCCAAACTGGGACTGGGAGTTCACAGGGAAAGGAAACAACCACCTTGAACTCTGACCCCGCCCCCACATTCACCAAGAACAACAAAGGACTAGAGTCAAACATCACCCTAGGGGAGGCCTGAGGACACAGGGGAGAGGGCAAGAGAGGCCTCTGACTTGGCACCACTGTAAGGATAACAAGGATATTGCAAAAAACAACCCTGGGTTTTGGTGAAAAAAGGTTTTATGAAAAACTTTCCCATAAGAAAAAGAGTAGAAACTGCACTGAGCTGAGAAAGTGACACTACGTTATCACCAATTTTTGGCCCAGCAGGCACACCACCAAAAGGGCAGTGTGTGGTTTTAAACTTTGCATCCAGTAAAAAAGGCTGTACTATGTACACATTAACAAAGATCCAGTTTAATTTGCATTTTCAGTGCAGACTGAGAAGCCCTCTTGAACAGGCTTAACAGTGAAAAATGCCCAAACAGTGGTCATCAGCTTCCCCAAAGGGCATGAGAAGAAACACAGGACCCTTTCTCTCTTCCCCAAGTCTGTCCCAGAGGAAACAGCCTAACTGGTTACCAATCAGAAATATGCATAATTCCGTTTTCTTGCCTCCTCCCTCCCAGTATTAAGGAATGAACAATTCTGATCTATGTCACAGCGATATCATTTGCATATTGGATCTATGGAAATCTTTCTGCTTTGGCTGAAGTATTTTCAAACTTTTCCATTGTATAGTAGCCTGAGAATGAAGATAAAATGGGGTGGTAGGGGAAACGAGAGGAGTGAGGGGGAAAGGAAAAAGTTGATAAAGCAAATTATAACAGCTTTGTTTATTGGATTTATTGAAGGCTGGAGGCCTTTTTGCTTAAAGAGCCAATAGGGGTAGCATGGGAGCGGTAAGGAAATGGCTCATGTTGCCTCCCCACCTCTAACACCTCCCCAAACATATTTCTGATTGGTGATTAGGAAAACTGAAAAGTCTAGCAATACTGTTGCAAGCTCCACAAATCAATGGTTTCGGTGATTCTGGAGAAGTCTTTTAAGATTAAGGACAATGGACATGATTACAAATATAGAAGTCTAGAAGGTGCCAGGTTTCTACCTAGGAACATCCCGTTCCTTCCTTTCAGACATCACTTTGTAATGGTGAAGGGGGGAAAGATGGCAAGGGTGCAAGAAGTGATGCAAAAGGGCCTCAACGGTCAACAGAAAACAGGACCCGCAGCAGTTCTTTAGAGAGCCTGAGGGGGCGCCCTCAGGCACACAGGGAAGGCTTGCA
>NW_006300377.1:1302001-1308801 GCF_000327345.1 Myotis davidii | reverse complement strand
CTACAGACAGCCTCCTGGTACAGAGTTGATGGAGCAGAAAATGCGGCCAGGCCAGGGCCACATGGGACAACGACCATCAAGCTACACATATTGCACCAAGGTAAGTGCTTTTCTTTTCACACCTCAATTTAACTTTTTATTCTAAGCAAAAAATAAAACTTTGTGGAAAGCACACACACACACACACACAAAAGAAATTGCAGCAATTGGGTTAAAGATAAAATAACCTAAAGTGCTTTTTATTTTATTATTTCTTTAATATACCAATATGAGGTTCTGCAAACTCGTCCCTCTGGACACATTCAGCATTATACAAAGTCTCTCAGGAAACCCACCCACCCTCCATTAGCCCCATCAGTCCACTGCCTTGACACTCTCCAAGCTACTGACTCTCCCAGAGGTGGTAAACAGAAGTCCCTTGCTTCTACCCAGAGAGGTCTTCACACATGAAGGCCCCTCCCAGGCTTTGTACCAAGATCTCCTTCTAAAAGGATAGGGGGGCAGGGGATTCAATAAATGACACTAACTCCTGCCACCAAACTGGTGATGTCCCCAGGAGGCTGACCAGACCCGACAGGCAAGGCAGGGCCACTTTCCCTCAATGCCTGGGAAGGGCCAGATTCACTAAGGCAGTTTGGTGGTGCCAGCCAAAGTTTCCTCCCACCTCCTGAGCCCATGTACTATAATTCCTGATGCTGACTAGCACCCTGTATCCAAGCAGTATAACTAGAGATGCTAGCAGGAACTGGAAGTATAAATCTACAGGGTGGAAATGGTTAAGGTTACCATGGGAAGAAAAAGGCTTGATTTCACCTGGTAGAAGCCTGCAGACCTTCTCTAACCTTTCCCTCGGTTCACTCCAGGTTTGGGAAACCACTCTCTCCATGAAGGCTCTGTCTGGATCCACTTTAGCCAGCGACCCACTCTTCTCCAAGGTTTACAGAGGAGGGGGGGGAGGGAGAGCGCTGGAGGAGGAAGGAAAGACTGCCTATCCTGTGGAATCAACCTGCTCTTCTAGCAACCACTCACTGACATTTTAAGCATGCTCATGATTTTTCAAAAGCTGATTGGGTTCGATAGTTGCCCTTGTAATCTCGAATCATCCTCAAAAGGCAGTTACCGCAACTAGAAAAATCTGTCGACCCAAACACTATTTTAAGATGCTTCTTCATCACCCCCAATCTTTGGAGAGCAGAAAAGCCACTGACCTGGGTAGGCTCAACAAGTTAGCACAGGCCTGGCTACCAGAAAGAAGCAACATTTAAACCATGGACACTTCTAGCGACTTTTCCTGGGCTCCTGTTTCCTACCTGCTCCCAGGGAACTGAGTCCCAGGTGACTCCAGGGATGTGGGAAGAGGTCATTCCTGCCCTCCGACGCCAATTACCTTTGGGATCGTATTGTGCTGGTCGCTCGCAGAAGAGGTAGAGAAAACACACGTGTCCTACCTCAAAGCTTCCTATGCTGCCTGGTCCACAGAGCCAAGGACAAGCCATGCTCAGCAGCTGGTTTTCCAGGACCCACTCACTGTGGTACTAGAAGATTCCTCCTGACTTGGCGACTTCTGCTGAGGTCAGTGGTTCCAGAACCCACCAGCCTCTTGGGGAGGAGAGTGCAGAAGGTTAAAGGAAACCCATTCTCCTGTCTAGACTCCTAGAATGAGAAGCCAGCAGCTGCTTGTGGCTAAGCCCACCTCTTATTGCAGTGACGACGTTCACCACCACTGCCCTGTTGTCCAAGTCTGTCCCTGAACATCCGGTTAAAGGCTCGGCTTCTGGCTCCCAAAACGATCTGCTCTGGACACTGTCTTGGCCGGCCGTGAGTGCGGCTCAGAGACAGGAGAGTGGCAAATGCAGCTCTTTTTACATTAGGGAGTGGGAAAAGGAAGGCAAGATTATGGCTACTTTCTGCCTGACGACATTGACCCAGAAGAGCAGCCCTGTTTGCTCAAGGCAGGGAAGAGGCCTAGTCTATAGACGCGGGGCTGTGCCCAGCTTCTGAGCTCAGTGAGCTTGGTGAGTGCTTATGACTACATTGACATAGCCAGTTGAGAGAAACTTTCCATTTTAGTGTGGGCTGTATTTTATGTTTTATGTTTAGAGGCATGACTTGGAGCCAAAGGCAGATAGATGGTTGTAATTCTATACACAAATCAAAAAACAATTCTTCTTTCCTATAATACAACTTAATGAAACATTCCAAATGCGATAACTTATTGCAACATTTCAGGCTTTTTGGTGGAAGGGGAATTTTTTTGTTGGTTTTACCCTGAGTAGAAGATCATCGTTTTGTGTTTTTTGTTTATTTTTTGTTTTTGTTTAGAAATCAAGTGACTAAGCTGAGCAAGTCACATCCTTCTGTGCACTGTACTAGGCTGTATGCAAAATCCAGAGGGGTGAGAGGTGAGACGGGAGGGGCAACCAAAAGCCTGGCTAGAACCTGGAACCAGGATACCTGGCCTGCCAATTACATGCCACCTTAAGAAACCTCCCTCAGCGATACACCTTCTGATAAGCAAAATGCAGCTCTTCTGCTCCGAGGAAGAGAAATACCGGTAAAGGAAGGCAGAGCACCGACCAGCAACTGGCCATACACCCACATGTCCACTCTAGGACAAAACAGGGATGTTCCCCCCAAAAATTCGCTGTGATCTGCAAACCCTGGCAACCAACTGAGAGACAGAACCAGGAAGGCAAAGACTGTGATCACGTTGCTAGAGCCTGCTCTGCACACACGCCATTGGCAGATAGTAAACAGCGCGCGCGCAGGGCCCGCAGAACCAGATCCTCCCTACGGCTTCGGGCCAGGCTGCTAGCTGCCCTTCTGTGCTGCAGCTGGACGCAGACACCTGCCACAGTCACTCCGAGCTCCGCTGACACAAGTGCAAACAGCAAAACCATCTCACCCAATTTCTGTCCGGCTCACAGCTGTCTGACCTGCCTTTGCCACTTCCCTCTCTGATGGAGTGAGGGTCTGCCCTTTGGAGCAAGCTTCAGCCTCAGGCTCAAAAGACGCACAGGGAGGAGCAACACCTGACACACTGAATTCCACTGTCCAGACCACAAGGCCCCAGTGCAAGTGATGGGCAACATCAGATCGATGGAAACACACCCTTTCACTTGGAATTTTTATGCATACGGGTAACCTTAATTTCCAAGTTCACATGACAATAAGCAAAAGTGACATACAGTGCAGCCAAACAGTTCATTTATAACTTAGCTTTTTTTTTTGTTTTGTTGTTTTTTTTTTCTCCCAAAGATCAGTTCCTTAAAATGGATGCTCCTGGGATATGAATAAAGAAAATATATCCGAAATGTGAGGATTTCAAATAGATTTCTTCATCCTTCAAATTACCAATCCCATGATGGTAGACATCACACCTGTGTGTGCTTCCTGCTCGCCCTCTCTTCCCGGAGGGGAGCACAGGTGGCCTTTCACTTGGAGAAGCTGCTGGTCAGGCCCAGCTCCTCCTCCCCCTGCAGTAGTGCTTCAATGGGAATCAGGTTGGACGGCGTGTCCAGGTTCGGGAGGGACAGAAACTCTGACACATCCATGGCACTTAACGTTTCTGTCTGAGGGTCTGGAGGAGTCCCTGCTTGTCTGCTTTGCTCACAGGAAGAGGGGATGGCGGAGGAGGATGACAGGGGGACAGAGGGTGAGGAGAAAGTCTGTGGTGGTAGCTTCCGGCTGGGCCCCTCAGGAGGCTGGGGGCTTGGCTCTGGAGGGGGTGGGGAGGAACAGCCCTTTCTCCTGCCAGCCGCCCGCTCCTTAGCAGAGTCCCGGCATGCGCACTGACACTGACACGCCTCTTCTTGCTTGATGATGATCACAGGAACACTGAGGCCAATCTGCTGTACAGAGCTCCCTGTGAGAGAGGCGAGAGAGACTGCTCTTCAAGTGGCTGCAGGCACAGGGGGATCTACACTAGGTGAGGGCTGAGTGCCATGGAGGCGGGAATGGTGATGGAGAGGGTGGATGCCACACACACCATCGAGATGTGCCCCGTATTTCCAGCCTTGTTTCCAGCCATCCTCTCCCCTGCACCCTCCATGCCAGCCAGGGAGGTGGATGCCTCCCTTTTCCTGACTGTTTTATTTTTGTTTGTTTTTTACCTCTGAGCCTATGGGTGCTTTCCGTGGCCTAAACTCCCAGGCTGTTCTTCCGGAGAACTTACTCTTCTTATCTCTGAAGGCCCAGCTCACTCCCCTCTCCCCTCTGAGGCCTCCAGGCAGTGTTTCCAGCAGGCTTACACCTAGGGCTGGCCCAAGGCAGGTGCCAGCACTGTGCAGAGCTCCTGGATTCCTCCCACATCTAGCATCTTTGTCCCTTTGTCCACACTGTATGGGACTGTTCACTCCGCCTACCCAAGGCTCCTTCAGGACATTTCACTCATCTTTGTAGCCGTCTCTGACATACGGTGGGTGTCCGTAAAACCTCCTTCTACACAGCCAGCCTAGTGTGCACACGCTCTGAACTCAGATGGGCTGTGTGTGTCTCAAGAGCTCTAGAGACCAAGGGGCAGGAGAGCAGAGTGGGAGCCAGGAGGCCTGAGAGCTCGTGCTCTGGCTCTGCCACAAACTCATTTGTGACTCTGGGGGAGTCATTTAATATTTCAGGGCCTCAGTTTCTTAATCCATAACATAGAGTTTGAAAAAAAGGACCTTTTAGTTCTATACAGTCTCTGACCCAGATGCTATTTCTTCATTACTGTAATTAGGAAAGAGTCCAGTGAATTAACAACTGCCCTCTTTAGCATTAATTGTGATTCAAACTTTTTTTTTTTTTTGCTACATTTAAAAGCTGTATCTGAAAGGGAAAGAACTGTTACTAGTTTTAAAATGTTAAAAGTGGCATTAATGCCGTAAGTGCACTAACCTCCAATAGTTATAAGAATATGAGATACTCTAATAAACAAACAATACAATGTGACAATTTTGATTTCAAAGTTTTAAAAATTGGGTAAAGCAACAGACTGTGCCTCAAGGGGCCCAGGGAGTTGAGTATCTTTTAAAGCTCACATAGAATTACATACCTGTGCTACTGGCTACTGGTACCGCAGTAGTAAAAAACACCTTCTCAACTTTAGATGCTTGCTGCTGGAAGAAAAAAAGTCACATTTATGGCACTCGAATACGGCAGAGCTCCAAGGAGCTGAAGCCTCCCCGATGGTCATCCAAGAGGGAGAGAACGCTCAGTGCAGAGGGATTTGCACTGAGAGATGTTTTGTTTGTGCTCTGGCATGAGGTCACCCCACTGTTCGACAGTTCAGTGTGGACAATGTAGCCAGCTTTGTCCTCCAGGCTACCTCCCAGCTGCCTAATTCAGTGGTTCCATGTGCCCAAAGGCTCCTCCAAGGTTGCTGTTCTCCAGAGGATGATCTCAGAGGGAGCCCCAGGGCTGGCTTCCCCTCTGAGCTCTCCACTCTCTGCCATCCCCCAACACTTCTAAGAGGCTGGGAAGTTCTTTTCCCTCCAGGATTAAGATGCATGCAGAACAGCCCGGTGAAGGCCCTGAGCACAGGGCAGCTGCTCACGGGTGGGCCCTGAACTCTGCCATGCCCGATTCCAGCCCTAACTGCTGCTTAGTAGTTGTTAAGGTCAGGCAAGTGAGTCAACCTCTGACAATCAGTTCCCCATCCGTGACAATGGGGATGATATCCAAAGAACCCCAGTGAGGGTGTAATGAGAGGATGCATGTAGAGTCCCAGGCACGTGGCGAGCACTCGGAAAACATTAGCTACTTACGTTACTACTACGTAGGATTATAAAGTCGTGCCCAGAAATCACCCTAATCACTTTAGTACACTTCCTATTAAACTATCTTCAAGTCTTAACTTCAAAGGGCTGTCTTTTTTTTTTATTATTGTTTAAAGTTTTACATATTTCTCCTTTTTCCCCCCATTGACCCCCATCCTCCCCCCGCCTCACTCCCACCCCGAGGGCAAGCCCCCACTGCCCCAGTGTCTGTGTTCATTGGTTATGCTAATATGCATACATACAAGTCCTTCCGTTGATCTCTAACCCCCACCCCCTGCCATTTGTCTCTGGATCTAGGGCTTTGTCTTTTATCCCTCTAAGGCAGTGGTTCTCAACCTTCCTAATGCCGCGACCCTTTAATACAGTTCCTCATGTTGTGGTGACCCCCAATTTCATCGTTACAAATTGAACATAATTAAAGCATAGTGATTAATCACAAAAACAATATGTAATTATGTATGCGTTTTCCAATGGTCTTAGGCGACCCCTGTGAAAGGGTCGTTCGACCCCCAAAAGGGTCGCGACCCACAGGTTGAGAACCGCTGCTCTAAGGAAATAAAGAAAATCTAGGAGGACTGTGAAAGCTTCTGGCTAAGTTATAGGTGACACTGTAAAATAATGATGGAAAAATAAGACCCATATTTAAATACATGAAAATGAGTTGTGTGGAAAAGGAATGACAACACTTGTCCCACGCAGCTCCCCTAGGCAGATTCAGAAAGAAATGATAAAAACCACATGGAAGCAGATTGGGTCGTAATATTGAAAAGACCTTTCCATTGGAAAATGGAACTAGGTTGCCTCTAGAAGTGGCTGGCACCCCGTTTATGGAATTTGAATGCTCACTATTTAGCCCTAAATAGTTTGTTTGAGATATTTAATTGAACAATGAAGTCATTTCCTTATCATCGAGACCAAACACTTAGCAGAAAATAGCTCTAAGTGGGCTCTGGAGCAGAGATTTCTCTCACGTGCACCTGATGGGGTGGTATCAGTCCCTCCCCTCAGTGTGACTGCCCTGGAGACAGAAGGCGCTTCCTGAAC
>NW_006300377.1:1289721-1301926 GCF_000327345.1 Myotis davidii | reverse complement strand
GGAGTTGTCTGAATGCGTGCCTGTCCTAGATGACAGGAGTAGGCTGCAGGTGGAACATTTGTTCAAGTGCCCACTGCTCGGGAAACGTAAGCCTGATTCTCTGCCGCCCTTCTGTAGGTACCAACCACAGCATTCCCTGGGTTTACACCACCTGATCCTGGGAAAAGTGACCGAGAGACACAATTACATGTTTCAGAGCCTGACAGCCATTTTCCTTTTTTGAAGCAAAAGCCTCTGAACATGTCCCCTATGTAAGGACACTTCACCCCCCTGGACCTGCTTATACATAATACTTACCATTTGTTCTTGGTTTTGTGGTGAACTGGTGGCACCATTCAATATCCACTGTAAGTTCTGTTCTCCCATGACGAGGCTGGACTGCAGGATAGCCGTGCTGGGCGTCGGGGTGATGGTTATAGTGGGATTATTAGTTAGGACAGAGTTGGCACCCAGGGGTAGAGTCTGGACCATGGCTGGCAGGGGTTCAGTAGTACTTTGTGGTTGGGGCGCTGCTGCCACGGCTGACGTCACTGCCGCTGCTGACGCAGAAGCCCCAGCAACAACAGAAAGTCCTGTTACGACGGGCTGCGGTGCCTGAGGGTGCGGAAGAAACTCTTGATGATTAGCAGCAAACTGTGTGCTGTGGGGGACAGGCACTTCTGGAGGTTGTAAGAGAGCAGGGGGGTTGCCAAATGCAGCTTGCTGGGAACCAGGTCCTAAGGAGGGAGCAGGCGGAGGAGCAGACGGTGCTGAGGCTGGTAGTAGAGGCTGAGGTGGCTCGGAGATGCCAGGCTGCAGTACAAGTGGAAGAGATAAAGATGCTGAATTTCCTGTGGGTGGCGGAACATCATTGACTGACTCTGCATCACCATTAAAACTTTCAATCAAGGCAGCTGGCAAAAAAAAGAAATAGAAACATATATACATATCCCAAGCCTTCGATGAGCCACAATAACACAGTCACTAAGAGCTAAACCAAAGACAGCTGAAGTCTGTTGGAGCCAATTCCTTCATTGCTAGCAGGCTGGCTTTCTGCCTTTCATTTAATGGCACCTCTGGTCCAAGAACCAGGCTTCACAATCACCCGCACTTGCTAAATGTGAAGACCTAGTGTAGGTCTTAGCTTAAAAAAACGCGTCGTAAGGCTTTTCTACAAATGGGGCTTGACATCCTTTCTGGCATGACCAGTGTGCACGCTTTCTGACGACTGTGAGGCTTCAGGGAGATTCTCATTCGAACAGTCTGAGCTAAGCCGGTGGATCCTACCCTCTCACAAATGGGTGTCACAGCAGAAGACCTCACAGTTCCTCTCATTTTTTAAAGCCAACAAGAGCTTTTGGAAAAGGAGACCCTCCTCTTTGAAGGTCTAGGGAAAAGCAGACCCTCAAGGAGACCCTTGCTGAGGGAAGTAGGGAAAAGATGGAATTGAACTGAAGGCCCTTACTTTTCTAACCCCTCACTGAAAGTCACTTCATTCACAGAAACTGAAGTGATCTTTCACATGCCTGTCATTCAGAGTCAACGTGTGACTCCCTTCCCAGAGCTGAGATCTGGGCAGGAAGAGACTGTGTAACAAACCTGTCTGCTGAGGATCTTCCTGAATTGCCGTATCATCTGAATTCTGGAACATGGACTTAAAGATGGTTGCTGGTGAAAGTGTGCTGAGGTCCTGGCCCTGTGTCTGACAGACAAAGACAAGGATGTGAGACCCGCATCGGAGGCAATTCTTCGCAATGAGAGGACACAGAGCAGCAGCACCACCTGATCTTCTGAGGTGCTTCTTGTTTCTAACTCTTCCTTTTCAGGTGACATTTATGTCCCTAAACCTCAGACACGCAACACTGGGCCCTCAAATACGCTAAAACAGAACCTGATGAGCTGACTAGCAGCTGAATGCCTGCTTCCATACGGCTTTCCTGGAACACAGGCAGGCTTGTTCATTTATTGTTCATGTGCTCCAGCTACAACAGAGCTGAGGAGTTGTGACGAGACCGTGTGCTCTACAAAGTCTAATATATTTACTATCTGGCCCTTTACAAAAAAAGTATGTTGACCCATACTCCAAGAGACCAAATCCTACATAAAAATGGGATTGAATAATACCCATTACCTGCAACTTGTTTTTCTCATGTAATATTTTGTTAATAACTTTCAAGGACATTACATAACATCTATAATATTCTAATATGTATACCTGGTAATGAATCAACCACTATAAAGAACTTTGAATGACAGGCAAGAGTGATCCTTTTATATGCACCATTTTCTTGTCATTACATTGATTCTTTGTAACTTACAAATAAGGTCAGAAACATTTATAAAGATAAAATGTGAAATAAACAAACACATATTACTCTGAGGAACTGAGTCTTGACAAGCACTAAATAAAATGACCACCTTGCCCTAGCTCAGTGGATAGAGTGTCAGCCCATGGACCGAAAGGTCCTGGGTTCAATTCTGGTCAAGGGCACATGCTCGGGTTGCAGGCATGTGCAGGAGGCAGCAGATCAATGATTCTCTCTCATCATTGATGTTTTTATCTCTCTCTTCCTCTCCCTTCTTCTCTGAAAGCAATAAAAATATATTTAAAAAATAAAATAAAATGACCACCTCCAGGCTTCCTGTTAGTTAAGGGAAGGGGAAAACACCAATTCTTTTATCTGCAACCCACCTCCACTCATTCATTTTGTAGGACAAGAGTGACAAAGGCAACCTCCAAGAGTCTAGACAAGTCCTAGAAATAAGTGAAGCGTGCTCTCTGTCGGGAGGCTGGGACAGAGAGCACGCACCCCGTCATCTGGGCTTCAGTGGAATCCTGCCACGTGGTTCTGCAGGCTGGGGAATACCAGAGCTCAAGCACAGTCCCAAATTTGGATCATTTGGTGAAGTCTACTGACTTGTCATTAAAAGCAAGTAACTGAAATCCATTTAAAAACACTGTATAAACCAAACAAAACCTATCTGCAGGCCAGACTTGGGCCCAGTGCCAACTTGTACTTTAAGGCCATTCTGCAACAACTCTGCTTGTGGGGGGAGAATCGCTCTGGGGCTGGGCAAGGTGTGCTGAGCAGAACAGTCCACCCATCTAGAGGTCCTCAGAGAGGAAACTGCCCTTTTGAGCCAAGAGAGGCCAATTACTCTAGCACAGCGGTTCTCAACCTGTGCGTTGCGACCCCTTTGGCGGTCGAACGACCCTTTCACGGGGGTCGCCTAAGACCATCCTGCATGTCAGATATTTGCATTACGATTCATAACAGTAGCAACATTACAGTTATGAAGTAGCAACGAAAATAATTTTATGGTTGGGTCACATGAGAGATTGTATTTAAAGGGCCAGAAGGTTGAGAACCACTGCTCTAGCATGACTCCACCATCAGGAAGGCTGAGAGGGGAAGTTCGGTGGATCGGATTGCCAGGATGACAGAGATGAAGGCAGAAATCTATGTGAGGCTTCCAGCTTCCATCCACAGCGGGTTGAGAATCGCAGGCAAGACAGTGGCCCTCAAAGTTTTCATTGTGATACAAAGAAGTACATTTTATATTATCAAGTATATATATACATATATATTTCATATTACATACATATCCATGTGTATAACTGAAATGAAAGTCTAAGAAATAGAAGCTTATCCTTACTATACACAATGTCTTCTAATACTTTCTATTCTGTTGATGTCCTTAAAATGCTGATTATAAATACTATTTTATAACCCAATAATGAGGTACAATCATTTCTTGTTGTTGTTAATCCTCACCCAAGGATATATTTCCCATTGATTTTTAGAGAAAGTGAAAGGAGAGTGGAGAGAGAGAGGGGGAAAGAGAGAGAGAGGGAGAGGAAAGTCGATGTGAGAGAGACACATTGATTGGTTGCCTCCTAACGGGGACCAGGAATCGAGCCTACAACCCAGGTATGTGCCCTTGACTGGGAATGGAACCCGCAACCCTTTGGGTGAGCAGGCCAATGCTCTATCCCCTGAGACACACCGGCCACAGCAAGGTACAACCCATTTTGAAAAATAGTGGGCTAACAACTACCACTAAACTATAAACTTTGCAACTTCCTCGTGGTTGTTTTTTGGTTCTTCCTGTTTACAAATCATCAACAATAACGTTGACTGATGAGCCTGCATGACTCCAAAAGATTATGCACAAGAATGTTCATAGCACTATTCATCATGGCCCCAAACTAGAAACTACCCAGATACCCAAGGGAAGTAGAAAGAACAAATTATGGTGTATTCATTTACCATTTGATTTTAACAATCAATTTTTTTTAAAGCAAAGTAAAGCAATGCAAAATTAATCTTATGACTTCAAGGAATTATGGCCTTAGCTTGAAAGGCTAAAAATGAGACTATTTCCAATTCTGGGATAAATGCTGGGCAGTAAGGGCACAATATGTAATGTAACCCCAAGGGATAGAGCAGCCTCTCTCTGGTGGATGTAAATAGTAGGAAAGCAGTCCTGTTTTTTGTAAGTACGCACTTCATGTCCCTCATACCAACATTCTTCCCCGGTGACCCCAGGGCTCCAGAAAGGTCCTCAATCATTCGTCACAGCCCTAGCCAGGAGTAAACCCCTAAACTATTTAACAATCTGAGATTAAAGAGCTATTATAACCAGAAATCTTAGGCTGCACAGCTCAGAGGTCAACCAGGCTACCCAATACAGACATTTCTTTTAAAGCATTAGCTCTGAAATATGAATATGCATGAAAATCATATGAAGTGCTTATTTACTATGGTTTGTTTGTTTTTTTCTTCCGATTGGTTAATTTCTACTGACCTATTTTCAACTTAACTGATTCTTTCTTCTGTCATTTCCAATCTGCTGCTAAGCTCATCCAAGTGAATATTTTATTTCACATAAATTTTCAGTTCCAGAATTTCCAGTTGGTACATTTTTAAAAGTCTATTTCTCTGCTGAGATTTCCTACATATTCAATCATTATAAGCATATTCCTTGGAGCTACTTAAAAATCCTTGTCTGCAGTCCTGCTGGTGTGGCTCAGTTGGTTGGAACATTGTCCGTGCCTGCAAGATTGCGGGTTTGATTCCCAGCCAAGGCACATACCTAGGTCACGGGTTTGATCCCCAGTGGGAGGGCATACAGAGGCAACTGATCAATGTCTCTCTCATCCATCGATGGTTCTCTCTCCCTCTCCCTTTTTTTCTTTCTAAAAATCAGTAAAACATCCTCGTGAGAATTAAAAAAAAAATCCTTGTCACCAAGTCTAACATCTGGTTCAGCTTGAGGTGGGTCTCCATAGGATTATATTTTCTCTTGAATAAGGATAAAAGTTTTCTGTTTCTTTTCAGGTTTACTAATTCTGGATCACACTGTACATTGCAAATAACATGTTACAGAAAGACTCCGGATTCTGTGACACTTGGAAGAGTGTTTGCTTTAACATTCCATCGACTGGGCTGTCCTCCAGCTTCACACTCTGTCTTCCCTGCAGTGGACAGCAGCTGCAATCTTCGTCCACCTCTTTAGCCTTAGCTGCGCTGCTTAGGGTCTGCCTCACACAGCCATAGTTCAGGGGTCAACTAGAGATCTGGACACAGTTTTCACAAAGACTTGGGGCTCTCTTTTGTGATTCTCTCCTTTCCAGGCTATGGCCCCTCATTTTCTAGGCGCTTTGGTAGCCCTGACCTCTGCCCTCTGGATTACCATGCCAGCAGCACTGAGTGTTTACTGAGTTTTGGCCACCTTGTTTGGTGTCAACCGAGCCGGCCCTGATAAGCCAAAAAGCCTGAAAACCCAGCCAAGTGCCTTTGCTATCTTTCAGGCGGCCCCTTCTTCCAAGTGTTACCTCTGCCTATTTGGGTTGCTCTCTGGTGCCTTTGAGTAGTTGTTTTTTATATTTTGTCCACATATATAGTTATCTTTTTAAAAATATATACGTATTTTTATTGATTTCAGAGAGAGAGAGATAGAAATATCAATGATGAGAGGGAATCATTGATCGGCTGCCTCCTGCACTCTCCCTACTGGGGATGGAGCCTGTAACCCAGGCATGTGCCCTGATCAGGAATTAAACCATGACCTCCTGGTTCATAGGTTGACACGCAACCACTGAGCCACACTGGTGGGGCTATCTCGTTTTCTTATCAGAGCTGGTCTGGTAAGAGCGACTCTGCCATGACCAGACCCAGGCCTTGGGGTGCTTATATAAAAATGCAGTGTCAGGTGCCACTCCCAGGGACTTGGGGCAAGTAAGGAAATAGGGAATGCTGGGGTGGCAGCAAGAACCTACATTGGCAGAAGTGCTGCAGATGACTCCACTTTGAGAAATACTTTTTCACAGCATTCCTGAGTCATTTAGTCTCTGTTCCTATTGCACTGATTCCTTCTTATTTATATGACGTATATAACGAGAAACTCTAACCTAAGCTATATTTAGCAAAGAAAAACAACAAAAGCTGCACACTAACAACCGGTGCTGGTGACACAGTAAAGCACACTCACGGAGCAGCACGAGCTCAGGCTTAATGCAGTGGTTGCAAGGCACATCACGGAGCCACGGGAAAGGAGGGGAAATTCCAAACAGAGTGAACTGGATAGCAGGTTGTCCTTTAGCAGGGGGCCCAAAGAGGAGGTTGCCTTAAAAACCCCAATGTGGGGAGCTCAAACAAAGGAAAAGACTGACTCAGATCAGACCGGCGGGGTTTCAGAAAATCTGGAGACTGGAATTCAGGTTCCCCCTTATAGGGGACTAATTTTAAGCTCCTCAAGGACGAACCACACCTACATTTTTACCACTACAAGCTCAGCATCAGTACACTGCCTGATGGAGTAGGCACCTGATAAATATTTGCTCAATGAATAAAGAAAGAAATATTTGGGGGCCAGGAGGTTATCAAGTGAGTGATCTGGGTCAAAAGGCATTAGGCATCAGAAAGAACAACCTCTCTATGAGAGCTTGTATTAAAAAACAAACAAAAAAACAAAAAAACAGAAATAAAATCAGAAAACCCTAAACCTTAAATAGTCATTTAGTCTCTGTTCCTACTGCATTGAATAGTAAGTAACTGAACACAACTACATTTGGAAGACTTCAAAAATTGGTCTCCCTCAATTTCCCCACCAAATTGAGTGCTCAGTTCTTGCACTTATTTTTCTAGTACCCATATTACAGGTATACTTACTGTATTGGAATTTTCTCGAAATTCAGAATCTGTGGACAGAAGACTCAAGTCACTCAGACAAAGCGAGTGATTTGCATCCTGTGAAAGAGAAAAAATTCTTACTGAGTACCCCCATAAAAACCAGGATTTATAGTAGCATATCATGTAATAAAACACCTGATTACAATGCCCCAAATGTCTAGATGTAAACCATCTAAACAAGAACTATGTGAATTACTTCACTTTTTAAAATCCTGATATTCTTAGAAGAATCACTTACATTTCTTAAAGATGATTAGTAAAGAGTTTAAGAATTATCTCCCAACTAAGGCTCTAGACCAGTGATGGCGAACCTTTTGAGCCTGGTGTGTCAGCATTTTGAAAAACCCTAACTTAACTCTGGTGCCATGTCACATATAGAAATTTTTTGATATTTGCAACCATAATAAAACAAAGATTTATATTTTTGATATTTATTTTATATATTTAAATGCCATTTAACAAAGAAAAATCAACCAAAAAAATGAGTTCGCGTGTCACCTCTGACACGCGTGTCATAGGTTCGCCATCACTGCTCTAGAATAACAAGTCATGGTAATATGAAATTAACAGTATTTGTATAATTAGTCTTATCATTTACAAAGTGATTTCACATAACCTCATTTGCTATTCATATAAAACTTTGAAGTGTTAATTTACATTTCCATTTGAAATGAGAAAATTAATGGGGAGTGGCAGTGAACTGTCCAAAATCACGCAGCTCATTCACAGAACAGAAACCCAGTGCTTCTAATAGAAAGTCCTTCTTCCTTCCATTACATCACTGTGTCCTCAATATGGGCAACTCAGGGGTCCTTCCTCAGAACGTTACTGAGGATTGACTATTAAAATACGGCTGCCTAGGCCAACTCTGAACTCTGGGTTTCTAGAATGCCAGTATCAGTTCACATATTTTGTGGTAACCCTGCTTACCTAATGGATTAGATGTTACCATTCATGCATGCATTCAACAAATATTCACTGAGCATCTACTATGTATTGGGCACTGTTCCAGGCCCAGGAATACAATAATGAACAAAACCAAGTCCCTGCAGCTATACAGCTTATATTGTAGCAGGAGTTTACAGTATGGGGAGGGGACAAGCAAATAAATATATTTGTATATAAGATGATAATAAATGCTACAGAGGGCAAGGGAATAGGGAATGCTGGGATAGGAGCTGCCCTTTTATTAGAATAGGAAAGGCCTCTTAGATAAGGTGGCACTTGAGCAGATACTGAAGGAAAGAGGGCATAAGTGGGAAAAGTGTTCCAAGCAGAGGATATAGCAAGTACAGAGGCCTGGAGGCAGGCTTGAGCTTCCCTGGTTCAAAGAACCACAGAAGGACAACATGGCTGAAGCGAGAGGAAGAGATGTAAATTAGGTCAGAGAAATGACGATGCCAGAGTGTAGGGCCTTGTAACACACTGTAAAAATTTTGACTTTAAGCGATACAAGGAACTACTGGAGTGTTCCGAGGAGAGGACAGACATTACCTGCCCATGGTTTAGAAAGATCACTCTCGGTGACATGTAGAAAAGTGTGTGTCAGGGCAGAGTGGGAGTGCCAAGAGGACCACTCAGCAGGTGACTGCAATAATCCAGGCAAAAGAGGAGAGTGGCTTGAATGAGGTACCCAGAAAGAGTGATCAGATTCTAGATATGTTTTCAAGGTAATGCTAATGGGCTTTGCTCGTAAATGTGAAGTATGAGAGAAATAAAACAACTCCAAGATTTCTGGCCCGTGCCAGTAGAGAAATAGGTGCCACTTACTAAGATGGGAAACCTGCAGGAGGAACAGGTTTGTGCATGTCAAGTTGGAGAAGAGCCGATGATATCTGGGTGGAGATGACAAGTGGGAGGTTGAATGGATAAGTCTAGAGTTCAGAGAGATCCAGGCTGAATATGAATCTAGGACTCAAAGATGGCATTTAAAGCCTGGGGCTGGAGGAGACTTCCACTGGACAGTGCTGAGTGATCCAGAGAAGAGGTCCGAGCACTGTGCACTGGGGCCTCCGATGCATACAGGTGGTCAACAGTTAAACTATCCCTGGATTGCTACCAAAGTCGGAAAACTGATCATGACCTCATAAATGCAGCTTAGCAGACAAAGACTCTCAAATCTTAACATTTATATCTGTTTTTACAGAAGAAGAAACCAAGGCACAAAGAAGCCATTTGCCTAAGGTCATCCGATTAGTGGCTGAGCTTAGATCTGAATTCAGACAGCTGAGCTCCAGACTTCACAACACATGCAGTTTTGCCTCTCACAACATAGGGATCGGGAACCAGGTTCTGGAATAATAAGTCTAATTACAAGCTCTGGATCCTTAGGCAAGTCATTTCTCCTTGCCTCTAGTTTCTTTATCAGTATATGGGGATAACAACAGGACTGACCTCACAGAGCTCATGTGAGAGAAAACATAAAAAAGCACTTAGCACAGTATCTGGCACACAGCAAACAATCAGTAAGTGTTATTATTGCTAATAAAACACAGGGAGAGAGTCCGTTTAAAGGGATCCTCTGTTGTTTAGAAGTTGCAAACCACAGAATTAAAGTATGCTGTCTCTCCCCAAATCAAAATCATATTATACACTTTAAGAACCTCATTATTCAAAAGAGGGTCAGTTTGCTTCTTTAACTATGAAGTAGTAAGATAATAATAGCACTCACTTTCTAGGTTTAAAAGACATATGGTAAGTACCCAATGCCACATTACCAGCAGGAACAGGAAATTCACCCTAGGGTCTCTTGGAATGAGCTGGGAGAGGGAAATACGGTGGAGGAACCTGTCAAAGACTAGACAAAATTCCCTAAAACTTTGCAGAGGCCTGTTCTGTGGTTTAGTGCCTTAAACTGGTGATTGTCAAACCTTTTGGTCTGCAGACAATTCAGAAGGGCAAGGGAACCCCCAGCCTCTTCCTGGTTCTCCAATGACAGGTTAATGGATGTGTGAGGTAAAGTATTAATTTGTGTTCCAAACTCAAGTACAGATATACCATTTTACAGATATGCATGGGAAAATACACGCTTTTGGAGCATCTGGCTGGTCCTCTGGAAGCCATTCTAGACCTCGGGTTTCAAGACCTCTTCCACACACAGGAGGGGGAGCTGAATCAAGGGCTGAAGCACCAAGTCTGGTGAGATTTCTGGCTTCTACCACCCCATCCCCAAGACATAGAGCTTGGCCCTGATTTCTTCCCTCTCACTAAGAGATACACAGAGATGATGTTTTGACCTTTTATTTTGATACACAAACAATGGTTGCTGTTCTGTGGTGCCCAGTTCAAAGCCAGAGAGAAAATACTGCACACCTCTGATCCGTTGTGAGTTGGAAGTGCATTGTATAAGTGTCCTTTGTTATCGTGACCTTTCATGTGACTTTTGAGACTGTACTGAGTGCTGAATGTTTTCTCACAGCCGTTACTGGGGCAGAAAAAGGGTCGTTCACCTGCAAGAATGACAAGTAGTGTTAATTTGACCATGAAGTCATTTCACTGAGTTAAGACACCTACTATTCCCTAAAAGAGGGAAGTATTCTTATGAGGGTTCAGGTTACCAGCTGTTACACATTAGCTAAATTAAATGTTAACCATCTTAATCCTAAAACTCAATGTAGAGCAAAGCACTGAGAAGAGCCTGCTCCGGGGAAGTTTAAAGAGATTAGTTTTCCCCCAGGTTCTTTTATTGAGTATCCTGGTACTGTTTTCATTTCTTAAGGTTGGATTCCTGAGTCCAACCTTTAGATCCTTTTACCTCTGAAAGTCAAATATCATAGGTGGAAGGCTAAGCTGATAAGGCTCCCTCCCTCCACAGAGCTCTACAGGTCTCAACAGAAACATCGGTATTTACTGGCTCTCTGAAGATGAAAATGAAAATGAACTTAAACTCACCAGTATGTGTACGGACGTGAGTTTTAAGGTGGTGGCTTGCTGCAAATGCTTTTCCACAGCCATCATGATCACACCTATATACGTGGTTTAAGCAAAAAGAAACAGCAGTGATCAGCTAATAGACCTTTATCTTCACATCTCTCGTAAATACAGACTCAAACTAAAATGTTCAGAACAGCAAGATCACGTCAACAAAATTGGATTTAGATATGGGAATGACAAGTCCCTGGAAAAGAAAGGTGACAAATCTGAGATCCGAGGGAGCTGATGGCCCAGGATAGTATTTCTTGTGCTACAGAAAAGGCACTTATTGAGAGCACTGACAAGAAACGCCTTTTGATGAATTACTTAACAGTATTCTATTGACAATGAGAGCCCATTGGGAAACCTACTGCCAGTGCAGGATTAGAAATACCAACAATGGGCACAGGGGCTCTCAAAGGCATGGAGCCTGAAACATAGCGCTAGAATAAAATCATTATCTATTATCTTCCGTTTACATCAGATCTACTTCTTCCTTTACTATCTTGATAACCAAAGCCAGAAATAATCTTTCCCTCCTATGGGTTTAGTTTCTTTTATGGCGCCTGTCATTTCTTATCTTGTTTTATCTCCTGTGTACACATTCGTTATCTGTCCCCCTAGACCAGGGGTGGGCAAACTTTTTGACTCGAGGGCCACAATGGGTTCTTAAACTGGACCGGAGGGCCGGAACAAAAGCATGGATGGAGTGTTTGTGTGAACTAATATAAATTCAAAGTAAACATCATTACATAAAAGGGTACGGTCTTTTTTTTTTTAGTTTTATTCATTTTAAACGGGCCGGATCCGGCCCACGGGCCGTAGTTTGCCCACGGCTGCCTTAGACTGTAAACTCTTTGAGGGCAGGGTCCATGCAGTTCTTGACACTGGCTGTAACTCTTGCACACAGCAGACATTCGATAACTATTTATATGGATGAATGTATTTTCTTGGAAGCCAAAATATTTTATTTCTTTAAATAGAAAGCTTCTCTAAAGCATTTTACTTTCTAACTACATATCATCGTCTCAAGTCCTACCTAATATTCAAGAAAAGTTAGCAATATTAACATCGCAAAAAATGCATATGACTGAACAGAAATCAGAGTCCCCTCAACA
>NW_006300377.1:1288774-1289687 GCF_000327345.1 Myotis davidii | reverse complement strand
GGAAAGAGGTGCCTTACGTGTCACAGCATCTGGAGGGTGACCAAGGAGACTCTAAATACTCCTGCTTTAGAGGGACCTGACTCAGAAAAGCAGCTGTCATTTTAAAATTCAATTACTTTTAATTGCTGTGTAAGAGTTGACTGTCCCTGAAGACTTTGCAATTTCCTGCTATCCTAATGAGGAGATGGGTGATTCAAGAAGGGAAAGGTATGACCTGACAATAACAGCAATCTTTCCTGACAAGTCAAAGCCATTGTTTATGTGCAATTTTCATCTCTATTATATTTAGGGGGAATCCTTATGAACTGATTATCTCACTAAAAAGTCACATAATCATCCCTAAGTTGCTTTTGAATTCCTACTGAATGCCCAGAACCATGCTACATGCTATGAACACAGGAGAAAGGTGATACAAGTCTTTCCTTTAAGCTTCAAATTTATACTTCTATCTATTAAATATAAATGTGTATAAATACATAAATTTAAATATCTACACTAATAAAAGAGCAACATGGTAATTGGCGTACGACCACTACCCTTCCCATTGGCTAATCCCCCGTCACTCACAGAGTAGGGCCGAGATATGCAAATTAACTGGCAGCCAAGATGGCGGCCGGCAGCCAAGATGATGGCCGGCAGCCAGGCAGCTGATGCGAACAGGGAGGCTTGCTTGCTTCAGTGACAGAGGAAACCAACGTTCCCCGTCTGACCTCTCAGCTGCAACTCTAAGCAACTATGTTGCAAATATAGAAGCTAAAAAAAAACCAGAAACCTGCTTTACTCAGCGGGGCTTCAGCCAGCCAGACCGCAACATTGTATCAAATACAGATGGTAAACAAAGGCCAGAAACCTGTTTTCAGCAGCCGTGGCCTCAGAGCTAAAGCTGGCCCAGAATAAAAAAAAAAAAGAAAGA
>NW_006300377.1:1264740-1286440 GCF_000327345.1 Myotis davidii | reverse complement strand
ACGTGACTGAGGATGGCATCGCAACCTCCCGATCTGCCCTGCTCTGTGCATGACAGGGGGCGGCGCCCCAACTCCCCAATCGGTCCTGCTCTGAGCCTGACCAGGGGCTGCACCTAGGGATTGGGCCTGCCCTCTGCCACCCGGGGGCAGGCCTAAACCAGCAGGTCGTTATCTCCAAAGGGGTCCCAGACTGCGAGAGGGCACAGGCCGAGCTGAGGGACCGCCCCCCCTCCCCCTGAGTGCACAAATTTTTGTACACCGGGCCTCTAGTATATAGATAAAAATGGATGCTCCTGTTTGTGTATACATGAGAGATGCTGAAGAAACCACTAAACAAGTAAAAAATAAAACACTTGCACCACTAGCCTAAGTAGTCCTATCCCATCTTTCCCCTTTCGTCTCCTACTCTTCCCACCGAGTCTCAGGTCAGTATCCCTTCCCCCGTGCCCAAAGCACTCTGGGCATCTCAGTCTCAGATGCTGTCTGGCTGCCTGTGGTTCTTTGTTACCAGACTAAATTTCTCAAGAGGAGAACCTGTATCATAGCATTTCTCTGGCACTGATAAAAATCCTACCACATAAGTGAGTTGCAACAAATGCTTTGCAAAATAAAAGGAAGAATGAGGCAGGAAGCCATCATCCAGAGTGAGGGTGCCCGTGGAATTCATTACCCTCCCTCCCGTCGGCAGTAACTGGGTGTAGCCATCCTGGGGAGAGCGAGCACTGCCAAAGGACTAGTGACAGGAAGTTTCTTTCCATAAAAAAGTTTTAGAGTGCATCAAGATACCCAGCCGGAACCTGACCAGTGACAAATAGAAAACAGTAAGACCTACCGAAATGGCTTTTCTCCTGTATGGGTTCGAATGTGCTTCCTCAGATCGCTGAGTGTGGTGAAGTACTTGCTGCAGCCTTCAGATTCACAGTTAAACGTTTTCCCTGTGTGAAGCCTCTGATGTGCTTTCAGCCTGTAAGATAGCCCAGAGAAAGGCCCTTTGTCATGATGTATTACAGAGCCTCCCACACAGCTAACAGCCTCCAGGGTCAAGTGCACAAGCCTACGGCAAGTAAGATCTTTTATGAGAGAAGTAATTTCATTTACGGCTAAGTAAATACTGAATACTGATTTAATAAAAAATAATACATACTGGAAATAAAATAATAACATTGGGAGAATGGGCTTTGGGGAAGGGCCAAATGTGATGGAGATGGCGGCAGGGGAGAGGGGAAGAAATAGAGCTTAATCCTTAACTTCCATAGTGGGAAGTCAATATCCTAAAGTGGAAAAATCAAGAAGGAGCAATATGAGCCAAATATTTAAAAGCATGGAAGTGAATATAAAAATATTAATATAGCCCTAATCGGTTTGGCTCAGCGGATAGAGCGTCGGCCTGTGGACTCAAGGGTCCCAGGTTCGATTCTGGTCAAAGGCATGTGCCTTGGTTGTGGGCATATCCCCAGTAGGGGGCGTGCAAGAGGCAACTGATCGATGTTTCTCTCTCATCGATGTTTCTAACTCTCTATCCCTCTCCCCTCCTCTCTGTAAAAAAATCAACAAAATATATTTTATAAAAAAGATATAATCACATAAAATACATATATATATATTTAAAAAAATAAAAAAATATTAATATTAAGCTAAAAGAGTAGAAAGTGGTTGCTGTGAAGGGGGAGAAATGGGGAGGTACATCTTTTGTAACGAACCTATTAGAGCTTTCTAGTTTGTAAACATTGAGAATGTATAACCTGATAAGATTAAAAATGTTTTTTTTCATTGCTTAAAGTATTACAAAGAGTATTGCATATGTTTCCTTTTTTTAAAAAAAATGTTTTTAAAATAGTAAAAAAAGGATTAAGTGCATCAGAATTCTATATTCCAAAACGTTTTGCTCAATGAGAAGTATATAGCATAGTGGTATGAGCGTGACTCTGGAGCCTGGGACTCAAATCCTGGTCCCACCTCCTACGAGACCCTAAGCCAGTTAGTTACCTTGGTGGGCTTCCATTTACTTATTAGTGCTGTGAGGATTAGCACTCAGAACAGTGCCCTGCACACAGTGGGCGCCTTAGAAATGTCAGCTCTTGTTATGTTTGTTATTTACACTCAATGTTGAAGACTAGTAGGTCTCCTGATACCAATGGTGGGAAAGGGAAAGGGCTAACAAGCGGACCACTCCCCATGTCTCAGGCTAGACAGAAAGTACGCTTCCTCCAAGTGAGAGAGGAATGAAAATGACAGAAGCCTTCGTACCAAGGTTCTGAGCCAAGGGAGATAGCACTCTATGCCAAATACTCAAATCTCTGGGCCAGGATGGCACTACAGGAGAAATAAAATCTAAACACAAATGTACCATCCTTTTCAGGCAACCTTTAAATCCCGGCAAGGGAAGTCTGCTGTGCGAGGAGAGCTGTGCAATGGTGACAGCGAGGGTAGAGCTGGCGGGAGGAAAGCTGACCTGTACAGCGTGTTGAACGCCTTCTCACAGCCCTGCACGTCACACTCAAATGGCTTCTCCTTCGTGTGCACTCGCACGTGGATCCTGAGGCTGTAGGAGGTGAGGAAGGCCTTGCCGCAGCCCTCCTGGTTACAGACAAAGGTGTACTCTCCTCGGTGAGTCTTCTGGTGGGTGCGCAGGTTGCCTGCTGTGCTGTAGGTGCGGGGACAGCCCTCGAAGGTGCACTGGTACCGCTTTACCTGGCAGACAGAGGACACCTCAGCAACAGGACAAAAGAGCTGCCCAGGCTCTAGCTGCCCCCCGAGCTTGGCTCCCAGATGTGGATGACACAGAAACACAGAAAATAGCCTCTAACAACAAAGTGGGGCTATTTTCCTGTTGATCAAATCACTCCTGGACAAAAGACAATGAGTAACGGGGAACAGATTGCTTGTAGAGAGGTGACGATTCTAAGTGAATATAAGAAGGGTGCTGCACGCTTTAGTATACATCTACCCTCTAAAGGTGGGCATACGCTCTTACAGTTACCCATATTCAAATTTGGCCCTAGCCGGTTTGGCTCAGTAGGTAGAGCGTCAGCTCGCAGACTGAAGGGTCCTGGGTTTGATTCGGGTCAAGGGCATGTACGTTGGTTGCAGGCTCTATCCCCAGCCCTGGTCTGAGCGCATTCAGGAGGCAACCAATCCATGTGTCTCTCTCACTTTAATGTTTCTCTCTCTGTCTCTCTCCCGCCCTTCCACTCTCTAAAAATCAATGGAAAATTGTCCTCGGATGAGGATTAACAAAACAAAACAAAAAACAAAATTTTACTTCAGGTTAAGTCAAACATCCTGTCCTAT
Source organism: Myotis davidii (assembly GCF_000327345.1). Lineage (NCBI taxonomy): Eukaryota > Metazoa > Chordata > Mammalia > Chiroptera > Vespertilionidae > Myotis > Myotis davidii. Next base: position 1,283,149 of record NW_006300377.1, on the reverse strand, counting down.
GGCACTATATCTTGATTGGAACTGACCAATGTTAAATTGAGTCTAAAACATCCTAAAATTTACATATTCAGCTATACGCATATTAGCAGGTACATACTAGCATAGTTGCCACTGAATATTTTCAACTCTACAAAATGAAAACAATGTATCATGAATTTCTCAGAGCCTGACATTTATCAAACTGCTAGAGATGCTGGATTTCCTTTTACCACCAAACTCTTTGAAAGAGTAGTTTTCCCTTGTGCCTTCTTCACTTCCCGCAATGCCCGTGTATTCCTGCTACCTGGCCAGCTGGCTTCGCTGTTATGAAAATACTCTCTTGAATTCCTGGGGCCAAACTCTTTATTCCCTCCCCACTTCCCTTCATTTGCAAAAAGATCTCAAGGCTGATGCCCTCTCCTGAAAATTTGTCCTATATCACACAGGAGTTCCTTGGGGCTCTCTTTATCCTCTGAGCCACTCCTTTCCTTTAACCTCTAAATGTAGATTTATTCCCAAAACCTGCCCCATCTCTACACTGGTGCAGCGGAAGCAGCATTCGACTTGGCGGGAGAAGACGGAATTCTGGCACTTATGTTCATGACTTTGAGCACCTCATTTCACTTCTCTGAGTTTCAGGTCCTTATTTCTAAAATGCGAACATTAATGCCTGCCCCGACTGTCTCAAGGTGCTTTTCTTTGAGTGGAACAAAAGACGGTAAAACATTTGTGAAAATACTCTGTAAATTCTCTGATGCCATACCTCGCAGGGTGCTAGTACTGTCTACTCTTCAGCTTTAGCAAAATCTTCATCCTTTGAACCTTCCTCCAAAGCCTCAGTTTATATTAGTGTCACTAACGACACTGGTGTTGCTCATTCAGCAGTTACTGAACTACTATGTCCCAACCAACAAGCTAGTTATCACACATGAGAAAAAGTAAGCAAGACCAAAATCTCTGCTTTTAAGAAATGCCCATTTTAAGGAGGCAGACGTGCACAAGTTATTATACACCAGGCTGAGCCTAACAACAGACACATGGTGCTGGGAGCATAAAAAAGGGAAAACTAACCCCTCTCAGAAAGAATGGAAATCAGTGAGGCTCAGAGACCAAGGTACTTACTCTCTCTGAACTGAGGGTGTCTTTTTGCTTGCCTGTTAAAAGTCTATTTTTTAAGGAACAAAGTGAAAAGGCCTTCCTCACACAAACCGGGAAGAAGGACATTCCAGAAAGAGGTAACTAACACCTTGGGAACTGCACGGAGAAATGAATGCGTTTTTTGGTACAGGGAACATCAAAAACTCTTACAGTAAGAGAAAGACCGGAAGGAGAAGACTCTAGAAAAAAGAGGCAAAGCCTCCTCAGTTAAGCTATGGAGTAGAGAAATGGGACAACGGGGAGCCTTCAACCGGTTTTAACGAATACAGCGAGACACCCAGATCTGGGGTTTAGGAGGGCATTCTGGGAATCTGTGGGGGACAGACTGGAGTAGAAGGGAAAGATAAGAGAAGAGGACAACAGTTCTGGAGAGAGATGAAAAGAATCTGAACTGGGGAAGTAACAGTGGACAATGTGAGAGATGAATTCTAGAGACATCAAAGGGGGAGAAATGACAGCCTCTAGGGCAGTGATGGCGAACCTTTTGAGCTCGGCGTGTCAGCATTTTGAAAAACCCTAACTTAACTCTGATGCTGTGTCACATATAGAAATTTTTTGATATTTGCAACCATAGTAAAACAAAGATGTATATTTTTGATATTTATTTTATATGTTTAAATGCCACTTAACAAAGAAAAATCAACCAAAAAAATGAGTTCATGTGTCACCTCTGACACGCGTGTCACAGGTTCGCCATCACTGCTCTAGTGACAACTGGGTGCTGAGGAGTCAAAGGGGTCAGGGAGAGGCAAAGTCAAGATCAAAGGCCTGGATGACCAAAGAGGTGGTCACACCACCAACTTGGGGCTGGATGGGAGCTGGGGGAGAGTTGAGGAGTTGGGGTTGAGGCACTGCCATGACTTCCAGATGGAAATGTCTAGTAGCCAGTCAGACATACAAGCTGGAAGCTAAGAAACAGGTCCGTGCAGGAGTCTGGTACACAGATAGTAGCCTACTTGACCGGCAAACTACAGCAGGCTCAGATCCAGCCCCTGCGGCTACTTACTGTACAACCTTGGGGAAATCACTTGAACTTACTGAGCTCACTTTCCTTAGTTATAACATGGAGGAAACAAAATCTATCTTTCTAGTGTTGTAAGGATTAGGTATAATTTGCAAAAGCATTTAAATATAGTGACTGCCTACAGTAGGTACTCAATAAAATAATAGCTCTTATAAGAGGACAAAGGCTAGACGGTGAAAGTCACCAATGTTTAAGGTAATGGTACCAGAAAAGAAGCCATTGAAGGGCGAGCGGGAGGAAGGGCTGGGGAAATAGGAAGAGAAGCAAAGGAGAGCAATGTCACAGAAGACAAAAGAGAAAGGGTCTCTAAGAAAAAAAGACATGGGGGGAGGGGAAAGGGGAGGGCATGTGCTGGGATGGGGGGAGCGGCCGGGGAGTGGTCCATGGGGGAAAAGGGAGAGTTATGTAATACTTTAAACAATAAAGAATTTAAATTAAAAAAAGAAAAGAATGATCAAAATGTTAAATGTCGGTGAAAACAAGGAAGATAAGGACTGAGGAAACTACTGTATCCGGTAGCTAGAAATTCACTAATGACTCAGCAAGACTAGTTTTACTGGACTGCTGGGGTCAGCAGTCTAGGTGAAGTGGAGGTACAGACTGGAGATGGAGACCAGCAGCAGAAGTGTTTGTTTTTGTTTTCTAAGGAAGACGTGTCTTGAGCATATTTGGGAGGGGAAAGGTCCTTGCAGAGAGTAAAACTGAGGATCTAGGGAGGAACGCAGAGAAGGATATTGAAAAGTCTGGGTAGAAGCTAAGCTTCAGGTAGGAAGAGACACACCAAGTTTCAGAGAACAGAGGAATGAGATAAGGATGGGTGTGACTCAAGGGTGGACAAGGTTTCTGTAAAGAGACAAACAGTAAATATTTTAGGCTTTGTGGGCCAGGCAGTCTTGTTACAACTACTCAACTCTGCTGCTCTATGTGGAAGGAGCCATAGGCAATACATAAATGGACAAACAAGGCTGTGCTCCAAAAATGCTATGACAATGAAATTTGAATTTCATGTCATTTTCGTGCATCATGAAATACTGTTCTTATTTTGATATTTTAAAATATAAAATACCAGCCCAGCCAAGTGTGGCTCAGCAGCTGAGAGGTTGAATGTTGACCCAGGAACCAAGAGGTGATGGGTTCGATTCCTGGTCAGGGCATATGCCCAGGTTGTGGGCTCAATCCCCGTTGGGGGCGTGCAGGAGGCAGCTGATCAATGATTCTTTCATCACTGATGTTTCTAGCTCTCTCTTCCTCTCCTTTCTTCTCTGAAATCAATAAAATAATTCAAAATAAGTAAATAAATAAAATGTAAAAAACATTTTACAAAAACAGGCATCTGTATGGATCTGGTCTATGGGCCACAGTTTGCCAACCCCTAAAACCAGTGGGGGTGGGGGGATGAGGGGCCCTGACTCCTCCCATCTCCCCTCCCACTCCTCTCTCATCTATCCAACCTTCAATACGATCTTGCACAAGTCTGGATTCCTCAGGCAAGTGCTCTCACTTATTCATTCCTGACCCTTCCCACTGCCACCAGGGAGGTGCTGCACAAACATCTGTTGCGCTGAATCACTGGCCCAGCAGTCCAGGCGTTCTCGTGTCTCGGAGCCTGGCTTGGAGGCCTCCTGCTGCCAGGTTTATTCTGAAACTGTTCTACACATGCCATCACTCTGCTCAAACAATAAATCCAATTCCTGAGCCTGACAGTCAAGATCCTTTGTAGGTTCTCTTCCGTCTTCTATTGCATTACTCCAGTACAAAGTAGGCTCTGTCTCGGCCTACAGGCAGCAGCACACCCTTCCCCAAAGGCAACACTGCATTTCCACTTCTCTGCCTTTGCTTTCTCCTTTTTCTCTACTGGAAATGGCTAGTTCCTTTCTTCTCTGCTTTTCTGAGTCTCTCTCTTCAATTCAAGCTTTACTACCTACCTCCAAAGCCCTCATGGGATGTTAATTATCCCATGTCTAAGTGACAGTGCCCTTCTCTTAATTCAAATATTCAACTATACCAATCATTGAACACTTATTGATTATCCACTCAAACATATATCTTGACTTCCCATCAAGGCTAAAAATCTCTTTGGTGTTGCCAGATAGAGATTTCAAAATAACCACTGACCAGGAAAGAGAAAAGGGCTGTGAGTGCTGCAATCAAGGAGTCTGCATGTCCCAATCGTAAAGCCAATGACAAGGACGAAAGATAAGAGCAGAATTTCATTCTTAAGATGCTGCAACAGCTGATAACTTTATAGGTAACAGTACAATCAATAATTAACTACCCTTCCCTGTCTCACTGCCCTTCAATCCCTACTCCCATCAGGGTTCTTACTTGGCCAATTCAAGTTTCAAATAAATGTTCCTTCCTCAAGGAACTCTTTCCTAATTGACTCCCAACTCCTACCATAAACTAGGTGTTCTTGTTATAGGTTCTCATAGCTTCCTCTATTTCTTTAAATCATATAATACCATTAAGATTAAATAATTTAACAATTTATATCATTATCTATTTAGCTGCTAGGCACAGCAGTAGCTAAGGAGGCACTAAATAAGTTATTTCTTGAGTTAAATGAATGAATGGCTACTCTCCTTTTGGGCTATAGGTTCCATGAGAACAGGGACTGCATCTGTCATGCCTGTCTTGGTCACTGCCACAGCCTCAGGGCTACTCTTGTGGAGAAGTGGCACTCAATGCATATTTGTTGAATGAAGGAATAAATGACTAAACAAATGAACAAAATAAAACCAGCAGGACTTGATGCTGAGAAAAGTAGTAACAAGGACTACAAGTGACAAAGGAACAGAGTATCAAGGAAGATGTTAACTAGGTCAAATATGGCAGAGATGACTGATAAGCATTTCTTGGATTTGGCCAACTCACAAAGTCATAATTGCCCCAGCAAGACTAGCTTCATTGGAGGAGTAAGAACAGAAACCAGAATGTAATGGGCTGAGAAATCAGAGAAAAGCAAGAAGCTGAAGACAATGAATAGAACTACTTTTCAATAAACTCGGCTGCAACAGCTGTTTTTGATAGAGAAGCAAATTATGAAATGACAAATTCTACATTTTTTGCAAGAGCTGTGCACCTGCTGATTAACAGTTGTCCTCAAATTCTGCCTAAACCTATAATGTCTTAAAGTTAATATGTTTACACTATATATTAGATGTCAAAATTTTATGAAACATTCTGATCATTCACTGCTGCACTGCATAAACTCATAAGGAATTCGATGTTGCTCTTCCCTCTGTCTTCAAGAAGGTGCTTGATTATGCTAATTGCATAGATTTTTAAATAAAAGGATGCAACGTCATCTCATAATAATCCATTCCTAACCAATATTATAGCTAGAAAAGGTGTCTCTACCATACTTGAAATACACTTCCTTTCTTTCTCTGTCTTTAGAAAGAGTTGCTCAGTTCCTTCAACTACGATGTTCTATGCTATGAAGAATAATATGCAAAATAAACAGCATGATCTAATTAAATTAATAACTGAAGTAAAGGTAGAAAAAGGCAAAATCTGGTTAGGAAAGGTTTTACTCCATTCAATTCAATTCCATGAGTACAATTCCAGAGATCATAAAACGCTTAGTAAAAGACCTAACTGTTGAGTTGAGTCCTAAAGGTGAAGCAATGCTTACTAAGTGAAGTAACAAGACTCAAGGAATTCTGTAGTTCACACAGATAGGAAATGGCAGCGCTGGAATTCAAATCCAGGTACTGGTAAGTTCACAAGCCTATGCTCTTATTTACAACCTCATCCACTACTGCCTCCCTATATTGCAGTGCTCTTTATGGACTACTGTGTTTTCACTGTAATCAAGTTAAACTAAAATTAGTTTGAATTGCAAGTAAAAATTAAAATTGATCTGTGTTCCCCAACTCACTACTAAATGAAAGTGATAAAGCAGCACAAGTGACAGGATACTGTCTACCGTGAATTTAAAAGAAAATTTTCACTGGATAACTGACACAGATAAATCAGAAACTCAATATAATTTGGGGGGAAATTAAATCAGCAGGTTCCCAGTATTGCTTTCTATGGGGCAAGAGAAATGACCCTGACCTTTTAACAAATGAACCCACTATTCTAACATACATTGAAAAGCAAACATGTTATTTTTTATAACTTATCCTATGAAATCGAAAAAAATCATCAGGATGGAAAAACTCCACCCCAGGTTTTTCCTAAGTAAACCAGGTATATTCCTAAGTTTTTGTTTAATCCTTACCCAAGGATATGTTTATTGATTTGAGAGAGAGGGAGGGGGAAAGGGATTTAGAGAAACATCGATCGATTGCCTCCGATGCATGTCCTGATTGGAGCACGAACCCACAACCTAGGTATGCGCTCTGATAGGAAATCTAACCTGTGACCCTTGGGTGCATGGGATGATGCTCCAACCAACTGAGCCACCTGGACAGAGCTGAGGATATGTTTTTTATTGCTTTTTAGAGAGAGAAGAAGGAAGAGAGTGAGAGAAACCTTAATGTGAGAGAGAAACAAACATTGATCAGTTGCCTCCTGTATATGCCCCAACAGAGAATCGAACCTGCAACCTTGGTACATGCCCTGACTGGGAATCAAACCCACAACCTTTAGGTGTATAAGACCATGCCCAACCAAATGAGCCACCTAGCGAGGATAGGCCATGAGTTAGATTAAATGCTGGGGCCAGGACCAACTTCCAGATGTTAATTTCTGAAGCTCCTTTCTACGTACTCATAAAATTGAACCACGCATACTCTATTGTCATATGTTCACAACTGTTGTCAATCATGGACACTACATAATAAAAAGTATGTGAGAAAATAAATACTTAAATTTTTTTTAAAAAAAGTAACTTGGCTGAGAAAAGAGAGAGAGACAGGAGAATTAGGAGGGGATAGAGACTAGGATGATATTTGTAATTAAAGGTGGGAGAAATGGCTGACTGTCAACGCAAATGCCTACTCCCTCATAAAATGCTGAATAAACGAGTAATCTCTCACTCCATTTGGAGGGAGCCAGTAAATGAAAGTCGCTATTCTGACTTTCAGAATCATTTTAAACAGCACCAGATTTCACAAAAAGGAAAAGCAAAACCTCCTTAAACTGGATCAGAACAGGAAGCTGCAAAAAACCGTGTAAGTTTTCCTGGTTACATAGAGAAGGTATTGCAACATGTGGTACATTTAAACACAATTAAGGATATCATGCATGCATGCTTAAAAAAATTATGTTCCAGAAATTCTACTGCCCCATGTGCTAGGAATACAGAACAAATAACCCCTGCTCTCAAGGAGCTCAAAATGAAGAAGAGATTCAAACAAAGAGCAAGATGGTACAAAAAAATGTGCTGATAAATGGATGTCAGAATATAGAGAAATGTAGAGAAAAAGCATTTAACTTAGACTGGGGAATGATTAAGATAAGCTGCTCAAAGAGGTGATGCCCAAGCTAACGTCAAAGAACTTGAGGGAGAGGTGACTCATAATTAATTTGCCTATCAAAATTAAGAGCATACACAATATGAACATGTCATTGAAGATTCCAACAGATGATGTTTCTCCAAAAGAGCTTGAGAACTGCATCACTTGAATGTTCCTGTGTAGCCTTCAAAGAGGGTTGTGGATCGCTAAGCTAAGGAGCTCGGAGAGAGCATGGGTTGGGCTCACTGAGGATGGGGTCTGATGCTAGTAACGGGCAGGAAGCATGAGCTTTCAGAGAACTGATGTTGCTTTACAAAGTGTTCTAAGTAGTTCTAGAACAGAGAAACATCTGTTGATTGCCTTTGTTAAGTCCACAGAATCAGAAAAAGGTGAAAAAAATAAGCAAAAATGAGAAAATTAAAACCCAGAACTCCAGGAGACAATGTTTAAAAAATTTCAGAAAAAGACAAAAAGCTGGGCCTGAGTCTGAGAAAATGAAACTCTACGAACATTAACAGCCCATGCTAAGGAATGGACCTCTGATTCTAAGCACCCGGCATAGGGACATTCCTACAAATGAATGACTGTCTGGGATACTGTGGCTGAAGGAGCTGCCCTTCCCTCCCCATCACTAGGGACTTCCCCTTCCCTCTCCCTGATACGAACTCTGCTCCTCTGCTGGCACTGATCTCATCCCTTCCACACATCCTGTACAACCAGAGCTCAAAGGAGAAGTAGAAGAGCTGTGAACTGACCTCATTTCTTCACCAGGCTGCCCAGTGTCCACCACCAGAGCCACATTCAGACAGCTGTTCCCACTCCTTAACCTTTCACCCTTAGAACTAATGGCATCGTGCTGCCCCTAATTTCTCAGCCCTTTTCACAGCTAACAGGTCTGTGTCCCTTCTCCCCATCTTTGCAAAAATAGTATGCTATGCTAGAAAGGCATAGACAGGCTTTGGCATGCAGAAAGTCCTCAGTTCAAATCTCAGTTTACCACTTGCTGATGGTATGTTTCTAAGTCTCAGTTTTTTCACCTGTAAAATGAGGGTCAATAGTACTTACTTATAAGATTGTTATGAAAATTAAATACAAAACTATATTAAAGCCCTTGATACAGCAACTCCCATAGAGCAGGCACTCAACAGACGCAGCCACCGCACCCTCTCCCACTGCTACTGCCAGCATAACAGTCCTCATTCTTTAGCTTTAAGAGCCTCGGCTTTGCCTGGCGCCCCAACTGCCCACCGTGGAAGTACAGTGGTGTACTCGTTTCTCAAACTTAATCTGTTCCTGAAGGCTGTTCGAAAATCAAATCATTTTTTCCCATTAGAAATAATGTAAATTGAATTAATCCCTTCCAGAACCCCAAATGATTCCTTATTTTAACCTTTCTTATAAACAGTACATGACTATTGTACTGTTTAACCTATAATAAACACTTTAAAAACAAAAAGAACATGAAATGTAAATTTAACAAAAAGGAAAGGAAATACAGTAAAGATGAAAATTTTACAATAATTATAAGTAGCATCAAAAGCAAAAAAACACAAAAATATTCACAGCACAATATCCTGAGATTTTAACAGTGGTAAATTGACTCATATTTTTGCATTCTCTCCTTTATCTGTCACCTGAGAGATGCATGACTCATCATACAGGTATCAGCATGAAAGGGCTGTCCAGTTGAGAAGCGAATTGTTCGAGATGGGAGTTGTTCCAGAAACAAGGCTCTACTGTATCTATCAGTGGCCTGGGTGCTAAGGAAGTCAAAAGGAGCCGAGTGGGAGAGCAGAGGATTAGCTGTGGCCAAGGCTGGAACCCTGCAGTAGGACTACAAACCTGTTCTCATTTAAAAACATGGTTATAGCCCTGGCTGGTTTGGCTCAGTGGATAGAGCATCGGCCTGCGGACTAAAGGGTCCCAGGTTCGATTCCGCTCAAGGGCATATATACCTTGGTTGTGGGCACATCCCCAGTAGGGGGCGTGCAAGAGGCAGCTGATTGAGGTTTCTCTCTCTTTGATGTTTCTAATTCTCTATCTCTTCCTTCCACTCTGTAAAAAAATCAATAAAATATATTTTAAAAATAAAAATAGAAACATGGTTATAAACCATGGTTCACATTCCATAGTGGTATTCACATGACAGTTGAGCTAATTACAAGTTATCGGGACTTCTGCAGACTGTCCTGGAACCTAACCAAAATTTATAACTTTGTTTTAAGGAGAAAATGCTTCCCTAGGAGTTCCTACCAGAGACCAATGTCAACTCTTCTTAAACTGGAAATTACCTCCCAACCTCCTTCAAGAACCATGTGGGCCAACAAGAAAGAGAAGTAAATAAACATTCACTGAACAACCACGATGCACCAGACATTAAGCTAAATGTTTTATGCTTAGAGTGTTGTATATTTATTATGAATAAATGTCATTTCGTCTGCACAAAATGCAATGAGATATTTTTATTTCAATTTTACAAGAGTGGTAACAGAGCAACTTGTCCAAGGCCATATCGTATATACCAAAACAAAGATGGAACTGAGGTCTAAATTATCCCTGTGCAAATCAAGAAAAAACAATTTTAAGAATAAGCTTGGTTTAAATAAGAGAAAGACATGAAAATACAAATTCTTTCTCCAATGTCCCACAATAGCAACATTTTAGCAAAACCCATCAGGTACAGCCTACATAACATGTACATCTGAGACCTGTTATTCCTGCAGCACCATGTTGGAAAACCACCCTTGTCCCTTTTCCAGGCCAGCAAGCCCCAGTGAGGGAAATACTGCTGACGGGGAGAGGTATGTAACACACATGCAGGCTTGCAGGGGACAGCGCTACAACAGCTTCATCTGGTGGTAATGGGAAAATGCTTCCAGCCCTGGACTCCTACGGAACTTTGTATATACGTACAGCTTCTAGCAGTTTCCATCCTGGATTCTAAGTCCTGGGGAGGAACTATTTGACAAAAGTAGATACCCAACAAGTAAAAGCTGTGGAAAGAATGAATGGATCCTTAACTCTAGAATTTCAAGCAAAAACTGTCTCTGTCTTTCCTAGTTCTAAATGGCAATTCCATGGGAGTTCAGAAGGAACCTGTACAAAAATATAATGATAATTTACACATCGAATGAAAGTGGCCGGTTCCCCTCTGGGAAAGCCAGCACCTCCTGGTTTGAGTGGACCGATCATCCCACAGCCCGAGGGACTGATAATGAGGAACGAGGAATTGGAAGTAAGTATCCCAAAGTAAAGGTCCCACTGCAAAAAGGCTCTGAAACCCTGGAGTCAGATTTCCCCCCTTACTCTTCTACTTCAAATTTGTCACACTAGAAAAAATAAGTCTCCTTTTGTCACTAACCAATATAGCAAGCAGCCTAATTCATAAAGCATCACTGTAACGGTGCTTCTCAGTAGAAAAAGATACTCCTTCTCAATCAGTGCACTGGAATACTTTGGTACAAGAACAACATATTCGGTACATGACTGCTGGCTTTCTTCACACGTCTCCGACAACTATTCAGCAGAAAAGTGACAAGGTCGGTAAGCCACAGGGGGGCTTCGGGGGCAGCACTACAACAGGTGGCTGTGCACTATGTTTGCCAATGTGTTTCAAACAGAGATGGGTGAACATGAAAATGTTCACAGCACAGTATTAGTCCTGGCCAATAGTTCCATAGTTCTCAGGAAGGGCAGAGATTCAAGTTTGGGAACAACTCTTAAGAATGCTGATCTGGAACAGAGTAACACTACATTGGAAATTTTTCAAAGCTACCAAACCAACAGGTAGGCAGAGTAAAACAGCAAGTATGAGAATAAGATACACGAAATTAGAGTCAGAATGACCAGTGTCCCTGTGGAAGGAAAAGACAGTGTCTGTAGCAAGGCTCTGGTTGGTTTATTTTTGTACAAGGCAAGCATGTGGAAAAAGCAATAAAGTACCGCCATGCGCTGCTCAACGGGGAGGCTATGTTCTGAGAAACGCGTCCTTCGGCGATTTCTTCAGCGATTTCTTTGTTGACAAACATCATAGAGTGCACTGACACAAATCTAGCCTACTGCACACCCAGGCTACAAGTGGTGTTGCTGGAGTACACAAACCTATACAGCCAGTCGTATAAAAGCACAGCACATACAATGATGTACAGTACATAGTACTTCATAATGACAATAAACGACTATGTTACTGGTTGATGTATTTACTATACTATACTTTATATTGTTATTTTAGGGTGTACTCTTTATACAAAAAAAGTTTGCTGTAAAACAGTATGCTGTGTTAGGCTAGCAGCAGTCTCACACATCTGGTGTTTACTGTATGTCTTGATTGCATCACATTCTCCTGTGCTTGATTTAATCTCATGTTTTGTACAGTAACATGCTATATAGGCTTGTAGCCTAGGAGCAACTAGACAATAGGAATTTTTCAGTTCCATTATAATCTTTTTTGTTAATGTAATGGGGTGACATTGGTTAGTTAAATTATATGGGTTTCAGGTATACATTCTACAATTCATTGCAGCTCCATTACAATCTTATGGAACCACCGGCTCTTTGTTGGCCGGTCCCTCTTGACAGAAACATTGTTATGGGGCACATGACTGTAATAGGTAAGCCTACTACACACAACAGAAAGCAATGGAACAATCGGGGTAAACAGGAAATTCAGGCTAAAATCTGACTCAGAAAAATAAGCTGCCTAAGAAGCCAAGAAGACTAACTAGTTTTCAAATGATTAGATTTCTTAAGAGTAAGAGAATGGGAAATGGAGAAAAAGACTAAGTTTAAAAAAAGAAGGGAGGGGGAGTAAAGAATCATGGAGAGTGTTACCAAATAGTTTATAAAATGGATTTAAATGCCAAAAAAAAATAAAATCACTGTGAAAGCAAAAGCTAAGGTAAGATGGTACTTCAGGAAGGCAAGTCTTCTGAATGCCTGGTCATTAGCAAGATCTTAAAAGACTAAAAGCCACTGCTGCTTCTCTCTCAGTCCCCAACCTACCCCACACCTACTGAATTAAAAAACAGGTTATAGAATCTTCCATGTAGGCCTCATCGATTGAATGGAAAACTGTGGTGAGGGGGAAAGTCCAGTGAGCTAAATCCACAGTACAATGAATAAGGGTTCATACTAGTAATACCCTTGACCTTGTCCTACTCAACATGATTATCAATGACCTGAGACATGAACAGTAAACCAGGCTTGCCAGTAGTGCAAAGTGGGAAAGTGACAGCTCATATCACTGATTGCATAATCATTCCCTCCCTACCGCGTCCTCTTCTGTCTAGATCAGCATATCCCAAAATGTGTTCCCCAAAACACTGACTCTGGAAATGAAACTGAAAAAACAGTTTCCCAAGTTCAAAACATTTGGAGAGCTCTGCCTTTCCTTCCTTCTTACTTATTGGCACATCAAAAGCTCTAAGAAACCCTGTAATAATCAAACTTCTGTCCTGATTTAACTTAATGTTTCCCGAACATTTGCTCTTGAAACACTTTCACTAGTAATCATTAACACTGATGGGCCCTAAACTATGTCAGATTTTTTGTGCTAAAAAATGATTCAATCCCCATGAGTTACTACTGCCTTAACACTCTTCTTCCAACTACCATATTTTAAAACACACACACACACACACACACACACACACACACAAAAACTTGACACTTCCTGCCTCCCATTTCCTCACCACCCACCTATTTCTCCATCACTCAAAACTCAAAATCTGGCTTCAGCCCCCAGGGCTGTACTGAACATCTTCTCATGATGTGATCAACTGTGCAGACAGCAGAACGAATGGCTCCTCTTGGGCCCTTCAATCCCTCTGCAGGGTCACACAGAAATATTCACACAGCTTGGAATGCTCTTCCCTCAGCTTCCACAACACTGCATTCCACCCATCTCTCTCTCTTTATGTGATCTATAGTTCTCTTTCTAACCCTTAAATTCTCAGATCAACTCTTACTTCTCCCCTGAGTAAACTCATAGTGGTTTGAACTACTGTCCCTTCATGGATCCACAATTCTAATCTCAAGCCATTTCCTCGACTTCAGATCATAGTTCCAATGGACTTCTCAACATGTTCACCTTCATTTTCCACAAGGACTGTGCATTTAACATACTCCAAACAAATTCATCAATTTCTCCTCTTCTTGTCTTCTTGAATTCTGTTATGGAATCGCCATTCCCAGAGGGGACAGGGGCCAGCAGTCAGCTGCTTTTTCCTCAGCATGCACACAGCACTGTGAATATGCCTCTGTTAAAGGACCTATCACAATGGACTCTAACCACTTAGCTCACTACCTAGACCTGAAGTTCTGCCAATCATGAAGACATCTGGAACAGAGTAACCCTGTGGCCCCTATGCTAAGACACAGAAGAAACTCAACACACTTGGAAAATTGGGTGAATCCTTTGAATCATACCCAATTCATGACTCAATCTTCAGACTCTCATTACATACCAAGTTCTCTTATACTGCAAGAAAAGCTCTCAATTTTCTCCACATAAAAGGCCACTATCCTTCATCAGACTCAAATGAAACCCCAAACCTAAACTACAACTATCTCCTGTCTGGGCAATCAAGAAACCAGTTACCAGAGCAACCTTTTTAAAAAGGCCACTCTAACCATATCACTTCTTGGTTCAGACACCTTCATGGTTTCCCTCTAGTTCCAGAATACAGTCCAAACTCCTTAGCATGCTACCACTGCCTTCCCTATCTTGATCTCTACTATCTTTCCACCTTTATCTACTACTACTCCTATGTTCTCGTCCACACTACAGCCAGTGGGCCAAATTCAGCCCACTGCCCTTTTTGTAAATAAAGTTTTACTGGAACATAGACAATTGACATTTTGAGCCAGATAATTCTTCTTTAAATTTAAATTTTTTTTACTGATTTCAGAGAGGAAGAGAGATCTAGAGCTAGAAACATCAATGATAAGAGAGAATCATTGATTGGCTGCCTTCTGCACGCCCCCTACTGGGGATCAAGCCCGCAACCTGCACATGTGGCTTGACCTGGAATTGAACAGTGACTTCCTGGGTCATAGGTTCAACCACTGAGCCACACTTGGCCGGGAGGGCCATATAATTCTTTGTTGTGGGTGGGCTGTCCTGTGCATTGTGGAATATTTAACAGGATCTTTGGATGCTACCTATGAGATTCCGATAGCACTTCCCCCAGGTGACAACCAAAAATGTCTCCAGACATTGCCAGATGTATCCTGGGGACAGAATTGCCCCAAATAAGAATCACTAGTCTGGAGGTTTCCAAGTACAAGCTGAGAGTATGATGTCGTTATTAATAAAATACATACTATACAGTAATTGTAATACAGTGTCCAGATCAAGAGATGAGTCACACAGTATTCAGTGCTAGTGGACTTACACTTGTGAGATTATGCTCAATTATGAATTTTAAGAGGAATTTGGAAACTGAAATTCAAAGGTGACCAAGCTGATGATAAGCAAGGGGAAAATGTCATGAGGGATCATTAAATAAATGGAGGGGTTTAGCCTGTACAGGTGAAGATGAAGAGAAATCCATGAACTTTAAATATCTGATGGGTCGCCCTTCGAAAGGAAGGTTTAACTTGCTGTTGTTCAGGAAGGCAGAACTAGAAGGAGTGGGCAACTGCAGGAAGGTCAATTTTGGCTCCATACAAGTAACAGCTTTCTAACAATCAGAGCTGGCCAACAAATCTATTAGGCTGAGCCGTGAAACACTGTGCCCTCCTCATTCTGGAAGTGGTCAAGCAGAGGCCAGGTAAACTGATGTCAGAGATGCTACAGAGATTACTGCATGGGGTAAGGAGGTGGGACAAGATGGTCTCTCTAGGGTTCCTTCCAGCTCTGAGATCCTAAGGCTACCAAAGGAAAAGCCATATGTCATGAATGTCCCATTCCAAGGCCTTCATTACAACAGAAAACTATTTTGCCAAACAATTGACCCTATGTCTATTCAGTAACATTTTACATTTAGTCCCTGCATTGCAACTACCAGTGATCTATTTTTTTTCTAATTAACCTTCAATTAGTTCTTATATAATGTATATCACTACCTTTAAACCACATTTTTCATTCTAATAATCACCACCTGTACAATGTTTTAGTTTCCAAAAAACTGTGACATGCATTACCTTACTCACACTAGCTAAATAAAAGCATGAAAACTTATTTTAGATAACCTGCTCTCATTTAGTGTCTCTTGCCTAAATTTTTTATGAAAGAAAACTAGCCTTTATTATTCATTCAACATTCACTAAAAAAAAAAAACATATTCCAGCAGATACTCAATCTCCAAAACAAGTCATTTATATATAACCCAGAGGTAAGCCAGATCTAGTCATTCCAGCATCAGAAATATAAATGTACTTCAGTGAGATTTCTATTTTATTTATGATTTGGGGAGGAATATGAGAAACATTATACTTTCGTTTTCCCAAATTTCAATGTAGCCTTACAAACCAAAAGTTCCGCAGTCACAACAAAACGTGAAACATGAATTACTGACAAGAAAGCCATGGTAGGTCCTAATGGCACAGACTCCTTTACTTCTCGTTAAAATTGCCACCGAGAGCTGTGTAAGGACTTTCCCCAAAGACAAACTGAGCCCTCACCCACCGCTTTACTTACTTCTTTACGTTTTGTTTCTGGACATTCCGACTGCAGAGTGAGGGTTGCACCTTCGATATTTCTTGGCATGGGCGTGGAACCAGGGTTTATTGTTAAATGAATCTGATCTGGTGAGATAATGTGTTGCACATAACCCTGGGACATTGCTTCATGATCTATTAGATGAAAGCCCTCTTCACCCCCTACTAGAAAAGGCAAGGGTTCTCCACACTGTCCATCATCATCTTCATCCTCCAAAGTGCCAGGGTCCTGCTCAATAAGAACAGTTGTCCTATCGTATACAGTTCCAGATGAGGAAGGCACCAGTCCGTTTTTATCCACAAACCTGAGCATCCTGTCATCAGGGGTCAGCTCATCTTCCTCTGCCTCAAAGTAGATGACGCTGTTATCTGGACTGTGTTCCCCCATGGTTCAATTGTGCTCAGCCCAATTGTGAGAAATGGAAAAGTAATGACTTGTCTGCAATAGAACAAACCAGAGTTAGAGCCACGCCAGCACCTCGGGACCTTCTCCTTTCAAGACCAGGTCGAAGGAAAGGAAAAATCATCTTCCCTGGGAATAACTTTTTAAGTTTCACTTTGAAACCATCAAGTCACTTTAAAAGCAATGCCTTTAAAAACAACAACAACACTGAAGTAAAAAGTAGCAATTCACAAGACCTTCCAAGTGTGCTTTACTGCCAAACAATTGGAAGGTTGGTCAAAATACCTAAAGGGGACTAAGGAGCAAACTGCTTCAAGTCTGAGTTGCCATAAATCTTAAAAGGAAGGAAACCTCATTCAAATATGACCCCAAATCAGGCCAGGAGGCAGTGCAGTCTATGGTGGAAGGAGCAGAGTTTTGGAGGCAGGGTCACCCACCTACAATTTCCATCTTTGCCACTTACTACGTGGGGAACTTTCCTGTGCCCCATTTTTCTTACACGTAAGGTGAGACTGGTCATTTCTGTCCTCTCAAAGTTGTTATGTGAAGTAAAAGAGATAATGTACATGACAGCAACAGCAAAGGAAACAAGTGTGAATTCCTTCCTTCCTTCCTTCCTTCCTTCCTTCCTTCCTTCCTTCCTAAAACAGATGGGTCAGCTTGAGTAGAGGGACTGATCCTTAACCAGACATGTCTAATGAAAACAATTTTACCTCCTAAAACAATCTGGAACCCAGCAGAAGCATCCTCCTACAGTGTGCTCTCTGCAAGGAGGGAATGAGGAGTTGTGGTTTCTAGGAGTCAGGGAGATGTCCGCTAAATGAATGGAAGACCTGCAGATACACTCTCTTGGGAAGATTTGCTCTCTTGGGAAAAATACCAAATGTGAAGCTTTTCCGTTTTGGAATAATGATTTACCTGCAAACACTGAGGTTCTACAAATGTGAGTTTGGCAGGCAGAACAGGGAACTGAAAAAATAATCCCATCACTTTTGGTTTTCAGCCTGGACTTGCACTGTATCTTTCTCTTCTGCTCTGGATTAGAAGGTGAACCTTTTACGTAGTGGGGCCGCTAGACAGAAAGACAGTTACCAGAGACAGGCCGAGGGAAGAACCCGCCCGAGCCCCTGCTCTGGCTTACGCAACCCGGTAGATGCACATTTCGCTGCATCTGTGAGGAGAGAGAAGCGCACGGGGGCCCCACCGGGCTGCCCAGGCGCCGGCGGCGGCAAACAGAGACCAACTGTCCGAAACAAACAAGACCAGGAGGCTTGAGGATGGCAAACGAGTCCAAACAGCACTCCTGAGAGGAGGCTGGGAAAGGAACCTGCCTGGGAGAGCGCCCAGCCTGGGCTACCTGGAAAATCTGAAGACAGGCTGGGGGGCTCCGACCCTGGCGAAGAGGGGCAGGGTCCAGTCTCCATGGAAACAGGGGAGGGGGCTGGATACCCATCCCCATGGAAACAGAGGAGGGGTGGGGTCTCTATGGTGACCGGACTGAGGTCTCTACTGGGAAATGCTTCAGGAGGAAGCCTAAGTCCCGCGCCCCCCGGGAAGTCCCCAGCCCAGGTCACGTCTAGTTCCGCCTTTTACCTCCGCGGTTCCCGGCAACGGCGGCAGCGACAGCTTCTCCTCTCCCCAGCGGCACCATGATTGCCCCCACCTTCCCCGAACGTCACTTCCGCTTCCGCTTCCCGGAGGAAGGAGGAGAGCCGGGTTTCGCCTCTCCCTGGCGCCGCTGGTTGGTGTAGTGGGTGTAGGGGCTGAGCTCGAGCC
>NW_006300377.1:1245805-1264557 GCF_000327345.1 Myotis davidii | reverse complement strand
CATGGCAGCCATCACAGCCACAGAAAAGACCACAGTTAGGTATCCGAATTCCGGCTGGGACCCGCAGGGTGGCATGGAAGGCTGCGGCACTCCCGCCATTTCTCCTCATCACCCAGCAAAGTTAATGAACATAAGCCGGAGGGTCCGAGAAAGGAAGATTGAACCTGAAGGTCGGAACTAGGGAGTATTCCCAGCCCAGCCAGAGCCCGCCGCCGCCTCTCCCCCGCGCGTGAGCTCACAGGAGCGCAGTCGCTCGCTCCTGCGCCGCGGTCTGTCCGAATTTCCCAGGCTGAGGACTGTGGGCTCCCAGCCGGACTCGCGCCGGGGCGGCCAGCGCCACCTACTGGCCATTCCCAACGGCTCACATCGTCATGCTACTGGCTGGTACTTCCTAGTAAGTCACATTTTACACTGCCAAGTAGTGGTGTTTCAGGGCCCAAGGAGCAATTTTGATTATGGTGTCATTATGCTCTACAATTTTCTAAGTCCCTGGAAGATCCAGCTGTTAGAACATCCCAGCAGCCAGCACCTGTTTTTCCCCTAAGCTACGTGTATGGAATATTCCATGTGCAACAACCCCCCGAGACTAGACCACCAGTCAAGGGGTTCAGGCCATGCCTGTCCCATCTCTTGCTTGAAAAATGTGAATAGCCGAAACCGGTTTGGCTCAGTGGATAGAGCGTCGGCCTGCGGACTGAAAGGTCCCAGGTTCGATTCCGGTCAAGGGCATGTACCTGGGTTGCGGGCACATCCCCAGAGGGGGATGTGCAGGAGGCGGCTGATCAATGTTTCTCTCTCATCGATGGTTCTGACTATCTCCCTTCCTCTCTGTAAAAAATCAATAAAAATATATATTTTTTAAAAAATGTGAATAGTGACTGCACCCACCAGATGCCAGGCAAATCTCTCTCTGGCCCCTGACCAGCCACCCAATGCTTATGCTGCAGAAGTCCAGCCGCAGAGAACTGCCATCTCTTAAGAAATAAAAACACAAATAATCACTGTTAAAAATAACATTTATCATTAAAATATATTACACATATGAGAGAGGGAATGCATCAAATACAGTTTGGAGAATTTGCTGGCCCAGAAAGTCCCACTTGTTTAACCAGAACACCAATTTCTTCCGTATTTTCATTTTCAAGCCACTGTATTGACCGCCGTGGCTGAGTGGCCAGCCCCGGAGGTGTTGCACGACATCTGAGCAGGAAAGGGAATAGGGTTTGCATCTGTATGGACACAGGTACACAGCGTGCTAGAAGCATCTGGGTGGCTATAGCCTATTTACCCTGCAGCTGCCACTCGCATTCTTGTCCAAGTCATCTTATTCTCCTTTCACTTCCAAAGTGTGTTCAAATATCTGATCATGGGGAGCTCAGCCCAGGTGACAGGGAAAGCACTGATTATGCCCTGGAGACAGGCTGAGTGAGCACAAGTACAGTTATTTAAACATTAAAATAAAATAGAGCCCTGACCAGTTGGGCATTGTCCTGTGCACCAAAAGGTTTCTGGTTCCATCTCTGGCACATGCCTGGGTTGGGGGCTCAATCCCTGGGGGAGAGGGGGGGAGATCAGGCAGAAGGCAGCGTATCAATGTTTCGCTCCCTCTCTCCTCCCTTCCTGTCTCTCTAAAAAATCAATTTTTAAAAAATCTTTAAAAAAATAATCTGTGTTAAATTAACTAAAGTTGAACATTGCATGTCAGTTTTATTGTGGTGGGTTTCTCTCATGTCCTCACAACTCGCAGCAGCACTAAGTGTGATAGCCATGGTGGGGGGAAATGGCCTGGGCTCAGGAAGCTGGCAGTTGCCACTCTAGCTTCCAAGTGGCCTCACGTCCTTCGAAGGCCACTCTCCAACGGAAACAGGTGGGGCTGGTAATTGGATGCTTCCGGTAAAACAGGAGAAGAGACAGAGGCTCAGGGTGAGTTGCAGAGGAACTGGTGAATGAATTCTTGAGCCTTCTTCTCTGCCATTTCGAGCTTTTGTTGACCAGCTGGGTTTCGAAGCAGTAAGCTGCCAAATACGCTAGCTGCATGAAAAACACAGAAGACAAATGATTCAGCAAAAGAAGGTGCTAATTTTTTTGTGTTTTTATGAGTGGGGGAAGGGTCCCCAAAACCAAATTTTCTGCTTTAAATCCTATTTGAAGGTAAACTTTGCCCAGAGCTTGAGATTTTAGTTTTATTAGTGGACTTGGGACCTTCCACAACCACATTTCTTATAATGAGTCTCTCAGCTTGCAGAGATGCTTCCCACAGACACTTGGCTACTTACCTAGAATATTCTCATCCAAATGATTTTTTTCTGAATTTTTCAGCAGCTGTCGCAAAAATGCCAGCAAGTAGTGGAAGACATTTTTGTGGAATGTGGGGAGAGTAGAAATGACCTGAAAGAGGCAGAATTGGGATTTGCCTTTTTATTCATTCAATTAAATAAGTGTCTGCTATATTCCAGGAATTGAGTGCATGATCCAAGTACATGAATAAGACTGTGCACAGAAAACCTTGACCACTTACCATTTGGCACAAGTGCCAAAGAGAAGCACAGATAAAAAGAGAGAGAGAAGCACAAATCAAGTACTACATGGATTTAGAGGTCAAGCTTCTAACTATGTGCTCTCCAAAGACTTAAGGAAATAGAAGACATAGGTCTTGAATATAAGACAAGACTGGACTTGCAGAGGTAAGGACTAGGGTTTTTAGGACAAAAGAAAGCATAAAAAAGGACAAGAGAAGGAAAACAGTGAAATAAGGAGAGAGCACTTTGTGTGAAGTCATTGTTGGCAGGAGCATAACTGAAGAGGCGCTAAGCCTGGAAGGGATCAGGCTAGAATTCAGTGAGTACTCCACTGCACAGGAGAATCAGTGAGGAAGCTGGTACAAAGTATATTCCAAAGAGATTTTGATTGAGTGAAAGTGGGATGAGGCTCTAGGACCTGTATTATTAGCAGGTTTTCTAGATGATTCTGTAATATATGTGAGCAACTAGAGTAGATCATAGAAAGCCTTGAATGTTTAAGAAAATCATTCATCGGCAATAGAAAGCCAAGTATGGTCTTTGACCAACAGGAACACGATGAGAGCTTTAGAACACAACCTAATGGCAGTATATGGAACAAATCAGCAGAGGGAGAGCCTCAGCGCAGGGCCTTGCACCCAGGAAAGTGGAAGGAGAACAGAAGAAAAAAGATGGGTGGCAGATCAAGGGGACTGGGCATGTGGGAGGTGAGAAATGGAGGAGTCAGAAATGACTCAGGTTTCTGGGTTGAGTCACTACAATTAAGTGTGAGGCCATTAAAAGAAAAAAGGGAGGAGAGGAAAAACAGGTTTGGGAAGGAAAGATACAGGTGAGTTTCTAAGATATGAGAAACATGTGAGGGGCTGTGACTGGCTCTGTTCCCTCAGGCCCCAGGAGGCCTGGGGCTACAGCTTGTGTATGCTGATGCTCAGTGCTTCCCCTCACCTGTTTACTTGCTGTGTAGTTGCCAGAACACTCCAAGCAGTTATGGTAGGCGCTGTAGCAGATGACGGGCTCTGGCAGGCTCTCCAGGAAAAGCAGCAAGGCTTCGGCTACCGAATGATTGCTAAGGGCTTTTGGCCCGTCGTTAAGGAACAGGTGGTGCTGCTGCCCATGGTTAGGAAAAGGCCCAGGGCCGAGCACATGCCAGAAGGGCTACCTGCCTGCTAGCTGGAAGGAGCCAGGCTGTATGTCAGCTTAGCTGGGCCCTCCTTAGTTCCTACTATATTGGTTGCTTAACGTTGTGAAGACTTCTCTATGCAAACTTTAAGTAAGAAAAACATGATAGCTGAGGGCACAATATCTGATTTTGAGCCTTAAAATATTATTTCCTTTTTCTCACCTCTCTTACACACACACACAAAGGATACAGAGGGTATCAAGGTTCTCAATCATTCCAGTATCCAAACAGTCCCTGATTTGCTCAAATTCCAACCTTCGGCCCGGCTGTTGAAACAGATCTTCCTGCAAAAGGGAAGAAAGTCACAAAGTAATCAGAAAATCAGCAATGAATTCCTGACCTAGAAATGTCATTTCCAGCAGAGAACAAAAAGAAGCATGTAGTGAGGCCTTTGAGTCACCCTGGTAGACAACCTGATTTAGGCGGGTGCGGCTAATTAATTCATCTTGCAGGCTTTACCAGGCATGCTCCCACAACAGGTCTTGATAAGACATCTTTTATAAAACTATGGGTAGGGCCTATGTACAGTGATGGCGAACCTATGACACGCGTGTTAGAGGTGACACGTGAACTCATTTTTTTGGTTGATTTTTCTTTGTTAAATGGCATTTAAATATATAAAATAAATATCAAAAATGTAAGTCTTTGTTTTACTATGGTTGCAAATATCAAAAAATTTCTGTATGTGCCATGGGACCAGAGTTAAGTTAGGGTTTTTCAAAATGCTGACACGCCGAGCTCAAAAGGTTCGCCATCAATACAACAGTAAGATCCAACATAAGGGAAACTTAAAAGCAGCTATGTTTCCTGCAGTGTAATAGAGGGATTAACCAAAAAAAGAAAATTATTAAGAAATTATATCATTTATAAGATGAAGAAAACTAAAAGGCAGTTCAGTGCTTTATGAAAATGAGATTTTGGCAATAAAGGTAGTCCCAGGGGACTTTATATCCCTTTGTTTTATAAAATGACAATGCCATCTACCTGTGTTGATAACCATATTACATGTATTGTTCAAAAGTTACACTTCTCTACAGAGAAGGTAGGAGAGCATGGTATGTAAGAAAGTGACCTCTGTCCAGCTGGCGTGGCTCAATGATTGTGCATCCACCTGTGAACCAGGAGGTCACGTTCGATTCCTAGTCAGGGCTTATGCCAGGGTTGCAGGCTCAATTCTCGGTAGGGAGTGTGCAAGAGGCAGCTGATCAATGATTCTCTCCTATTATTGATGTTTCTATCTCTCTCTCCCATCCTCTCTGAAATCAATAAAAATATATTTTAAAAAAAGAAGAAAAAAAGAATGTGACTTCTCTAGCCAGACTCCCTGGGTTCAAATCCCAATCCTGTCCACTTATCAGCTTTGGGACCTTCACCAAGTTATTTACCTTTTTGAGAACTAAATGAGTCAATACTATAAAACACTTAGAACAATATTTGGTACATTGTAACACTCCATAAATATGAAAGAAAAAAAGTGAAAAGAGAATATCCTAAGAATATATGTTGCTCCATCTCCCCATATATAGTAAATGAGTCAGTGAAACTGGCCAATCTGATCTCAATGAAGGGCGCCCAAGTCACTCTAGAAATCAGGCCTCCTGACTCACACAACCTGGGAATTCCTCCTGCCTCTACCTGGCTTGTCCTCAAGTTAGTCCAGCCCATTCCCAGAAGCTGGGGCGAGTTCCTCAAAAGGATACCTGGCTGAGAGCCTGAGAAGGCTCCAGATGGCTTTCTACATGGGCGACCAAGGCCAGGGGAGGGACCACGCGGTGCTGGGAAGGCCACCCCGTGCAAGGCCGCTTCCCTTGGGGGTAACCAAGTGCTCTATGTAATGTCACAATCCCCCAAGGGCGTGAAACATGAACCTATTTGCCCGTCATTCCCTCCCTGAGGGAAAAACAGCTTTCCACGGTTCTCTGGATTCAAAGCTTCTTACACCAAACACTGGGGCTGACGCTTTTTCTCAGGGCAGCCTGGCCGCCATCAGGTCTGACTGTGGAAGCACCACCCACCTCCTGGGCAGCGTTTCGGTGCAGGTAGTCAACCAGCATCCAGAGCTCTTTGGGGATTTCCATGGGGTTCTCCAACTGGCTGCCATCATCTTCAGTCCGGAGTGGCATCAGAGTCTGAAAAGAAATAAAAGGCCTCAGAAGCCCCACCAAGAGAACTTACACTCTGCTGGCTTAGGAGAGCACAGGATGTGGGGACGGCAAACCCGTGGGAGAAGGGGGGCGTATTTCAATGCCCCGGAGCAAACATTCCATAGTCTGAAATGAAATCAGGTGGCACAAAGTACAAAGGTGATTTTTTAGAATTGGGAATGCATTATAGCAAGAACTGTCAATGAATTGGGTGACAATATGCATCAACTAATTAGAAAAAAATCCTGCCTATAGCATTTCAGTGTCAGGGCTAGAAGGACACTGTGGTCCAGGGAAAAAGGACACAGATTTGAGAGTCCAAAAACCCGGATGCAAGGTCCCGGTCCATTGCTAACTTGCCCTGTGACAAGTCAATCTCCTTATGAGGTCTCAGTTTTCATTTGTATAATGGAGAGGATGGTGTTCAAGAGTACCTAGATGAAAAATGCATGGGTGGAAGGAGCCTATGTATTACTATAAATCTGCTCCAAACTAGTTGCCTTGCATTAGAATTGTCTCCATAGGAGCCTCTCAGGTCTCAGAAAATTTAGTTTGGGATGCTATGTTACCAAATGATGATTAAAAAATAAGAAGAGAAAAGAATAAAAAATAAGATGATCATGAGCCAGGGAACCTTCATTATCATCGTATCCATGGCTGAGTTTCTCTAATGAACTGTGTATGAAAGACTGAAAGACACGGCCACAACATTTTGTAGCTTTTTCTATC
The DNA here is from genome assembly GCF_000327345.1 of Myotis davidii. Classification (NCBI taxonomy): domain Eukaryota; kingdom Metazoa; phylum Chordata; class Mammalia; order Chiroptera; family Vespertilionidae; genus Myotis; species Myotis davidii. Next base: position 1,257,985 of record NW_006300377.1, on the reverse strand, counting down.
AAGTGGTAGAGTCACTTCCAGCCCTTGGAATCTGGGCTGGCTTCACAATTTGCCATCATCTGATTGCAACTGCACACATGAGCCTAGGCGAGATCAGCAGAAAAGCTACACAGGAAACTCACAGAAGGAGGAGGAGCAATAACTGGTTGCTTTCAACCATTACAATTTCAGGTGGTTTGTTGCACAGCAATACTGCGTATAACTGATACAATAAGCCAGCTCTAGGGAGGCTGAAGAATTCTCAGATCCCTGGGCATATCCTGTTTGACTGATGTGGCTGCTACACAGGACCAGATGTTTCCTTGTGGCACATAACTCACCAGCTCTCTAACAGTTTCAAGCGGCAGGTCAGAGATCGGCTCCCTCATGTAGCACAGCGTATGAATGGGAGATCCAAAACAGCTGGGCACGTAGTTCCCAGACACAGACAAAAAGTAATCCTTTCCCCTGTCCAAGTGCAAAACAAGAATGTCCTCAATTTTGTCTTCACCAGAGTTGAGCTTTGTAGCCATGGTCTTAGTGACAAATATCTCCAATTGAATCTCAATGGCCGAATCTGAAGAAAAATTTAAAAAGTAATGTTGGCTGGTGGGAGGCCAAGAGAAAAGAAGGAAAGAAGACACAAAGGGAAGAGAGTCACCAGGCCTAAAGGGTTAAGGAAGGAAAACAGAAGTAAGAGCCAACCAAGTATTTATGTGCTCGGCACTCAGGAGACACACGAACAGAGTTGATAGTCCAAGTGGGAATATGAAAACAACAAACAAAAACATGTGAATAGGCAACTATTATGAAATTCAAGTTCTAAGTAGCACAGCTTAAACTAGTAATTATTAATCACTAAGAAGGCATGGATCACAGAGCTTACCCTGAGCAAGGTCAGATAAAGACACCTGATCCAGTAGAAAATATAATGAAACTACCACCCTGTGAATTGTCCACAAAACAGGCTTACTCCCCCTGCCACCCAGCACAACACAGAGTACAAAGGAGAAGTCAGGGGAGAGATATGCATGGTATATTCCAGAGCCAGATATAATTTTGGGGTCACCACCCCATTATCGTTCCCTAGAAGAGCAACTGGGAGTTGATTATGGTGAGGCAGACAGTCAAAATGATTCTTTTTGTTTGTTGTAGTCCTCACCCAAGAATATGTTTTTATTGATGAGAGAGAGAGACATCCATTAGTTGCCCCACATACACACTCCAACCGGGAATCGAACCCACAACCTAGATATGTGCCCTGACCAGGAAACAAACCCACAACCTTTTGGTGTACAGGACAACTCTTCAACCAACTGAGCTACTGGCAAAGGTTAAAAATGGTCCTTTTAACAGCAGCTGCTTCACAGCAATCTTAGGTTTTCTCTTTCTGTGAAATTATGGAACAAATACATGACTGAGAATGCTTCTGAAGCTGAACTCACGCTCCTCACTATTTTATATTTTATTTGTAGATGGTTCATCCATAGGACTTTTTAAAAGTTTCAAGCAGACAACGAAACACTCAGAAACAAAAAGCTTATTACAGGAAAGTGAGCCAAGATAGGTTAGAGTGTACCCCAAAACCAGTAACCAGGGAACTGGAAGAGAGGCCTTACCTGGCAGGAGGAACCCTTTGCTGGGGTTGGCATTCAGCCACTGCTTACAGTAAGACTCTTCATCAGGCTTGTTGATGAATTCAAACTGACAGGGCACTTGTCCGTTACGAATTGTAAAGGATTCCACTTGCAGTTGCATGTACTTCACATTCTGAAAACAGAACTGGGAACAGGCCCGGAACCCATCAGACCAATGTCCTCTTCTCAGCAACCTGTCCAGACACCCACCTGGGCATTCCTTGCCCTTTCTGGAAAGAAAATGAAGGACCAGCCCTAGCTGGTTTGGCTCAGTGGATAGAGAGTCGGCCTGCGGACTGAAGGGTCCCAGTTCAATCCTGGTCAGGAACACATGCCGGGGTTTTGGGCTCGATCCCCAGTATAGAGGATATAGGAGGCAGCCAATCCCTGATTCTTTCTCATCATTGATGTTTCTCTCTCTCTCCTTCTTCCTTCCTCACTGAAATAAATAAAAATATTTTTAAGGGAGGGAGGGAGGAAAGAAGGAAGGAAAGAAAAGAAAAGAAAGAAGGACCACCTCTTTCAAATCATGTTTCTTCTCTACGTATTTACCTGGGAGGCCACAGCTACCACTAAAGACCAATTGTCTGTGTTTAACCCAGAAACTCAAAGAAAGCATGTTGTTTTATAAATAAATTTCCTGAAGGAATCAACATTTGTATCTTTTATACCCAAACAAACTCAAGGCCAAACTTTTCTTTCCAAGTAGCTGGACATCTAAGGTATTGAAAATACTCTCACCATAAATACCCATTGACTGGCTTCTTGGTATTGTCAATTCTGAATGATCTATGTCGTAGCTCTTTCATGGAAAATCTTCAGCCCTAACTTGACTTCTCCCACTGACCACTGCCTTTCTATACTGCCTTCCCTACCACTCACTCAAGCATACCCAAGAAATTCGGACTCGATTTGATCTCAAAGCAAAGTATCAGTAAGAAGACAAACCCAATGCAAGAATACACACCAGTTATATTAAAATTAAAAACAAAACAAAACGCATTTTGGATCACCTTTGCCATTATTTAACTCATAGATGGCTCATGTGTAGGTGAAATCTATGAGTCACAAATAGTTGCCCTAGCTGGTTTTGCTCAGTGGCTAGAGCATCAGACTGCGGACTGAAAGGTCCTTGGTTCTATTCCACTCAAGGGCACATGCCTGGGTTGAGGCTTTGATCCCCAGTAGGAGGTGTGCAGAAGGCAACTGATCAATTATTCTCTCTCATCATTGGTGTCTCTATCTTTCTCTCCCTCTCCCTTCCTCTCTGAAATCAATAAAAACATATTTTTAAAAAATGGTTAAAGGCTTCTGGTTTAGAAGATTAGGAGATAAACATGATATAAACCAACAACCCCTCTCTTCTCAGCTAGCATCAGCAGCTTCACTTTATCTAGAAGCAGCCTATCAAGAAAGACTAGAGTTCAGTAGTCTGACGGGTACCTCCTGGAATTCTGAGCCCTCGTAGATGAAATTTAAGCTCTATGAATAGAAGAGTCTGATGCTGATAGTCTTTCTTGTTTTGTTAATCCTCACCCAAGGATATTTTTCCATTGATTTTTAGAGAGTGGAAAGGAGGGGGAGAGGACAGAGAGAAAGAAGCATCTCTGTGAAAGAGACATGTCGATTGGTTTCGAGGTCTGAGGCACATGCCCTTGACCAGAATCGAATTTGGGACCCTTCAACCTGGGCCCACGCTTTAGTTCGTGGGCCAACACTCTGTCCACGGAGCCAAACCGGCCAGGGCTGATGCTGATATTCTTTTTTTTTTTAATATATATTTTTTTCATTGATTTCAGAGAGGAAGGGAGAGGAAGAGAGAGATACAAACATCAATGATGAGAGAGAATCATTGATCAGCTGCCTCCTGTGCCCCCTCCTGGGGATGGAGGCTGAAACCTGGGCATATGCCCCTGACCAGAATCGAACCTGGGACCCTTCAGTCCACAGGCTAACTAACACTCTATCCAGTGAACCCAACTAGCTAGGGCTGATGCTGATATTCTTAACAGTCCTTCCTACCTCTAGCTTGGAGAGGGACACAGAAGGAATGTTGGCATTTTCCATCTTGTCCAGGGATCGAACAATCTCCTCCAGAGTCTTCCGGTAAAGCTCTTCATTTATAACCCGCACCTGGAAGGGAACATCAGAGGCTGAGTACCAAGCCTTCTGCCCATTTCCTCTTTTTCAGTATACAGGGCATTCCCGTTGGGAAACAGCAATACAGAAAGTGGATACTAAATAGATTTAATTAATTAACAAAAGATCCCAATCAACAGTAGACATAGAAGGGTCGCCCAGAGGCAAAATCTATGGTAAAGTCAACTGCTTCCTGATTAGCAGAAAGAGGATTCAGAGTGAAAGCCTGGTTGGCAGTTCTATCAGGACTCAGGACCGGGACAGAGAGATGCTCAGTGCTTAGCTCTACTTGGCTTGCTGCTGCCAAAAGGCCTGCAGTAAGAAATCTCTCTAGATCTTTGATTTAAAGCAGCATTTCTTTAAAAAGCATTTCTCGCCCCGACTGGTTTGGCTCGGTGGATAGAGCGTCGGCCTGAGGACTGAAGGGTCCCGGGTTTGATTCCAGTCAAGGGCATGTACCTTGGTTGCGGGCACATCCCCAGTGGGAGGTGTGCAGGAGGCAGCTGATGGATGTTTCTAACTCTCTATCTCTCTCCCTTCTTCTCTGTAAAAAGTCAATAAAATATATTGTAAATAAATAAAAAGCATTTCTCAAGCTTTTTTAACTAACTGCTCCATCAGACAAGGTTTTGTCAGGTTTTTCCTTCTGTATTTGAATTATAAACACAATTTTGTCACTTTCCAATAATAAAACTTTAATTGTAATATTCATTAGGCTTTTTTCAAACCACCCACACCCTCATGGATTCTGATATGCTTCAACCTGGACCCTTGAGAATTGATAAAATAAACACTGAAGTCACTGAAGAAGAGATACAAATAGGGAATAAAGAAAAGATGTTCAACTTCACTAGTAACCAGGGAAATAGAATCTAAAATAATGAAATATCTTTTTCTTTTGGCTCACTGTATTGGTAGAAATTTAAAAGACTGATTAAACCCAGTATTAGCCAGGGTGTGAGAAAATAAGCTCATACATGATTGGCAGGAGTGTAAAATGATAAAACTGCCGGGAGGATGATTTAGCAAAATTTAATAAATTTAAAATACATTTCTCATTGAACCACTAATTTAACCTCTAGGAATTTCATTCTATAGAAATGCACTGGTACACAAAGATATATGAAGGGTGGTTACCATAGCACTGTATATAATAGCAAAACTTTGGAAACAAATGATCATCAATATATACATTATGGTTCATTCATACTGTGGCGCATTTTGAAACCTTTAAAAATAATGAAGGAGCTCTGCCTTTAGTGTCATGTAAAGGTCTTCTGAGACACAGTCAGTGGGGAAAAAATATGTTCTCAGAACAATATGCATAATATGATCTCTTTTACAGAAAGGAAAACCTTCCTCTAGAAACACCCTCTGTGCTGCATAGAGAATACTGACACACATTTGTAAATGCATGGAGAAAGGTCTGGAGAGATTCAGTCCAAAAAGTAAGGAGGAAATTCCATGTATGTAGAAACATACAGTGGTAGTATGTCAAAGCAATTATGAATTAAACTGAAATTAAAACAATTTTTATTTATTTTTTTTTTATTTTTATTTTTTCTTTTTTAAAACAATTTTTAAAGGAGCGTCATCATACTCAAGTGAAGAGGAGGACACCAGAAAGAAAAAAAGCAGTCTTGGTTGTGAGAGCCTGTTATTCCCCACGGAATGATGACAACGGGCGCAGCTGCCCACCTACCCCAATGTCAAACTCCGAGCTGACAGGCTTGTGGTCACTGGTCTTCAGGGCCATGTGGCTCTGGTAACTCAGCTGAGTAATGTTCTTCCCTTTCCAGAGGATCCGGTCACACCAGGCAGGAGCACGGCACTTCTCACTGAAATGCAAAGTCCACACTGGGGCCCCCACAGGCACAGCAGTACCCACTGCCTGGCTAGCCCTGGCTCAGCTGGGGATGACTGGGCAGAGCCGTCCAGTCCTCAAGGCCCAGTGATCTGAGAGGTCAGGAGCGATTTGGGCTCACGAAGATGTAACATGTATCCTGTGTATCATCCAAAACACCGTTCAGAATGATTCCCTGCTCTCTGGCCTCCTATGGGGATGAGGTAAGAGTCAAAAGGCAATCTGACAGTAAGTACTCTATGGTTTTTAAGAGATGGTGGTTAAAACAGGCTTTGAATTCCTACTGCCTGGGTTCAAATCCTGGCTCTACACTTGCCTGCTTGGGAGGCTCTTTAATTTTTTAATGCCTCAGTTCCCTGATCTATAAAATGAGAATAACAAAACCATACCTATTTCGACGGGTTGTTGGGAAGATTAAATGAGATAATACAAGTAAAATGCACTGAATAGGGCATGGCATACCATAGGCACTAATAAAATAGATGAACTACTACGCAATGACCAAGTACAACCTAAGTTAGTTGGAATCATCTTAGCCCCCTAAGAATAACTTAAAAGTAAACCAGTCACAAGAATTATTAAGGAACAAAGGCTAAAGCGGTCAAATAGAAAACAAGGAGGAAGGCAGGTGCTTAATGAGCAGCTACTGAAAGACAATGTTTAACCAGAGTACCACACATGGAGAAAGTCGCAGTGAACCTGTCTTCTTCGTTAGGCCCATGAGGGCAAGTGCTTCCCTAAATTCCTGGGTTTTCATGGGCCTGATCTCCTGAAGCAACCTCTGACCCACCTGGTATCCCACTCGTCGGAGCCAGTGTCGTATTTGTAGGTCGGCTGGAACGCGAGCTCGCCTTCTGCGAAGCCTTCAAACACAGCCTTTGCAGCCACCTGAGTTTTCAGCTACACAACAGGAGGGAAGAAAAAAAATCAGAATAAAGAGGTCAAGCCTTGAATGAGCAGATATCAATCTGAAATCTGAACCCTAATTCAAAGGGAAAGGCCCATGAAAAAGCTATTCTGGAAGGTTATTTTTTTTATTTTACTCCCCCGCCCCTTTTTATTGACTTTCTTGGGGTGACACTGGTTAACAAAATTACACAGGTTTCAGGTGCACAATTCCACAACACATCACCTGTACACCGTATGTAAGATCTTGAATGAACTAACTTCTAGCAAGAGGAGCAAGCAAGCTAACATTTCCTTTGCCTGTTATACAGTTTTTAAGGTGCTTTTATAAGAGTTACTGTATCCAGGGAGCCTGAGTACCATCTTACTGAGACGTCCCTAATAGGATTAAGGTACCAAGAGACAGAGCTTTTCCCTTTTAGGTATCAAACACTTCGTCTGTGTAGCACAATTGTTTTATTTTTATTTTTAATTTTTTGAAAAAATATATTTTATTGATTTTTCACAGAGAGGGAGAGGGATAGAGAGTTAGAAACATTGATGAGAGAGAAACATCGATCAGCTGCCTCCTGCACACCTCCTACTGGGGATGTGCCCGCAACCAAGGTACATGCCCTTGGCAGGAATCGAACCTGGGACCTTTCAGTCCGCAGGCCAACACTCTATCCACTGAGCCAAACCGGTTAGGGCACAACTGTTTTAATTGTACAGAGAGACAAAACTGCATATAAAAGAGTCTGGAAAGATACAGTCCAAAAAGCAAAGGGAAACTTCCATGTATGTATAAACATACAGTAGAAATATACTAAACCAATTGTGGTCTAAATTTAAAAATCACTTAAAACAAAGAAACACTTTCAAAAGAAGCTTGTCCAGCTAGTTATATGAACTGAAGGAAGCTGTGTGCCTTGATTTCTCCATCTGTAAATTCTGGACTTAGAATCTGCTTCACAGGATTGTTGGAAAAATGAACTGTCAACTTAGAACAGTGCCTGACGCAGTATAATAGCTAGCATCCTTCTTAGTGCACTAATTCTAGGAGCCCCTTCTAGATCACACTCTCTGCAAGAGATAAAAACAAAAGTGCTCCTGCCTCACCGCCCCTTCCCCCAACCCAGCTGGGTGCCAAATGAACTGGGGAAGGACTGTCAGCTCTAATGCAGGAGACAACAGTTGCCAAATTCCCCCAAAAGCGAATTCCTAATATAAACGAATAAAGAAAAAGCAACAGGAAGTAAAACATTTAGGTATTAAGGTAAGCTGATGCTTCTTGAATGAGTATATATTGACCTTAAAACCATCTGGAAAGCAGAGAACACACAGAACAGGGACTATTACTTGAGGAAACACCAGAAAAGAAGGCAAGAGAAGATTAGTATTAAACTCCAGGGAAATTAGAATGCCTACAGAGGCAAGAAACAGAGAGTTTAGAATAGAACAGAACAGAACAGAATAAAATAGAATAGAATAGGACGGATTAATGCTGAAATAGGTATTAAAGAGAATAAAAGTAATTTACCAAGGAAAACAGCTACAGAGAAAAAGATGGATTAATAAAGAGATTATTCCATACAGAAAAATATATAAAAAAAGAAAAGATATAAAATTGATGGGGTTTTTTTCTGCAATTGATCTGCACTGGGGGAAAAAGATAACTGAAAAATTTAGACTAATGAATACTAAGATTATTTAAAAGGGGACATAGACTAAAAAGAAAAAGAACTTTAACATTCTGAACAATTCTAACCACTGCAACTGTTTTTCAATCTATTGAGTAGTAACCTGAAGAAAGAGAGAAACTGACTGCTCTTGTCCTATGAAATGGCTAATGCTTTGAGACATAAATGCTGACCCAAACAACAGCAGGAGAAAAGCAGGTTACAGAACTGATTCCCACTGGAAGTGAAGAAAACCATTCAGGAAAAAGAGTTGCCATTCATATTGGACAAGTCTGGGGAGGAGGAGGATAAGGGAATAGGAGACAAATTCAAAAGAATCCTAGATAATAAAACCCTAATATGCAAATATACCGAATGACAGAACCACCGGTCACTATGATGCGCACTGACCACCAGGGGGCAGATGCTCAATGAAGGAGCTTCCCCCTGGTGGTCAGTGTGCTCCCACAGGGGGAGAGCCACCCAGCCAGAAGCTGGGTTCACGGCTGGAGAGCACAGCAGTGGTGGTGGTAGCCTCTCCCACCTTCGCTGCTGCAGGCAGGTGGTAAGGAGCTAGGAGTCCCAGACTGAGAGAGCCCTGGACTGCAAGAGGGATGTCTGACTGCTGGCTTAAGCCAGCAGGTGGACATCCCACGAGGGGTCTGGACTGCGAGAGGGCGCAGGCCAGGCTGAGGACTCCCTCCCCGCAAGTGCACAAATTCTGTGCACTGGGCCTCTAGTTAGAAAATAATTTTAAATAGCCATGTATCTTATTTATGAGAAGTCTGGTACCCCTACAGTCCCAACTTGAATGAATGAATGAGCACATACAAGGCAGAGAAACAGAGAGAGAGAACACTCCTGCTCCCAAGAGAAGAGAGACCAGGCACCTCAAGGGACAAGCCAATGGGGAGACAACTATGGACGATGGAAATGCAGATGAAAGACCTGACTGGACATCAGCTCCTCAGGGAAACCTCCCAGGCTGAGGAAGAAGAGGCTGAGAGTTGAGAAGCCAGGCTTTTCTGTGCCCTCAGTGTGGGGACAGCTGCCTGAGATCTGTACCTGATCATACGCATACAGGGTCTGAAAGTCCTTCTCTTCGATGAGCTTTTTTACTTTTTCCACATCCAACTCTTCTATCCTGTAGTTGAGGTCCCCCAGCCACAAGATCACACTGCAAGGACAGAGCACACAGGTCGCAGGCGTTAGTGGGGACTTTACCCGTCTCATCACAGAAGGCCCCTGAGGCTCGGCCTCTTGGGAGCTGGGTGGGGAAATGATTCAGCTGCTCAGGAAATCTTTCTCTCTTGTCCTTTCATTTCATACCACGTCTACCATGCTGCTTACACATTTATCTTGGTCCACGTTCATTATAAACTGCCTCGAGCTCTCCTTGACTACTTTATATTCTTGTGTGGTTGGAAAGAGAGTCTAATAGGATCTAAAAGCAAGACAATAATTCACTTCATTCTTGGGAAGAGGCAAAAAGATCAAGTTTGGGGAGTCGTGCCAATCATCCAGGGACCCCCAAACTAGATGATGCCATGATGTTGCCTCTGCCTCCACGCACACTCCAGTCCACAAAACACACCCCCCGCCTTTGTTTCTAGAGCTGAGTTATTCTGAAACAAAGCTCAACCTCTACAGTAGAATCGGGGTTTAAGCACCGCCATAGCATCGGTTGGCTCAGTGTGACAGGTGTTTTATGACACCTGATGCTTTGGGGGAAAAGACAATGAAATGCTCCTCAATAACACTGCACATCCCATAACGTCCAATAGTGCTCCACGAGAAGCAGCAACCAAGCCAGGAGAGAGTCTGCACCGCCGTATACACACCCCCAAGGAAAAGCAGACAAACTGACATGCAAGTTGCAACCTCACAAACTAGGATGCTGCAGACTTAGCAGAACGGAAGACACACTCCCTGCTAGGTTCCCTGGAGAAGGAAAGCCATCCTGTCAGCTTCTGGGACACCAATGAGCTCAAGACAGTTCCACCATGGCAGCAGGCAGGATGAGAGGCTGGACTCTGTATGCTCCCTGGCAGACACCATGGCCCCAGCAGCTCTTCCTCTTTATAAAAGAAGTGGCACAAGCTTCAAGTGTTACTTTCAAGTCAGAAATTCTCATATGACTTGAATTTAGACATATAGGAAGTTTTAGAGAGAAACGAAATAAAAAGATAGACAAAAATTAGCACAAGATGCTCCAAGCAGCTGCAACTATAGCTTTAGTTGGGGTTGCACACTACTTTAAAGTAGTGCGTACCAATAAAGTAGTGTGCACCAATAAAGTAGTGTGTACCAATAAAGTAGTGTGTACCAATAAAGTAGTGCGTACCAATAAAGTAGCGCGCACCAATAAAGTAGTGTGTACGAATAAACTAGTGTGCACCAATAAAGTAGTGCGCGCCAACAAAGTAGTGCGTCCCAATAAAGTAGCGCGCACCAATAAAGTAGTGTGTACGAATAAACTAGTGTGCACCAATAAAGTAGTGCGCGCCAACAAAGTAGTGCGTCCCAATAAAGTAGCGCGCACCAATAAAGTAGTGTGTACGAATAAACTAGTGTGCACCAATAAAGTAGTGCGCGCCAACAAAGTAGTGCGTCCCAATAAAGTAGCGCGCACCAATAAAGTAGTGTGTACGAATAAACTAGTGTGCACCAATAAAGTAGTGCGCGCCAACAAAGTAGTGCGTCCCAATAAAGTAGCGCGCACCAATAAAGTAGTGTGTACGAATAAACTAGTGTGCACCAATAAAGTAGTGCGCGCCAACAAAGTAGTGCGTCCCAATAAAGTAGCGCGCACCAATAAAGTAGTGTGTACGAATAAACTAGTGTGCACCAATAAAGTAGTGCGCGCCAACAAAGTAGTGCGTCCCAATAAAGTAGCGCGCACCAATAAAGTAGTGTGTACGAATAAACTAGTGTGCACCAATAAAGTAGTGCGCGCCAACAAAGTAGTGCGTCCCAATAAAGTAGCGCGCACCAATAAAGTAGTGTGTACGAATAAACTAGTGTGCACCAATAAAGTAGTGCGCGCCAACAAAGTAGTGCGTCCCAATAAAGTAGCGCGCACCAATAAAGTAGTGTGTACGAATAAACTAGTGTGCACCAATAAAGTAGTGCGCGCCAACAAAGTAGTGCGTCCCAATAAAGTAGCGCGCACCAATAAAGTAGTGTGTACGAATAAACTAGTGTGCACCAATAAAGTAGTGCGCGCCAACAAAGTAGTGCGTCCCAATAAAGTAGCGCGCACCAATAAAGTAGTGTGTACGAATAAACTAGTGTGCACCAATAAAGTAGTGCGCGCCAACAAAGTAGTGCGTCCCAATAAAGTAGCGCGCACCAATAAAGTAGTGTGTACGAATAAACTAGTGTGCACCAATAAAGTAGTGCGCGCCAACAAAGTAGTGCGTCCCAATAAAGTAGCGCGCACCAATAAAGTAGTGTGTACGAATAAACTAGTGTGCACCAATAAAGTAGTGCGCGCCAACAAAGTAGTGCGTCCCAATAAAGTAGCGCGCACCAATAAAGTAGTGTGTACGAATAAACTAGTGTGCACCAATAAAGTAGTGCGCGCCAACAAAGTAGTGCGTCCCAATAAAGTAGCGCGCACCAATAAAGTAGTGTGTACGAATAAACTAGTGTGCACCAATAAAGTAGTGCGCGCCAACAAAGTAGTGCGTCCCAATAAAGTAGCGCGCACCAATAAAGTAGTGTGTACGAATAAACTAGTGTGCACCAATAAAGTAGTGCGCGCCAACAAAGTAGTGCGTCCCAATAAAGTAGCGCGCACCAATAAAGTAGTGTGTACGAATAAACTAGTGTGCACCAATAAAGTAGTGCGCGCCAACAAAGTAGTGCGTCCCAATAAAGTAGCGCGCACCAATAAAGTAGTGTGTACGAATAAAGTAGTGTGCACGAATAAAGTAGTGTGTACCAATAAAGTAGTGTGCGTCAATAAAGTAGTGTGCACCAACAAAGTAGTGCA
>NW_006300377.1:1234465-1244943 GCF_000327345.1 Myotis davidii | reverse complement strand
CTAGTGCGCACCAATAAAGTAGTGTGCACCAATAAAGTAGTGCGTACCAATAAAGTAGTGTGCACCAATAAAGTAGTGCGTACCAATAAAGTAGCGCGCACCAATAAAGTAGTGTGTACAAATAAAGTAGTGTGCACCAATAAAGTAGTGCGTACTAATAAAGTAGTGTGCACCAATAAAGTAGTGCGTACTAATAAAGTAGTGTGCACCAATAAAGTAGTGTGTACCAGAAAGCTGAGGTCTGAAAGACTAAGTGAAGGCAGACAAATGCAATCATTCTCAACTACATATGCTCCTGGGAAGAACAGATGCATAAAATCCTGAATACTTCTAAAGCCTGGAGTTGAGATGCTCGCTCTTTGGTTGCTTTCATTGTGAAAGTAGTGTGCACGAGATAAGTCTTAAACATTCAAATAAGTCTTAAACATTTTCCAGGGACAAATGATTTGAGAAGAATTCTAGAGGTCTGCCAGATGGTAAATTAGGAAACTAAACCTTTCCAAGGGACATGATCCGTGTGTAACCGAGCCCCTACGCCAGCAGTGGGAAGCCTCCCGCTGTCACCTCCCTAACAAAACACCGGGCGTCGTGGCCTGTGCGGGGTAGAAGTCCAGACTCACTCGTGCTTGCTGATGGTGAGAGGGGGAAGGCTCGGGTCAACCTGACTAAACTGCATTCGAGAGCAAATGTCTTTATAGTCCTGGTTCCTCCTCTCGTACTCTTCTGTGTGGGCTGCCAAGTGCGAATTCACGACGCAGATGCTGGTATTGTGGAACTGGAACCTGATCGCCACTCCTCCTTTGTTACCCTACAAAGAGGAGCCCAGAGAAATCCAGTTTAGATGGTTGTTTAATTATGTCAGTTTCTTAAACCCGCAAACTTTCAAAACGTTTTCTCTTAACTGGTCTTCGTAATAACCCTGTGAGGTAAGTAAAGCAGTATTACTGTCTGCATTTTACAAGTAAGAAAACAAATCCAAGGAGGCAGAATGACTAGCCGGTCCGTGGCAAGCGGAGTCCACTTTCCATGAAATCCCAGGAAAGTCACATGCTCTCCCTTCTCCACAGGAGGCTCTAGCAGTAGGATCTAAAAGCAGGACTTTAATGGCCTCAAGAAGAAGAGGAAATGGCAAATCTGCATCAGCATTCTTTCTTTTCCTGTGACCCAATATAGTTTCTGCAACCTATTTCATGGATTAAATGGGAGAATAAACTCGAGACTCTAGTGTGCAGTAAACATGAGAATCCCTGCTAGTTGGGCAAATCAGCCAGCAATTCCCTAAAATACCATTTGTAAATGGTCTGCTCAGTCCAGTCCTGCTGAGGGTACAATTCATCTTCTAATACCAGCCTCCTCGCTGGGACACATGCATCAAGGTGTCATGAGAAGTGGGGTCAAAACCTCGGGGATCAAGGCCCTCAGTGTGCCAAACATACCACCAAGAACTCACCATCCTCCCCATGATGCCTGTCCCCACGGTCTCAGCTTCCACTTCGGAGATGTGAGCTGCATGTTCCTGTTTGACATATAACAGCAGCATAATCCCAACCAGTCGGATGAACTTCACCTGGAAAACAGAGCCAAACACTCAAGCCACGGCATTAAACAGAAGTCGGAAACAGAAATAAAGATCCCAAAGGAGAAGTGGTCTCGAAGCTGGCTGAGAGTGTCATGTATCTCCTCCACACGAGGACCCAGGGGAATCACCTATCCAACTCACTCAGCATGCTACGTGACAGCTTAGCCTACAAGTGCCAAGACCTGCATCCTGCCCACCCACAGGTGCCTCTTCTGGAGGACCCAGAACTGAAAATAGCAGGATAATCAGGACTGGCTTGGGGAGAATGTGTAATACCGTCTTAACTTCCCTGCGTGGCAATCTAACATTCAAAGGTCCCTGACTCCTCTCTTACCTTTGCATACTTGGCATCTGGATGAAGACTCTCTGATACAGCTTTAAACCACTCTTCCTCCTTTGGGGTGTCATGGAAGAAAAAGGCCTCCTTACTCAGATCAAGCTCCTGGAACCTATTAGGAGAAGCCAGAGGTAAGAAAGTAGAGAAAGGTAATGTACAAGATGACACATCATAAGATCAGTTTGGGTGCGTAAATCCTAGCTTTCTGGCTACACTGCAGAACCCGCAAGAGAAAAGAAAAACAAACACTCAGGGCCGAGGGTCGAAGTGCTAAGGCACTTACCAGTGCTGTCACAGCAGCAGGCCATTCCCGCTTCATAACCAGCCTGTGAAGCAGTTGGAAGCATCTGCATTTTACATCTGAGGTCACGAGTTCACACAAGCACCAAGCGGCAAATGGGTTCAAACCCAGGTCTACATACATTCCAAATTCTAGGCCCTTCCACTTTACCATACAGGCTTCTTTGCTGCCCTGTCCCCATTAACAGTGCCCAGTGTAGGGGTAGTAGGATGCTAAGTGTGAAACAAAAAGGGCTGACTGGTAGGGCCTTTTTTCTTCTTCTTCTTTTTTTTTTTAACGCTAACCTTCCTTACCTGGCAAAAAAATATTCTTTGCTTCATGACCAAAAGTGTTGAATATCTAAGTAATGAAAATCCATTCAAGGTGCAATGATTTTAACAGAGGATTATACTAAAAATTCAATACTAGCATTTAAGTGCCAAGCACATCACTTGAAGAGTGCCAGAAATGTGTTTAACGATGAGGGAGAGCATCAAATAGAGAAGCAGCTGTTACTAAGCACACACTTATTCGTCAATTCCTTCACCTGCTGTGAAGAGTCCGGTATATAAGGAATGGGCAAAAGTAGGTTTACACTTGTGAGTACATAAAACACAGTTTATTCTTGTATTATTATTTGTTAATTTTCCATAGGAACAACTGTAGACCTCCTTTTGCCCACCTCATCTTCATGTCCCCATCCCTCCAGCTACAGCTATACTTGAGAATGTGCCACTATGGCACGGGGCAAGCACTATGGGCAGTCTATCTGAAGTGTACCTGGCGTATAAGACGACCCCCCACTTGGAGGCATATTTTTCAGGGCCAAAAAATCGTCTTATACGCCGGCAAATACGGTAGGTTTACACTTGTGAGTACATAAAACACAGTTTATTCTTGTATTATTATTTGTTAATTGTATTATTTTCCATAGGAACAACTGTAGACCTCCTTTTGCCCACCTCATCTTCATGTCCCCATCCCTCCAGCTACAGCTATACGTTTGAGAATGTAGAAGCGACTGGAAGAGAAACACTCACCCTACACAGTATACATCTGGGGCCTGGATACCGTGACTTAGCCAGGGCCGGAGGCATTCTTTGGGGGACTGTCCATTCACATTGTATGTCCCCACAAAAAACCTGTCACCAAAGAAAATCAATCGATCACTCAGGAAGACTATGGCGACAACAAGGGAAAACATTTTAAGACTTAAGAAAGGTCACATCTAACCCATACCAATGACTGCAGTCTACTGTGATATTTGGTGCTTGTGTGATAACTTCAAACAGCGCAGGCCTACTCTGAACATTCCTACTTAGCTCTAACAGCCCTTAGAGAACTGTAATCCACAAGATAGTTCTTTACCCTGCATATGCTTCGGAAGTGAAAAGTACCTTGGTAATTACTTTCAGAAGGAAAGCAACAGCAGTACTCACCATAATTGACTATTTCTATCCCTAGAAGTAATGTTACTTTGTCTTATGGTCACAGTGCAATAATTTAAAAAGATCTAGCAGCATTATGCAACCTTGATTCATTCAACTTTCAGAAACCCTGTCTAAAAAGATTACCAAACACTAACTTCAATTTAAATGACTTTCTTCAAAGGACCAGAATGACCAAGGGTAGGCTACGTTCCTTTTTTTGTATCCATATAGCTCTTCAAATATTGCTGTAACTATGTGCAAGCTGTGTCACTCCCACTGTACCACACCCACCAGAGTGCCTGGCCGAAAAGGCACAGAATAAACGCCTGCAAATGAAGAGTGAATGGAATCACTCATTTTAGAAAATGAAGGGAGAGATCTGTAGTAGGATTTGCTTTCAAATCCAGGGTCCTGGGGGTGGAGGTAAGTGCTTAAATTTCAGAGAGTTGAATGATCCTTTTCCTTTGGAAACAGTCTAAGAGCCGGTTAGCTACCTGAAGTTCTGGATATAGGTATAATCCTCCTCTTTCTGCATCAGAACTGATTTCACCAGTGTTTCTCGCAGTCCAAACTTCTGCATCGACAAAATATGAGCCTTGTCTGAGACTGTGATAGTGCAAGAGCGAACCATGTCGGTAATTTCCAACTTGGATTTAGTCTGTCTAGAAAAACAGACAAAACATTTTGTTATCATATTTTTTAAAATATATTTTATTGATTTTTTACAGAGAGGAAGGGAGAGGGATAGAGAGTTAGAAACATCGATGAAAGAGAAACATCAATCAGCTGCCTCCTGCATACCCCCGACTGGGGATGTGCCCACAACCAAGGTACATGCCCTTGACCGGAATCGAACCTGGGACCCTTCAGTCTGCAGGCCAATGCTCTATCCACTGAGCCAAACCAGTCAGGGCTGTTATCATATTTTGATGAGTCCTTCATGACATAAACATAAAGCTAGAAGTTTCCACACACAAGCTTCTGAGTCACAGAAAGCAAAAGGAGGCTAAAGTAAAGCTTATTTGCTAAAACAATATTTCTTCTATGTGGGATTAAGTAAACCTACATGTTGTTGATTAGACAGTACATTGGTCCAGAGGGTTTCTGAAAATACATTCATAGAATCTCAGACCAGAAGGGGACCTTGAAGATATTGTAATCTAATCCCTTCATTTTTCAAATAGGAAACAATGAGACCCAGCATCATTAATGATTCACGCAGCTGGATGGTGAGAGTGCCTCACATAACAAGAGTGTGAAACAATCCAGCCTTGGCCAGTGTGGCTCAGTTGGTTGGAGCACCATCCCATGAACCAAAAGGCTGTGGGTTCAACTCCCGGTCAGGGTACATCTCTGGGTTGCGGGTTCGATTTGTGTAGTTTTAGTCATATTAAAAATTATTCAAATGCTAACTTTAAAATTAAACAAAATTTAACACCTAACAGAATCATAATAATAGCTCCAGAAACTTTTGTTGAAAATCACTTAATGAATTAATATCTATAAAGCACTTGAAGTAGTTTCTGACACTAAATAAATGCCACTTAAGTGTTTGATATAACTCTTGTCATGTACATACAGGGTGGGGTAAAAGTAGGCTTACAGTTGTGAGTACACATTGTATTATCATTTATTAATCATTGTATTATTTTCCATAGGAACAACTGTAAACCTACTTTTGCCCCCACCCTGTATTAATTAAGGCTATGTAAAAATGTATCTGTGTTGTACCAAGAAGGATCAAAGGTGAATTGAGAATGACAGACCTGGGTTCACTTAAAGTTCAGGATCTGTTCATTACAGCTTAAGTGCAAAATTAAAATACTGACATAATAAAGTAGTTTTATCTTGACCAGAAGACTCTGGCTATGATCAGTAGGGTGCGCTAGAGTACATACTAAATATAACAGCACATCAGAAAAAAAGAAAGGGGTAAATAAAAATGGGAAAAAGAAGACTCTTCAGCGTCAGCAAAGTCTTGAAACAATGGGAGGGAGAAATCAAAATGTTTCTAATCTGCATTTCTAAGATAGATTTAGATGCCAGTTTCAAATCCTAGATCTGCCACTTGCTAGTTCTAGATCTTGGGTGAGTTTTACAACCTCTCTTCTCACCTGTTTCCTTAGCTGTAAGACAGAAAAATAATAGTACCTACTTCTCAGGTTAAAATAAGATAACTTGGGTAACTATGTGGCATACACAGTAAGTGCTCAATAAATATCCAACATTTCTTAGGCCAGCTACCCTGGGACAACTTACCTCATTCACAGGAATGGTTTCAGTTCTATAATGAAGAAAACCTCAGTCCTAAGAGGTAGCAGTGAAGGGAGAGCTGATTACCTTGTGAGCAAGTTTTCTGGTTTATCCTGACCCCGGGAGCTTTGGTCCACAAACATGCCTTTCCCATTTGGCCTCAAATTGTCCAAGTGAGAACCACCTAAGTGGGGAGGGGAGTGGGGGGAGAAAGAATTAAAACATAGTTACGTATACTCTCACATATACTTTAGCATACAGACCACAGTTTCTCAAATCATACTAGGCATTACTAGTAGTCCACATGTTACTCAAAAACATAGGAAAGCCTATGTTTTGTTGGTGTCTGGGTGAAGCTCCCACAACGCATATACCAAGAAGAAAGAAAAGAAATTTTCATCCAGCTGTCTACTGCTGAACACGTAACACTCCTTTTTCTTGGAGACAGAGTGCACTATAGAATGAATAAAGCTATGATATCTGCAGACCTAAGTTCTATCACCAGCTCTATTATTTATTGTCCTTTGACTATGAGCAAGTCATCTAACCTCTCCAAGTCTCAGTAACTTGGCCTGTGCTGCTGTCCTCACAGGTTTATTATATGGATCAAATAATTGACATGTGAGTAAGCATTCTGAAACAACACAACATATTACCCTATATAATAAAAGGGTAATATGCAAATCGACCGAACGGCAGAATGACCAGTTGCTATGACGCGCACTGACCACCAGGGGGCAGACGCTCAATGTAGGAACTGCCCCAGCTGGTAGGCTCCTATCACCAGATGGGGAACGGGGAACCAGGGGTGGGTGGCAGCAGGGGGCAGGGCCAGCTGCCAGCAGCCCAGGAAGATGGCCTGGATTGCAGGCCAGGCCTAGGGACAGTACATGCGCACGAAGTTCGTGCACTGGGCCTCTAGTAAAATATAAGATCTTATTACCACTTACTGCAAGTGACACTTCAATTCCAAGGAGGAAAAAGGCAAGGGTTAGATATCTAAAACTGGAAAGGGCCTAAGTGCCCTCGAGAATGAGAAGAGCTTGTCAGTGTCAACAAATTGCCTTGAAAACCAAAGAGCCCAAGGACTTGCAACAAAGAAATATTTGGGGAAGTTGTTAAACCAAGATAATCAGAAAGTTAATAATTAGAACATTAATCTGCCAATAACTTCTCTGCTCCTTAAAACCCAGATCCCTGCCGAAACCGGTTTGGCTCAGTGGATAGAGCGTCAGCCTGCGGACTGAAGGGTCCCGGGTTCGATTCCGGTCAAGGGCATGTACCTGGGTTGCGGGCACATCTCCGGTGGGGGATGTGCAGGAGGCAGCTGATCGATGTTTCTCTCTCATCGATGTTTCTGACTCTCTATCTCTCTCCCTTCCTCTCTGTAAAAAATCAATAAAATATATTTTAAAAAACCCAGATCCCTTGTCAACAGGAAACAGCATGAAGAGGCCAAAGAGAGATGCTGCTTTAATACACAGGCTTCAAGGGGCACCAGAGGCATGAAACATCACTAAAGAATTTTGCTCTGAAGACTATTACTAAACATGGACTTTTCAACCATGCATTCACATGATCCAGAAAAAAGCAAACAAACTTTGGAGTTGAAAAGAAAACACAATCATTTGAAACATGAAAATAATTACATTTCAATGCCTCCAGTGAATCACCTAGGCCTTTCAATTTTGCTTCCTGAATGCCTCTCAAATCAATCTATTCCTATGCCCAATGTCACTATACCAATCCAGTTTACCAACATCTCCCTGAATGACTTTGAAAACCTCAACGAGGCCCGGCCGGCGTGGTTCAGTG
Organism: Myotis davidii; assembly: GCF_000327345.1. Classification (NCBI taxonomy): domain Eukaryota; kingdom Metazoa; phylum Chordata; class Mammalia; order Chiroptera; family Vespertilionidae; genus Myotis; species Myotis davidii. The sequence goes on along the minus strand of NW_006300377.1, from coordinate 1,237,249 downwards.
GTTGAGTGTCAACCTATGAACCAGAAGGTCACAGTTCAATTCTCGGTCAGGGCATATGGCCAAGTTGTGGGCTCGATCCCCAGTGGAGGTTATGCAGGAGGCAGCCAATCAATGATTCTCTCTCATCATTGATGTTTCTATCTCTCTCTCCCTTTCCCTTCCTTTCTGAAATCAATACAAATATACTTAAAAAAAAAACAAAACACATACACCTCAACAAGTCTCCCTGTCTCTGTTTTCACCCCACTCTCTCTAACCCAATCTCTACAGTGACAAAAGGATTTTTTGAATAAGGAAATCTGATCTGTTAAAACCTTTTAAAATCCCCCCACTGATAAAACCCAAACCCCTTAATATGGTTGTCAAGTCTCTTTCCAGTGGAGATCCTGCCCATCTCTGGCCCCCTACCTCCTTCAATGCCATATTCAAAGTATATTAAAGTTACTGCAGTTATACCCAGACCCCATTAGAAACCGACTTTTTTCTTCCTTGCTCTGCTTTACACAGCTAACTCCTACCATCCTGTGGCCAGGGGTCAGCAAACATTTTCTGTAAAGCACCAGAGAGAAAATGTCCTAGGCTTTGTAGACCATACAGTTACAACTACTCAGCTCTGCCTAATATGCAAAAGCAGCCATGGGCATGGCTATATTCCAATAAACTTCATTTATGGTCACTGAAACTTGGATATTTTATAATTTTCACGTCACAAAATATTATTCTCTTTTGATTCTTTTCAACATTTTAAAATATAAAAACTATTCTTAGTTCACAGGGGGTACAAAAGCCGGCAGCAAGCTGGATTTGGCCCACGATCTACCGTTAGCCAATCCCCTGCTGTAGGCCAATCTTATAAGTTATTTCTTCCAGGAAGCCTCTCTGATCCCTCCTAGATGGGTCAGGTGCCTGCCCTGACACTGGTGTTCCCACAGCTCCCTATACTTCTCCCATCACAGCCCTGATTGCTGTGCACTGTAACTGTTTGTCTCCCCAGGAAGACTGTAAACTTACTGAGGACAAGACTGTGTCTGATTGACTCATCACTACATCGCCATCATCCAGCACACCAGACAGTATATTATAAGCAGTTCAATCCCTCAACAACTCAATAGGACATACTGGATGAATGTGGATCTTATGTGCCTTATATAAATATATAACATCTGAATTCAAGCCGGAAGTATTCTTTTGGAATATTTCAGGTCACCTTCTCATTGTCTTCAGCATATAACAAAAATAAGACAGGGAGAACCAGAATAGGTTGTTTCTAAAATTCTACAACCCCATGGTTAGTTATTTCTAGAAACTAAATCCCCACTGGATTCCAGCTCTCTTGCTTTACTCTAAAGGTTAGAGAGCCAAGGTATTTACTAGTAAGTTAGTGAATGGCATATGGGGACACCTCTTAGAATGGTTGAAATCCAGAATACTGACAATACCAACTGCAGGCAAGGATGTGGAGCAACAGTAACTCTCCTTCATTGACTGTAGAAGTGGAAAATGGTATGGCTGCTTTGGAAGCAGTCTAGCAGTTTCTTACAAAGCTGGACATAGTCTTACCATATGACCAGCAATCATGCTCCTAAGTATTTATTGATTTGAAGATCTAGGTCCACATAAAACCTGCATGCAAATAATTATAGCAGCTGTATTCATAATCATCAAAAACTGGAACCAGCCAAGATGTCATTTAACAGGTGACTGGATAACCAAACTGTGGTACATCCCTATAATGAAATATCATTTAGCAATAAAAAAGACGGAGGCCCTGGTCGGTTAGAGTGTTGTCCAGATACATCAAGGTTTCGGGTTTGATCCCCAGTCAGAATCAACCAATGAATGCATAAGTAAGTGGAACAATAAATCAGTGTGGGGTTTTCTCTCTCTCTCCCCCTTTCTCTCTCTCAAATCATTTTTTAAGAGAATGAGTTATCAAGCCACAAAAGACATGAATATTAAATGTATATCGCTAAGTAAAAGAAGCCAGTCTGAAAAGGCTAAATATTATCGGTATATGATTCCAATTATATACCATTCCAAAAAGATAAAAACTATAGAGAGGGTAAATAGATCGGTGTTGGCCAGAGGATAGGAGGAGAGGGGTAAGGGTTAAATAAGTGAGGCATAGGGGACTTTTTTTTAAAAAAGTTTTTTATTATTCATTTCAGAAAGGAAAGGAGGCATAGAGAGAAACACGGAAACATCAGTGATGAGAGAGAATCATTGATCGGCTGCCTCCTGCATGCCCCCTACTGGGGATCAAGCCCACAACCCAGGCATGTGCCCTCACTGGGAATCAAACTGTGACCTCCTGGTTGATAGGTCCATGCTCAAACACTGAGTCACACTGGCCAGACCACAGAGGACTTTTTAGGGCAGTGAAACTATTCTGTAAGTAACTGTAACCTGAAGTGGGTAGAAGAAAAAGTGCTTACCTAAGTAATTTCCGAAATGAGTGAAGTCTGTAAGACTAAAGGTAGAAGGAACTGTACGTGAGTACTATACTCTAGCTGATAAGGCTGACACCCTTACACATGTACCGTATTTGCCGGCGTATAAGACGACTGGGCGTATAAGACGACCCCCTAATATTTCCACTCAAAATACAGAGTTTGTTATATACTCGCCGTATAAGACTACCCCCTCTTCCGCACACCTTCCACACACCAAATAAAAGGTAAAACAATATCAGATTTGATTTTAACATTTTAATTTATATTCAAATGCTTATGACATGCAGGAAAACTGTCACAAGGCTGTATGTAATCAAACATATACATAAAA
>NW_006300377.1:1224791-1234063 GCF_000327345.1 Myotis davidii | reverse complement strand
AAAATCGCATAACAGCCGAGCATACACCCAGCAGCGCTGCTGATGCCTGAACGGTATGTGGAATGAAGTGGGCGGGCATCGGGAGGCCACTATGGCACGGGGCAAGCACTATGGGCAGTCTATCTGAAGTGTACCTGGCGTATAAGACGACCCCCCACTTGGAGGCATATTTTTCAGGGCCAAAAAATCGTCTTATACGCCGGCAAATACGGTATATTGGAATTGAACAACTAAGTAAACGGATGGTGGAAGGTGGGAGCTAAGTGTCTCACTGTCCGAGTGGGACCTTCCAGTAAGCAAGGGGAGGAAGCCAGAATAACCCAGGTGGTAATGAATTAAAGCTGGAGAAATCAATATGAACTCATGTTACCTAAATATAAATACAGGTGGTACACATAGAAATACACACAGGTAAGTATGCACACATATATTTCCTTGCTCTGTTAGCAAGGAGGACTTAGAAGCAAGAACATACCGATAGCAACAACCACACTTTATGCCCAGATCTTGGTTTCTAGTTTATTCTCCAATATAAAGAACCAGGGCTCCTTGAGATACGGTTATTTTAGGAATGAGGCAAGAAGTATGAAAGATGAGCCTGGAGCATTTTGTAGTACCGGAAAATAAGAACATGCTCAAAAAAACAAAAAAATCCCACAATGATGGGGGTATGTCAAAGTGACGCAGGACCCAACTGAAAGAGCTCCAATGGCCACAGTTGGAACAATTTGAGCAACAAAATAAAAAAAGCAGTATTGGATTATAATTCAAAGTATAAAATAAATACCCAGCGGTCCATAGTGATATAAATAAATAATAATATAAAAATGAATAGTCCGGCCATAACCAGTTTGGCTCAGTGGATAGAGCCTTCGGACTGAGGGGTCACAGGTTCGATTCCGGATGAATAGTCTGGCCGGCATGGCTCAGTGGTTGAGCATTGACCTATGCAATCAAACCAGGAGGTCATGGCTCGATTCCAGGTCAGGGCACATGCCCGGGTTTTGGGCTTGACCCCAGTGTGGGGTGTGCAGTGAGAAGGCTAAAGAGGGCTAATTCAAATGTAACCCTGATATTTTGGGAGCTAGCAACTGGAATTCATGCCAACAAGCTCAGTGTGCACTCCTGATGACCTATAATTAAAGTCATTGCCTCCTTCCCCAAAGTCTTGCAAGGCTTGTCAGGCCATAAAAACTTGAACAATGCATTGCCCTGGGGTGGTGCATTAAAAAATGACTAACTGACTTGGATAAGATATCCTCCCCACCTTCAAAGATGCTGAAATTCTTCCTAGATTATCCCATAAGCCCTTCCCATCAGTAAATGGATCCTATATATAATGTGGTAACCTAGGTGGGGCCTTAGAACAGAAAAAGGACATTATGTAAAAACAAAGGAAATGTGAATAAAATATGAACTTCTGATGTGCTAAACAAACCTGTGGAGGTAAATTAGCAGCATGGCTTGCCTTAGCCATTGCTGTCAGTCACCTTCAGACAAGTAAAAAAAAAAAGAAAAAAGAACTTCAATTAATAATAATAATGTATCAATATTGGGTCATTATGAAAAATGTGTCATCACTAATATTAGATGGGGAAGCTGAGTGTGGGACATACATGGATCTCTTGGTACTATCCTCACAATTTTTCTGAAAACCTAAAAGGATTCTAAAATAACATTTATTATTATTATTATTTTTTTTTTTAAGGCAGACTGGGGACTGAACTCAAAACTCTTTGAAAGGCTTAGCTAGTCTCTGCCTTACCTCCCAGCCTCTTCTTAACCCTCTGCAATGGGGCCTGTTCCCCATTACAGTAAGTCCTTACTTCATGTCATCCACAGGGTCTTTGAAAATGTGCCTTTAAGCAAAATGACATAAGGAAATCAATTTTGCCATCTGCTAATTAATGTAAGAGTTAAGTTCCTACAGCATATTTCTGGTCAAAAACATCACCAACCTTCAAAATAAAGACCTGGCAGCTCAGGGCACAATGTGGGAACCCATCCTAGACAGGACGCCCTTCCAGGGCCATCACTGCCACCCCCGCACTCACTCAGACAGGGGCAATTTATTTTTATTTTTTGTTAATCCTCACCCAAGGATATTTTTCCATTGATTTTTAGGGAGAGTGGGAGAGAGAGGGAAAGACAGAGAGAAGCATCAATGTGAGAGAAACACATCGATTGGTTGCCTCCTATACAAGCCCTGACCAGGGCCCGGACTGGGGAGGAGCCTGCGAACAAAGTACATGCCCTTGATGGGAATCAAACCCGCGACCCTTTAGTCCTCAGGCAGATACTCTATCCACTGAGCCAAATCGGCCTGGGCAGACTGGGGCAATTTAGACCTCCAATTCACCCCACATCCACATCTGCAGGATGTGGGGGAGAACCCACGCAGTCATGGGGAGAGCTGCAAACCCCCCCTGTCCAGAAATCAGTGTTTCCCCCTCGTCAATATGATGCTGAAGGAAATGATGTTATCTGAGAACTACTGTACTCCACGGCAACTGCTTGTGTTACTCCTAACCAAACCTTCAGGTTGCTCAGTCCAGTGGCCAGTTCCCAGTTTCCAGCTACGTCCACTTCAACCTCTTTGGAAGCACTTGATAGAGGACCACGCGCTCCTCCGGTAAATACTTTCTTTAGTTCTTGAAGATGCCTCTTTTACTCCACCCACCTTACGCCTCTCCCCCAGGAATGACTCCAGGCAAAGCCTTGGGATCATCTCTTCTCCAGCTATGTTCTTTCTCATCTAGATGATCTCACTATTTTAAAAACCATCTCAGGGCAACAATAAAAATAAAGTTGTTTTAAAAATCCCCACCAGGTGGGGAATGCAGGAAGAGATTATGGTGGGGGGAAAGAGGAACATCTGTAATAATCTGAGCAATAAAGTTTTTTTTTTAAATCACCACCAGGTCCTGGCCAGGCAGCTCAGTTGGTTAGAGGAGCATTGTCCCCAATACGCCAAGGTTGTGGGTTCAATCCCCAGTCAGGGCACATACAAGAATCAACCAATGAAGGCATACATAAGTGGAACAACAACTTGATGTTTCTCTTTCCCCACCCTCCTCTCTCTCTAAAATCAATCAATAAAATGGAATTTGTGTTTCTCAAAAAGAATATAAATAAACCATCTCCATGCTGATCACTACCAAATTGACATCTCCAGCCTAGACTTCTACATGAGCTCCGGATTCTTACATTCTGTTTCTCCCTTAGTCTTGTGCATCTCAGTAAACGGCACCACCACTCAACCAGCTTCTCAAAATTAAAAACTAAGACTCACTGGTGTCTCCTCTTTCCCCCACCCTATACCCACCAGCAATTCAGGCAAATTCTACCTTCAAAAACACACCTGGACGTTCTCACCAAGACTACAACAGCCGCTTCCTAACTGCTGTTGAGCTTCCTATTGTTAGTTTTCCAAATAGCAGCCAGAGTGAACTTGGAAAAAAAGAAAGTGTATCACTTTATCAGATGAAGTTATTTTCCCTGCTTAAAACTTTCAGATAGCTTTCCTGGAGCTCAGAATCTGTGGAGAGTTGGCACGGCCCTACCTAACCCGGCCTCCACGCCTCTCTGGCCTCACCTCTATGCTGAACGTCAACGCAGTCTGATTTTGCCACACTTCCATTTTGCTGTTCTTGGAGCATGTCAAGCTCATTCCCAACTAAGGGGCTTTGCTCTAGCTAGTCCCTCTGCCTGGAATGCTTCTCCTCCAGAACCCCATGTTGCTTACGCTATTTCATTCAGGCCCTTGCTCAAATGGCAGAAGCTCTCTTTGACACCCAATCTAAGCAGGCCCCACCCTCCACATCACTCAGGGGTGGGCAAACTTTTTGACTCAAGGGCCACAATGGGTTCTTACACTGGACCGGAGGGCCGGAACAAAAGCATGGATGGAGTGTTTGTGTGAACTAATATAAATTCAAAGTAAACATCATTACATAAAAGGGTACAGTCTTTTTTTTTTTTTTTTTAGTTTTATTCATTTCAAACAGGCCGGATCCAGCCCGCGGGCTGTAGTTTGCTCATGGCTGCTCTAGCCCCTTATTCCAGAGGTTCCTGAACTTTCCCGGTTCACAGTACCCTTACTGTCTCAATAACTTTTTTTCAAATTGCCTCCTGGCCAAAAGAAATACCTAACAGTTCTGTGTAAATATTAAGGGCCAAATAAATTACTAAGTATTTAAGCCCTAATAACTTAGTAGCAATTTAAAAAAATAACACACATATTTAGAAAAAATAACATTTCTATTTCATTTTCAATGGCCACAATTACTTACAAATGAGGTGTGTGTACCTTTTGAGTTCTGCACAACTTCTCAAACTTTGGAATCAGACTGAACGCCACACACAACATTCCGCGTTGATTTTTTGCATGGTACTTATTTTTAACCACAGCAGCCACCAAAAAGCCAACTTCAAGAGATATGATGTTATCACTCTGGCCGGCACTGCCCAGTGGTTAGAGCGTCAGAGAGTGGTGGGTTCAATTCTTGGTCAAAGGCATCTACCTGGGTTGCAGGTTCGATACCTGGCCTGGGGCGCATGCGGGAGGCAAGCAATAGATGTCACATCTATGCTTCTCTCTCTCCACCCCTTCCCTGCCTCCCTTCCACTCTCTCAAAAAAATCAATGGGAAAAATATCCTGGGGTGAGGATTAACAACAAATATATATATTCATATGTTGAAACTGTAAATAGCTTCACACTAAATGTGATGTTTAAAAAAACTTCACATATTTCTGTGTTTACCTTCAACATTTTAAACGTCCCACAGCGTCCCTGTGAGTTAACTGCAGAGCCCAGGGTACCCCGGCGTTTGGGAACCTGCTATTTACATTTTTCCTCCTAGTACTAAAACCATTTGATGTTACATCTTATATATAGTCATTGCTTTGCTGGAGGTTAATTCCACTAAAATATAAGCTCCAGCTCTGAGCGGTTTGGCTCAGTGGATAGACCGTCGGCCTGGGGACTGAAGGGTCCCAGGTTCAATTCCGGTCAAAGGCATGTACCTTGGTTGTGGGCACATCCCCAATAGGAGGTGTACAAGAGGCAGCTGATCAATGTTTCTCTCTCACTGATGTTTCTAACTCTCTTATCCCTCTCCCTTTCTCTGTGTAAAAAAAATCAATAAAACGTATTGAAAAAAGAAAAACATATTTTATTTAAAAAATAAATAAGTAAAATGTAAGCTCTATGCGGCAGGGGCTTGCTTCTCTATGCCATTTCTCAGGGACCTGGAACAGCATCTGGTGCATAGCAGGTACTCAACGTGTTAAATGCTTGAAAGTATCAGGAAACTTAAGTTGAAGTCTAGCTCTGCCATTACTTTCCTGTGTGACAAGTTACTTCCTCTCTTTGGGTCTTAGTTTCATCCATAAAGTAGGGACTTTAAATATCTCATGGGGCTTTAGAATGCGCAAAGGCAAACCAAGATATAAGAGCTCTGCTTCTGCATCGAACCTGGGACCCTTCAGTCCTCAAGCCGATGTTCTATCCATTGAGCCAAACTGGTGAGGGCTCAGGGGTTTTTTTTTAGTTGTTCCTACTAACAGTCAGACTGAAAGGACAAGTGGTCAGCTTAGTTAGGTCCATAAGTGGGCAGTGCACTCACTGGAAAATGGCCTCGCAGACCTGCATCTCGTCTGTGCTTTCACGATGCGTCTGCCCCGAGACACGGCAAGGACCGGAACGTCTTCATTCCTCACCCTACATATGGAAACTTTAAGGCATGATTTGGGGATTTCCAGCCACAGGCAGTCTTCTCGGAATCTTTTCTCTCCTGAATCAGGCACGGAAGCTGGCTGTCAGCAGCTCTTCACCAAACTTGCTATCACACAGCCCCTCCCTGGCCACAGCTTCCTGTCCTTCCTCCTCTCCTGCTTCCCCACTCACGCTCTGCCCTTTCTCCAACCCCAGACCTCCAATCCTTTGTCACTCGGTCTGAGAGGCGACATCTGGGATCTTTCCCTTCTTCCCATGCTTAGTCATCAAGTCCTAAAATCAGTATTTTTATACCTGATCCTCTTCCCTACCCCCTACCGCCATGCCTTGGGTTAGGCCCTGAATATTTCTGGAAAGCACACTCAGTGATTTCCCGGCCTCCATCCTCACCCCCTCCAATCCATTATGTCAGCACCTGGAAAAAAACGAATCTGAGCATCATTCCTGTGCATAAAATTCCTCAATAGCTTCCATCACCTTTGGACTAAAACCCAAATCTCGGAATATACATACAAGTAAAGTTGAGGGTCCTGATGCTTTTGATTAAATTTAGTTTTAAATCCTATCTCTAGGAATCATCTCTCTCCCTCTCTCCACCCCTCAGAGACCTAACTTTCTCCCAATAACCAGCAACCCCCAAGGCAGCAGCAGAAGGACAGTAGTCCAGACTGACTAATGGTCACCGGAAGGGGACCTCTGGCAGGATAAAGATAACATCTTAACCTCAGTTGTTTCAACACCAGAACCCTAAGGTGAAACGACCAGCAGGCAACTTTTCCATAAAACCAAACAAAGGGATGTCAGGGCTGTCCTCAAGACCAGAGAAATGATTCATTGCCCTTACTTCAGCTCCAACTGATCAGCTGCCGGCATGACCCTGAACCCCCAACGCACAGTGTTTTGTGATTTTTGCCCTGTATGATCTGCAACCCACACAGCGCTGGGGAGTTCAGGCTTTTGCGTATTAACTTCACATTCTCGGGGTGGCACCATTCATAATAAAATAGTCAATATTTCTCCACCGCAATTCTCGGTGTTTAGGGTTTGGCTCTGCTAGTGCCAGGTGGGCAAACTCTTTGTACTTTTTTTAAAAATATATATATTTCTTTATTGATTTCAGAGAGGAAGGGAGAGGGAGAGAGAGATAGAAACATCAATGATGAGAGAGAACCATCGGTCAGCTGCCTCCTGCACGCTCCCCACTGGGGACGGAGCCCGCAACCTGGGCACGTGCCCTTGGCCGGAATCAAACCCAGGACCCTTCACTCCACAGGCGGAAGCTCTATCCACTGAGCCAAACTAGCTAGGGCACTCTTTCTGTTCTGTAACATAAGGACCTTTGTAATTAGTCCCAGACAACTTTTCTAGCCCCATCTCCTACCACTGACTCCCACCTCCCCTCACACATACCCCCAATACAGTCATGGCAAAATGATTGTTTTTTTTAGATGTTGCCTCCTCACCCCACCCCTGAGTCTGGGTGTATCATAACCACTCCTCAATCCTACCTACATACGGTGAACTTCAAACTCATCCTTTAAGACTCAGCTCAGGAATCTCCTTCAAAAAGCTTTCTCTGGCCGAAACCGGTTTGGCTCAGTGGATAGAGCGTCGGACTGCGGACTGAAAGGTCCCAGGTTCGGTTCCGGTCAAGGGCATGTACCTGGGTTGCGGGCACATCCCCAGTGGGAGATGTGCAGGAGGCAGCTGATCGATGTTTCTCTCTCATCGATGTTTCTAACTCTCTATCCCTCCCCCTTCCTCTCTGTAAAAAATCAATAAAATATATTTTAAAAAAAACAAAAAACAAACAAAACAAAAAGCTTTCTCTGGCCTTCCCCTTAGATTATTACATGCCCAGTGATTCCCTCTATCAAGACATTTATCATAGTGAAACTGTAACTGTGTCTAACTCTTTTTATTTGCCTTATCTCTTTAGCTAACCAAGGACTGATGTTTTTTCTTGTGGCCCCCACTTTGGAACAAACCAAGCACTTACTAAACACAGAGAACAAACAGCCACAGGGCCGAAGCTCAATGCCATTTCTGGGTGCTTTCTTGCTGACCACTTTTCACACCTACAATTGAAACCATTTCCCAGCTAGAGCCAATCTACTAAGTCAACCATAGTAACAATCGCAGCCCGATCTGGAAGTATAAAAGTACAGAAGTGTTCCATTTTTCTTGCAAATTTTGAGTGCTGCACAGCACATCTTACAGAAACCCTTCTCACATTCCTCACTAAGTAGACGATGACTTTGGGCCTAAGCAGCTATATAGCATGATATATATCTCCTACCCCTTACCTGGATCCTTGAGGCCAAGAGTATTTTGGACTTCAGAATTGAGGGGATTTTAGAAAGATAACACTTTCCCTATACCATATATTGCACAACACTCCCAGCAGAGTCTGAGCCAACACCCAGTAATCAACACTTTAATATTTCCACAGTGCGATTTATGAGTAGTAACACTTAGTGGGATAAGTAAAGCCTATAAATAGTTTCATGTCAGTCAAGCAAGTCTTACTGCCAAGTTGAGTTTGGGCCAAGCTTACAAAAAAAATTTTTTTTCCATTCTTTAGAACTGCTGCTGATAAAGGATTGAGGATACAAATGAAGAGCATGGCCTGACATATATACGTATATGCACCAGAGATGACTGGAGTGTGTGTCTATGCACATATATACCACATGGTTACAGATATATTATATATATGTATATGTATATGTATATGTATATGTATATACACACACACACACACACGGGGAAATCTGGAAGGGTATACATCAGATGCCAATAGCAGTCACTTCACAGCGGTAGGGTTTCTTTTTCTTTTGCTTACAGGTACTTTCTAAATTAGCTTTGGAGTGAGACTTAGGCTCCATTTCTGGCCCTGCCACTTACTAGCTGTATGAGCAGGTTATCTAACTTCTCTAAGCTTCTGCTTCCTCAACTGAACAAAGATAACAGTTATCTGCCTTATATGGTTGCTGTCTTTCTTTCCCATGGTTACCTCAAGGCTATCCCAAGCTGCGTGGCCAAACCAGACCTGTTAAAAGACCATTATGTACAGAACAAAGATAGGAGGGAAGGCCTTGCTTTCAATGTCTTGTAGCCAGGCTTACCACAGACTTGTGTCCGGGCTTTTGCTGAAACACTAGAGGCCCAATGCATGAAATTCGTGCAAGGGGCTTGGCCCTCGCCTAGGCCGGCCCTAACAGCCCCGGCTGGCCCTCACAGCCCCTCACAACCCCGGCCAGCCTTCGCAGCCCCAGCTTTGTCCGGAAGGTTGTCTGGAAGGTCATTTGGCTGTCCGGTCTAATTAGCATATTACACTTTTATTACTATAGATTACAGGTCATACAAAATTATCAACTTGAAAATTAGTCTGCTATATTTGGTCAAACATTTAATCAACTCACCCCTAATGCATTGTCAGGGCCAGACCAAATGATTTTGTGGGTGTTATATAGCCCTCAGGACAGATGTTCCACCCCTGAGCTAAGGTGAGGCACAAGGCCAGCCCAGAT
>NW_006300377.1:1221121-1224108 GCF_000327345.1 Myotis davidii | reverse complement strand
GGTTTCCTCCGTCACTGAAGCAAGCAAGCCTCATGTTAGTTTCAAGCTGCCTGGCTGCCAGCCTCCAACTTGGCTGACAGTTAATTTGCATATCTCCCTGATTAGCCAATGGGAAGGGTATCGGTCGTACACCAATTACCATGTTTCTCTTTTATTAGATTAGATGACATCAGTCAAGGAAAAAGAGCAAATTCAAACCAAATACACCATTTCTTTTGAGATTTATCCAAGAAACAACATTATTTCCTTTTTTAAAAAAAAATATGTGTTTATTGATTTCTAGAGAGAGAGGAAAGGAGAGGGACAGAGAGAAGGAAACATCAATGAGGGCAAAACACAAACATCATTGACTGGCTGACTCCTGTATGCCCCGCACTGGGGATCAAGCCTGAAACCCAGGCATGTGACCCGACTGGGAATCGAACCAGCGACCGCCTGGTTCATGGGTCAACGATCAACCACTGAGCCATATCAGCCGGGCACAACATTATTTTTTTAAATATATTTTATTGATTTTTTATAGAGAGGAAGGGGGAAGGACAGCAGAGAGTTAGAAACATCAATGGAAGAGAAACATCGATCAGCTGCCTCCTGCATACCTCCTACTGGGGATGTGCCCACAACCAAGGTACATGCCCTTGACCGGAATCCAAACTGGGACCTTTCAGTCCGCAGGCTCTATCCACTGAGCCAAACCAGTTAGGGCCACAACATTATTTCTTAATTCAACTGCTTCTTACTAGACCAGTGCTTCCCAGTAGAATTTTCTGTGGTGATAAAAATGTTCTATAACTGCACTGCCCAAAACAGCGGCCACTAGCCACACCTGAACACTTAAAAAATGCGGCAAGAGAGAATGAGAAACTGAATTTATTTGATTTACCTAAATTAACTTTAAATAGCCACATGTGGCTAGTGGCTACCATATTGATCAGTATACATCTAGATCAGTGGTTCTCAACCTTGCTGCACATTAGAATCACCTGGGAATCTTCTTAAAATCCTAATTTCTGGGCCTCACCAGGTGATTCTAATGTGCAGCCAAGGTTGAGAACCACTGTTCTACAAGAATCATCAGCCATCACAGTCAATTCTAAAGGAAGCTGCCCCCCACCACCTGAGCTCACACCCTCCACTGTCAACTGGGCGGTTCTGCAGGATGTTTTGCAGGGGTGGGTCCCAGGTGAAACTGTGCTTTAACTTGTGGGCCCGCTCCCTGAGCTCTCCCTGCCTTCCTTCCGTCACGAGCACCATCATTCTCCCGTCAGCCAGGTTTGCCATCCTGCCATTTGCTCACCCCTCTCCTTGGGCCCCCAGAGCCCATCAGTCATCAGTCTCTTCACTCTCAGAGCCTTCTCCAGGTCATCCTCTTCTCGTCTGTTACCTCAAGAGCTTCCCAATTAAGAGAGCCTCCCACTTCTCCCTACCAATTCAGTCTCTGAACCTGGCCAGATTAAACTCTGACTTCATCTCTCCCTGCTCTGAAACTTTCAGCATTACACCACTGCCTGCAGGTGAAGATCCAAACGGGTGGAGCTGGCATATGAGGCCCAAACTGGCCCTACTCTCTCTCACCCATCCACCTCCCAAAGACAGCCCCATCCAAACAGGCTGGTTCCAATCACTAAACACTATGCCAGTGGTTCTCAACCTTGGGTGCACATTAGAATCACCTGGGAATCTTCTTAAAATCCTGATTTCTGGGCCTCATCCTCCGAAATCAGGATTTTTTTTTAGATATATTTTATTGATTTTTTACAGAGAGGAAGGGAGAGAGATAGAGAGCTAGAAACATCAATGAGAGAGAAACATCGATCAGCTGCCTCCTGCACATCTCCCACTGGGGATGTGCCCGCAACCCTGGTACATGCCCTTGACCGGAATCGAACCTGGGACCCCTCAGTCCGCAGGCCGACGCTTTATCCACTGAGCCAAACCAGTTTCGGCCGAAATCAGGATTTTTAAAAGGTCCCCAGGTGATTCTAATGTGCAGCCAAGGTTGAGAACCACTGCTCTACGTCATTTAGAATTAGTGTCGCCAACCAGATAAAATTCAGCACGCCCAGTAAATTTGAATCTCAGATAAACAATGAATAATTTCTTGTGACATACTTATAACAAAAAAGCAGTTGTTTTTCTGTGATTCAAATTTAACTGAGTATTCTGTAGTTTTAGTTAAGAAATGTGGCAACTCTGTTTGGAATTAAATTTTTCACCAAAAATGTAGTCGATATCTCCAACAAAGATCAGTTTAAATTTGTCTTCACTTGTTTCCGCTAAATTTCTAAGTACACTTGAATTAAGGATGGGGTGATGAAGTCATATGCTAAGTAGGGAAATAAATTGGGCATCAATATTTTTTCCTCCTTCTTTCCTGATAGGAATTCAATGGGAAATGAAAAGTTTCCTAGCCTGTTGCATCCTAGTTTTTCTGTTTGAAACAAGGCCCATCTAACTCAGAAACATTTACAAGTATATATAAGACAATGCAGATCAACCTTGGGAATTAATTTCGAATATGGATGTCATTTTCATCACTTCTCCATAACTTTATTTTCAAGAAAACTGTTTAAAAAACAAAAACAGACTGACTCCCCATGCATGCCACCCTCACCGCTGCCCCCTAGGAGGTCCCTCCTCCTTTATGGCCACCTCTCCTTCAAAGCCAGCCTCAACTTCAACATCCTCCTTCACAAAGCACTCTCCACCACGCTAGTCCTCAGTAGTCATTTCCCTGAATTCTGAAGCCCTTTTTATTCATATAACTTGTTTGAAAAAGTTATAACTTGTTCAAAGAAATTAGAGTGTTTTAGAAAAAGCCTTGGGCTTTGAAATAGACCTGGCTATCTTAGTGGCTCCATCCACTACCTCATATGAAACCTCAAGCAAATTACTTCATTTGTTTCCTCATTTGTAAAATGAAGATAACACCACTCAACTTACAGAGGCCAAAAGAATAAACAAGTGAAATTTAAATGGGTCAAGAG
>NW_006300377.1:1187258-1220964 GCF_000327345.1 Myotis davidii | reverse complement strand
CTAAAACCCAGAGCTGCTCGACTCCACAGAATGAGCACATCTTCAATGAAACTAGAAACTCTTGGGGGTAAGTACACTATAAATAGAAGGGTTGAGTCTGTTTGGATAACGAACCACCCTGATCTCCACATGTGTGGGGGTGGCTCTCATTGCTGAGTGGAGCTCTCCTCCTACCCTTCAGGAGTTGCTACCAGACAGGTCTAGGAGGAGGTGTCCTTCCTACCTTCTCAGCCACTGGCCTTTGCATTCCATTGCCAGCAACTAGAAGAACTTGCAAAATACAATTCACACTGGCAGGAGTAAGTGGGTGGGTTCGATGCTTATCAGAGACAGTGACACCAGCAAGCGTGGCCCCATGGGCTCACTTAGTCTAAGACAGAGCAACACATACCAGCAAGAGACACATGCATTCAATTCACGGGGAGCTAAACAGATCCAGTCCAACTACTCAGAACCCAAGTCAGGCTGAATTCATTTTGACAATGACAGTAATATCATCATGAATAATATTAATAGCAAATATTGAGGCTTTCTACAAGGCAGGCATGGCTTTAATCACTTTATGTATATTTAGTCTTCACAATCCCTATTACCTACACTTTACAGACCAAGAGATAAACACAGAGAGGTTAAGTAATCTGCTAAGAAAACATAACCAATAGATCACACTGCCAGCATTCAAACCCAAGGAATCTGGGTCAAGAGTCTGTGCTTTTTTTTTTTTTTAATATATTTTATTGATTTTTTTCAGAGAGGAAGGAAGAGGGACAGAGAGTCAGAAACATCGATGAGAGAGAAGCATCGATCAGCTGCCTCCTGCACACCTCCTACTGGGGATGTGCCTGCAACCCAGGTACATGCTCTTGACCGGAATCGAACCCAGGACTCTTCAGTTCCCAGGCCGACACTCTATCCAGTGAGCCAAACCAGCAAGGGCAAGAGTCTGTGCTCTTAACCAATAAACGAAATTAACTATCAGAAAAGCATGAAGTTCAGCCCTGGCCAGTTTTTCTCAGTGGCTAGAGCAGCCGTGGGCAAACTACGGTCCGCGGGCCGGATCACGCCCGTTTGAAATGAATAAAACTAAAAAAAAAAAAAAGACCGTACCCTTTTATGTAATGATGTTTACTTTGAATTTATATTAGTTCACACAAACACTCCATCCATGCTTTTGTTCCGGCCCTCCGGTCCAGTTTAAGAATCCATTGTGGCCCTCGAGTCAAAAAGTTTGCCCACCCCTGGGCTAGAGCGTCAACCCACAGACTGAATGGTCCCGGGTTCGATTCCAGTCAAGGGCTCGGACCTTGGTTGCAGGCTCGACCTCCCCGGTCAGAAGTAATACAAATAAGTAGAAAAGTTTTGTTTGAGAAGCAATTGGGGACACAAAAGGAGAATGCCGGGTTAGGGCTCAAGCATTAGATTCACACAGACAACCTGAGTTCTATTCTCAACCCTGTCACTGACCAGTGAGTGGTCTGAGGCATGTTACCGACCCTCTCTGAGCCCAATCTCTTCATCTGAAAAATGGACGACATGCTCCTACAGAACGTTTGTGGCACAGTGTAAGGCACACACCCATAGTGAGTGCTTAATAAATGGTAGCCATTTGCCCAGCCGGTGTGGTTCAGTGGTTGAGTGTCGACCCATGAACCAGGAGGTCACAGTTTGATTGCCGGTCAGGGCACATGCCAGGTTTGCGGGCTCAGAGCGTGTGGGAGGCAGGCAGCCGCTCAATGATTCTCTTTCATCACTGATGCTTCTGTATCTCTCTCCCTCTCCCTTTCTCTGAAATCAATAAAAACAAAAATCAAAAACAAATCATATCTATTTAATAAGTCATAACAGTAATTAATTTTGTAATAAATTTTACTTTTTTATTTATTAGTAATAAATTTTTCTTTATATATATTAGGGCCAATCTGTAAGGCTTTGAATACCATGTACAGTTTGGATTTTATTCTTTTGGCAAAGGGGAGCTAAGTACATAGCACATAGTACGTAAGGCAAGGAGCTCTTGAGAGAAGCCCATACACAGGGCACCCAGCATTAAAAAGAATGAAAAGAATCAATTTTTCCGATTTCAGCCCTGGCACCATCCCTCATAGTTATTTTACTTTCTTAAAACTCAAATAACCAGGCTTTTAGGTATTTTTCTTTCTTTTCAGTCTTTTTAACATATCCCATTCTCTCGTCGCTTAAAAAAAGAAGAATCATAGATTTTGGCATTTAAAGTGAGCAGACACATCTCTAAAAACACATCCTGCCCTGGCTGGTTTGGCTCAGAGAATAGAGCGTCAGCCTGGGGACTGAAGAGTCCCAGGTTCGATTCCGGTCAAGGGCACATGCCTGGGTTGCAGGCTCGGTCCCCATTGGGGAGCATACAGGAGGCAGCCAATCGGTGATTCTTTCTCATCACTGATGTTTCTCTTTCTCTCTCTCTCTCTCTCTCTCCCTTCCTCTCTGAAATCAATAAAAATATATTTAAAAAAAAAAACAAAACATATCCTGTGCCCTGCCAACCTTTGGCCTCTGGACTCGAACTCCAATGTGCAGCCTGTGCAAATCCGACTTAGGTTAGCAAGGACTAAATGTGACCAGTTTAGCCTTCAAGGAGGAAGACGGTGCAATGACTTCATGGCAATAGGCTGTGGTGGTGATAGGCTACTGGAGAGATGACTTGACTTTTTCCTTCACACTCTCCCTTCACTGGAGCTTTCTGAGAACTGCCTGTGGTCTGGTGATAAAGCTGAAAGAGAAGTGGGCAGGAGCAAACCAGGAAGAGGGGAGAGAAGCACAGAGAATGCTCAAAGTGGAACGGGGCAGGAGCTATGTAGGCGGAAAGCACTTCAAGCCATGAACTGTCTAGGTCTCTAAGGTTTAAACAAAGAAGGCAGACTTTTTTTTGAGCACCTAGGATGTACAAGGCCTTAGGCTGGTCTGTGGGGAGGGAAGGGGGTGCAAAATGCTAAGAGCAACAAGTTCACACTTGTAAAAAAATGTAGCTGAATGAGCAGTCAACAAAGATGAAAAAAGCACAGGGTTTGTCCAGAAACAGTGAGCAGTCAAGTGTGAAGTCAGAGGAAATGAAGGTGAGCTGGGGCAGGTAAGACTAGAGAGCCTGCCTAAGCCAGGCCGGCAGGACCTGAACTCCAGGCTGAAGAATCTGAGTCTTATTCTGTAAACAACAGGAGATGATGCAGTATTCGAGGTCACATACAAAGCATGTACGTAAGGCATGATGGAAGTTATGTTCTGAAGAGATCCCTAAGGGAGAAAGAGACGTAAGGTGGGAAGGCTCATCTGTACTAGTTCCGGTAAGAGGACGATACCAACATGAACTAACAGGGGTTAAGTTATTTTTTTTTTTAATTTTCAAAAGATTTTAAAATTGTAGAAAAAGAATGAACAGAATTTGGTTATCAGACATAAGAGGGGAGGGAAGAGTCAAAGATGACCTAGGTTATCAGTGATTGCATTAACAGAAAAGAAACTAGAGGGGAGGAGTATAGAAGAAAGTGAGTGTAGTTATTTGGAAGAAAACAGCCTAGGGCGCTCTCTCTCCAGGGAGTACACACACCCCAAGCCTTTCCCTCCCCTCTCCATTTCCCTCTCCTTTCCACCTCCTTCTCCCCCAGGAAAAAAACAAAACAACAACAACAAATAGCCTAGGATAGACTCTGAAGGGGGCAGCCAGTTTCTAAGCTCTTGGTGGTGAGAATCTGAATTCCTAAATATGTTTCCCAAATAAACCACCCCTAAATAATTCAGCATTCCTTAAGCCATATGTGGCCCTCTAGGAGACAAAAACATTCACTCCCATTTTACAGATGGAAGAAAGAAAAGTCAAGAGACATGACTAATGTTGTACCAAAGTGTGTTAAAGAAAATAAAAGTAAAAATATCCAGGCCACTTAGACATATACTTTCAAATTCTCATCATTCATACTTGCTAGCTTCAGTTCACATAGGCATCGCTGGGAAAGCCTACAAATCCCTTACAGTATAGTTCAAGCAGCAAAGAAAGCATGCAAGTCAGCTAGCCTCTATGTTCCAACACTGTCTTTCCTCTAATAAATATTGATGCCTCCCTCTTCCTGAACCTTCGCCCCCGAGGACTTTTCTGCGCAAAGCTCCACTTTTAAATAAACATTTGTGGGTCACTTCACTTGCTCGAGACTTCTACTGTAGAATTCCAAAACAAACTGTTTTCTAAAGGAAGTCTTCAGGGGTTTCTCCAGTTCTAGAAACAAACAAGGTTAAACGGGACAAAAGGGAAAATGGAGAAGGGAACAACAAAAGGAGGAAGAAAAGTGAACACAGGTTTTTTTGTTTGTTTGTTTAAAGAAACAAAGTGATTCCAATTAATTTGCTTAGCTGCCCGCAGAGCTTGCCACAAAGGTGGAGATGAGGGCCGTATTTCTACTGTGGATAAACATCTAGGAAAATTCATTTTCCCCATATGAAAAGGATGTTGGTCACACAGACTTTGCTTATTGAGAGACAGAAAGACAGACACACCCAGGACCTATTTTCCAACATTCTCTCTGGCTTCTACCCTGATAATCTAGGTTACCCTTTATGCTACCCTGAGATATAAATAGCATCCATTTCCTTTCTCAGGCCAGGCCGACTGTAAGCTTTGTTTCCTGGGTCCAGGGGAAAAAATACTCATGGCACATCTCATTCTAAATGTGAGTTACTACAAAGCTGCCTCACTTCGAATCAACCATGGGGAGGGGAAAAAAAAAAAAAACCCACTTCAAAAGACTGAAATGTCTTATTACCATTTTCATAAATTGGTCCAGAATTGCCCCAGTGGGACTTCTGAGTAGCTGTTTCCTTTCTAGTGTGTAGCTCAGAATCCTCCAGAACACGGGTCTTCGCATGTGTCCAGGATAAAATGCAGGTGAATATTTTACAAAATGACATGGATGTACTAAGCTATATACAGATTCCCCAAGAGGTTCTCTGGATTAGAGCACCCTCATTTGCTAGACAGAAATAAGGAGGCATTTCTCCTCTTACCACCGGTCTGCATTTGAAGACATGGACTCCGATCTAAAACTAGCTGCATTTCACCGTTCTACAACAATCCCTACCACCTGAATTCAGCAGAGACCAATCAAAGAAAGGCACAGACACCTTGGAGAGAGGGAGCAAAGTGAGGCCTTTCCTTTCTCTGCCAAGGCAAAGGCGAAGAGTAAAGATCAGGTTCACCTTTCCGATGCTCTGACTCTTGGCTCACCCCACAAAGACCACCTCTCTTCTTTTTATGGACTGTGAGCTCTCTGTCAGACTGTCATCTCCTCAGGGGAGCCCTGTTTCTCCTGATGTGCATGACAAATAGCATTTTTAAAAAAAATTTTTTTTTTTTTTTCAGAGAGGAAGGAAGAGGGAGCGAGATATACACATCAATGATGGGAGAGAATCACTGAGCGGCTGTCTCCTGCATGCCCCCTACTGGGGACTGAGCCCACACCCAGGCATGTGCCCTGATTGGAATTGAACCGTGATCTCCTGGTTCAACCTCTTGAGCCACACCAGCCGGGCCAAAGAGCATTTTTAAGCAGCCCTGGGTTGGTTCCCCAGGCTATTGGGAAGTAGATATTTTGAGCATATGCACATAGGAAGTACCAAATCCTCTGTTTCTCTTGGGAGCATCCAGGGGGGTCCAAAGGGTTCCTGCCACCTGTTTTACAGGGTGTGACTCTCCTCTGAGGCCAGAATAAGTCTGGGAATGCAGTTGACCCAAAGAGAACTGGGTGTTTGGTGCTATTGCTTCCCAATTTTAACATGAGCAACTAGGAATTAGTAAGATAACCCCCTTTACTGGAGGTATTCTGATGGGAACTAATAATTTCAAACTAAAAGTAAAACCAAAACCTTGACAAAAAATCCTCACTAGCATGTGGCTAGTTTGGGGGGGGGGGGGTGTTTGTTTTTTGTTTTTTGGAAGGAATGAAAAGATGCTGAGATCCCCACATCATTTATCACCCAGCACAGATAACTGGCTTCAGAGCTGTGCTGACTTCTCTCCCAGAAGACCTCTCTCTCCTTAGGGAATGAGACCCGCCAGCAGCCTGGTGCTGGTGTGCCAAGACAGAACCCACCTCTTCCTGTTGCCATTGGGCTTGTTTTCCAACAGACGGGATTCTGGCAGCCTCTTTCGAGGAGCAGAGAAGAGAATATGTTCTTAATCTTAAGGGGTCCCAGACCAGAGCCCACAGTGTCATGGAAACTGAAGCAATAGCTGTCTCAAGATCAGCACTTCCAGTTATCTGAGCTAAACCCATGAAAGATGCCCGCTATCGGCACCATCAGGTGCTCTGACCGCGTCTTGTGGTGGCCGCAGTGAAGGAAAAGCATCAGGCCTGAGGAAGTCCTTGGCCTGCCTCGTTTCCTCTCATTTTACAAAATTATGCAACCTGCTATCCCCACCCCCATCCCGCGACCCGTCACAGTGTCCAGCCTTGAAGAGTCAGTGCAGGGCTGGCCCACACCTGACACAGCTACTTGAGACTCTTCATCTCTAGCGAATGGCTGAGAAAAGTGGTCATGCCAAAGCTCGAACGTAACTGGAGCCACATGGGCACGCCCAGGAGGAAAAAAAGAAGAAGAAAAAAAAACCCACCAGGGCGCCCTTGCAGAACAGTAGGAGCTGGACAGACAATACAGGTGTCCAGGTCCTCCCTGAGCATCAGACCGGCCCAAATTTCAGCGCCGGGCCGCTCGCTCTCCAAAAGACAACCTTCTGCTCAACAATTGGCCTTTTGTGCTGCCCAAGGGTTGGGTGGAAAAAACCTAGTCCCTTTCCCCTGGAACCTCACCCGCGTCTCCTTTCCCAGGGGGGACAGGGCTCCCCTGGACTCCGGCTCTGAGCACAGCCCAATCCATACCCGGGGCTGGGGACCGACAAGGGAGCCAGAGGGCCCCGATACGCACACCATTCCTCACCCAAAGGAAAGGTCCGTCGGGACGCCTGCTCCCCGGCACAAGCCAAAGTCGGAAGGTCAGAACTGAACTGGCTGAAGGTTAGGTTGTCCTGCGGCTCAGAGAGGGGCAGCGACTGGCCCCAGGTCACACAGCAAGTCAGAAACACAGTTGGACTCTACAACCCCAACCTCAGCATTCCCTAATACCCCCCCCCCTCCCCGGCCACCCGCCTGCCCACGCCACGCCCGAATCAAAATAATTGACATCCCCTCTCGGAGCTTCAGCCCCGGCGTCCTCGGCTCCTCAGCGCTAGAACCTCGGGCTTCACGGCGTGTGCCTCCACCCGCCAGGAGTCGCGGTCCCGAGAACCCGCGGCGGCGGACATCTCCCTGCTGCTTCCTCAAGCTCTTCATCTCGCCGCCGCACCGCCCCGCCTGCGCTGCCCCAGGGTCCCGCCCCCGCAGCCACCTCCGCCAATAGAAAGCCTTACATCTCCATAACCACGCCTCCCACACACAACAGAGCCCACCCCTGCAGCCGGGCCTCCTCCAATCCCCACCGCCCCTCCCCCGATGGATACCTGCCTCCGCCAATTCTGGCGCACCCGGGCCAGGTGCCGAGGGCCGAGTTCCCACCGCGCGGCGAGGGTTCCATCTCGGGCCACCTGTACCGAGACAGCCACTGGAACTCAGGATCCCGGGTCGCAGGGTCCAAGCCTGAGGCAGGAAGGAGGAGGAAATACTGAGCCACGGGCTTGAAGGGCAGGCTTCACCCCTGCGTGACTGTATGACCAGGAGCCAAGCGCTCAGTCTCTTCGAAGAGTCTCCAAGCCTGTGTTTCCCTGTTTCCCTGTTTCCCTCTCGCGCAGAGTGGGTCCGAAATGCAAATGCAGTAATAACTGTGCCTTCCAAGGTAGACCTGTCCCTAAAAGTGTCCTTCCAAGGTAGACCCGTGCCATTCCCCCAACCTCGCGGTAACTGTGTGCCAAGGTCTATGCGTCGTAGGTATCCTTAATCCGCACAACAAACGTTAGCAGGTCGGGAGCTATTAACCAACGGCCACTGAGCTCAGAGTGGTGGAGTCTGAGGTCACAGAGTGAGAGGCAGAGTTGGGGACCCAGATAGATGTCAGTACTAGGGAGTGGGTAGAATGCTTTAACTAGCCAAAATCTCTATCAGCAACTCGAAAGCCACTCCAAATAAACACACTCTGAAAACAGCGTGCTTGCTATGAAATACTCCTTCAGGCAAGTCCTCTGGCTCCCCCTTAACCAGATTGCCGTCCATCCTTCTTAGAAATTCTTGAGTCTCCTCTGCCTGTCACTCAAACTCAGATCTGTCTGGCTTCCAGACACTTGCTGTTGCTTTTTACACTACTCTGCCTGCTTCCCTTGTAGAAATTCATGAACCTGACCACACTGAATTTCCAACGGCATCATAAATGAGGAGATTTGGGTCCCAGTCCTGATGGTGGCACTGCCAGGCACAGCTTTTAAATTATTTTCAGGATTTGCATGCTATTAACCTATCCCGGGCCTCATCTGCTCCTCATAAAACTCTTGGAATAATAGGTAAGGCAAGTTCATGTTTCAACTGTAGAAATAATAAAGCCAAGGCCTGAAGAAATAAAATATATTATTCACAGTCACAAGTAGGAAGTGGCAGAACTGGGATATGAACTGAAATCTCTGGACTCCGTGGGCTTTGATGTTAGAACCTGGGGTTCCAAGTCCTATTACTTCAATTGATGAACGTCTTTGGGTAAGTTACTTACTTTCTCCATGTCAGTCAACTCATCTATATAATGGAATATCTGCTCTTTAGGATTGCTCAAAGATTGACCAGGAGGACATGTTGTTGTCTAGATGTCTAGAAGAATGTCTGGCACGTAGATGCTCAATTAATGTTAGCTAATTCTTTGCTCTGTCACCTAGTGACCAAGGCACTTGCACTCCCTGGCTTTTTGTGCTGCACATTATCCACCCAGGGCTTTTTATCTGTAACCTTATTCTGGACTTTTACCTGTAACCTTATTCTGGACTTCAGTCCCTTTATCTGTAAAATGCCCAGAATTGGGCTGATGGATATCCAAGAGCCTGTCATCTCTGAGAGTCCCATCTCACGCAGCCCCCCCCTGACAACTGCTCAATGAAATTGAGTTAGTATAGTTTCCCTGTTGATTACCCCAGATATGGAACCCAAAAGGGAAAGCAGGTAAAGGGATTGACAGGCAGATACTTAAGCTTAAAAGAGGAAGTCATACTCAACTCCTCTCCTTCATTCTCACAGCCAGCCAGGTACCAAGCTCTGTTCCTCCATTTAACACATTTATTAAGTGCCAGGCACTGTTTTAAGCACTGGGGCTAAAGTTATGAACACTTTGTGAACACCCACACTCATTGCCCCCAGGGTGCCTTCATTCTCATCTGTAGGATCTCTCCAGCCTGTCCTCTCTTCCCCGTCGCCATTACCAGAACCTTATCCAAGCCTCATATTTCTAAGGCCTGAGCACTGCAACACATTCCCATTGTTCTCCCTGCTTTAGGCTCCGCGCTTCCGCACCAGCTGCCAGAGGAACTTGTCTAACATGCAAATTCTGCCTTGTCATTCCAAGGGTTAAAACTCCTATAGCTCCCCACAAGCTACCGGGCAAAGTGCAAGCTCCTTGCTGGTTATTTATGACCCTTCATGAGCTGCTTCTACTGCCTTCTCTTGACTTAGCTCTCTCCACACCCTCCTTCCACCAAATGACCTGCTCTTCCCTCTAATTGCCTCTCCTTGTTGCCTGCCTGGGAAAACTCATTCAAGCTTGAAGTTTCAGCTTAAATATCACCTCCTACACAAAGCCTTCTCTGAGTCGTGTATCTGGTACAGGGTAGCATGAGTTTAGGAAGCATTACAGCAAAACTCAAGAGCTCAGATTTTGGAAGAGACTATCTAATCCTGTCTAATCCTGGCTCGTAGTTCACCAGCAAGGCCCTGACCCTCTCTCAACCTCAGTTTCTTCATTTGTAAAACAGAGACGTTGATAATACCTTGTAAAGAGGTAGTAAAGAAAGAGACATAATGTGCGAAAAGTTCTTAGAGCAGTGTCTAACACACAAGTCAACAGTGAAGTTATGAGCCCTCTTGTACAGAAGGAGGAAACATTTCTGAGCTCCTACTATGTGCTGAGCCCTTTCATATGTGTTATCTCATTAATTCTCACAGCTCCACAAGGAAGATATTATTTATATATAGAAGTTGACAAAACCAAGGTTCAGAGAGGTAAGGTGGTTTGCCCAAAGTCACACAGCCAGGGACCAGCAAAGATAGGTTTCAAATGCAAGACCCTGTGTAGCTTCAAAGTCCATGTGCTTTGCTGTTATTACTATTATTAGCCTTCCTACAAATACCAATAATAATTATAAAATACATTATTCTTGCCCTGACCGGTTTGGCTCAGCGGATAGGGCGTCAGCCTGTGGACTGAAGGGTCCCAGGTTCGATTCCAGTCAAGGGCATGTATCTTGGTTGCGGGCACATCCCCAGTGGGGGGTGTGCAGGAGGCAGCTGATTGATGTTTCTCTCTATCCCTCTCCCTTCCTCTCTGTAAAATAATCAATAAAATATATTTTTTTAAAATTACGTTATTCTTGTTAGTTGAAGGCTTGGAGATAAATTTCCCCTTGCTTATAGAATAAACTTTAAACCCCTGAGCCAGGCATTTAGGGCTCTATAATTGTGTTTTTCTCCCCTCCATACCCCACTTTGAAACCAAAGCCAGCCTCCTTCCTGGCACCCCTGCCCCCCCATGGTCATGCTCCATGGTAAAATGATGATAGAAGGGAAGCCCATCCCCCATTCCTGCAGAGACAAGATGTTAGTCTGAAAGGAAGCAAGTAACAGTGTTGGGTGGACACCTAAGCCACAGCACCTGGTGGCTCAAATTTGCATGTTCTGTGGCTGAGCCTCTGCTCTATATAAACCCTTCTTTACAAATCTGCCTGGCTGATTTCCTGGTCTAAACAAATTCTGCCCTCGAGGCCACTAATCTCTCCCTGCTACGCCAAAGCTAGGTCATTTTCTCAGCTGTAGTGGGGAACAGAGCCAGGTTCAAGGGCAGGAGGGCTCATATGTCAGACTTCCCTGGGTTTCTGGCTGGGGCCGGCAGAGAGGAAAGATGGGCTTCTAGAAGCTGTTGACCCAGCCAACTTGTAAAGGATTCTGCATCAGAATCACAACCCACTCTGTGCAGCCCTGCCCACAGCCAGGAGGACAAGGGGGTCCTGCTGGAGTTAAAACTCAGGTCCAGCCCTGACCGGTTTGGCTCAGTGGATAGAGCGCCGGCCTGCGGACTGAAGGGTCCCAGGTTCGATTCCGGTCAAGGACATGTACCTTGGTTGCAGGCACATCCCCAGTAGGGAGTGTGCAGAAAGCAGCTGATCGATGTTTCACTCTCATCGATGTTTCTCTCTATCCCTCTCCCTTCCTCTCTGTAAAAAATCAATAAAATATGTTTAAAAACACACACACGCACACACACACACACACCTCAGGTCCAGAAATAGGAAACGTGAAAAGCAAACACCATGGTTGGCTGGGGGCCTGGAGGCACTGTGGCCAGATGACAGCCCACATGAGAGGGCACAGAAACGGGGTGAGAGTCCAGAGTGTGGAAAGTCAACTGGTAGTGGGTAGATTAGTAACCAGCCAGCCCCCCAACAGAGCCTGGGTCTTACCTACCTGAACAGGCCCTGGCAACTTCCTGCAGGAACATCCTGGTGTGTGAACCAAAGGGTAGCTGGAATGTGAGGCTGAGCTCTGCTGTGTCCAGCTGGACGGTCACATCTGAGCCTGCACAAAGGAGGCCGGGAATGAATCCTTGACCTTCAGGAGCTAAGGATGGGTGCATCTTAAAGCTAGAATCCCCAGAATGGAGAATCAGCAGTCCAAGCTCCTGAAGTCCTTTCAGCCCTTCAGGAATTGCCCGGCCAGCATGTTCAGTAGTTGGTGCCGACTCATGAACCAGGAGGTCAGGGTTGGATTCCCCATCAGGGCATAAGCCCGGGTTATGGGCATGCAGGAGGCAGCCGATCAATGATTCTCGCTCATCATTGATATTTCTCTCTCTCCCTCTCCCTTCCTCTCTCTGAAATCAATATAAAAAAAAATTTTTAAAACATAAATTCTAGAAAGGCTGTGCTGGATCAGTAAGGGGACTTTCTATACACTCAGCTCCAAATTAACATCATCCTCAATCTACAGAGGGCATGGACCGAGGCTCTAAAAAGTCGTTGAGCCTTCCCACAGCAGTGCTACACGAAGCTGAAGAGACAAGTCTATCCCCCAGCAAGTGGAATGAGAAACACATAGAGGCAGGTAAGAGAGGCTGTCTGTCAGCCGGTTTACCCAACTGTGCCAGGCCCTTACTTCACACCCAGACCCTGTACCCTCCGCCCCAACTACTCACCGAGAATGTAGAGTTCACCATCTGAGGACACTGTGGGGAGGGAAATGAAAAGGCCCTTAGCCCTTGAGCAGCTCAGCCTCAGCATCCTCCTAGTGCCCACCCCCAACAAGGGCAGAAATGCCCTGGGAGCCAGAGGAGAGGGACTCATACCACCCAGCCCCTCTGTGCACCTTCTTCCAGTGTAAAATCCCGCGAGACCGGCACTATCTGGTCCAAACAGACGTCATCCCCAGTGATGGCCATCCTCCGGTGCGTGTACAGGAATAGACTAAGGGCAGGAAGCAGAGGTGAGGACAGGGCCCGATGGCTGCCCGATGGGCCTGTGACAAAAACGGTGCGACCCCTTTCCCTCCCTGGACCTGGACCTCTTTCTCCATCTGTAAAGTGACGGTGGTGGATTAGAAAATGTCTGAGATCCGCCTGCCGGTGAGGAGACCTTTGACAAGTAGTAGTATTCTCTCTGTGTGTGTAACACGTGGGTGGTGCTGACAGTTTCTCTGTGCTTCAAAGTGTATGAGACACTTTCCATGTAATGACTCTCTTGAACCTGGACAAACAGGTCCGGAGGACTAAAACCCCTTGCTCAAGGCTGTGTGGCTTGGAAGTAACAAAACCTGATTTGAACCCAGGCCATTAGACGCAGGATCTGGGCCAGTATGTTAAACCGCCTCTTCTCCAGAAGCTTTCTCTTCTAATGTTGAGGATTATGAGCTAATACATATGGAGAGCTTAGAATACAGTATTCCAAAACTATTAACTATCATTAGTGTAATTATTCTAGAAGACTCAGACTCTGCCCCAGAGGGATGGTTGAAGTCCAGTTGGAGGGTACTGTGAAGAAAAACCCCATGGCCCAGACAGGTGGGGGCCGAACCCCTCACTTACGCGTGTTCTTGGCCTCCATGTTCCAGGCGGTAGCGCACGAGCCCCAGGAGGCGGCTCTGCCTGCTGTCTCCCTCACACAGCACACCCTGCACTGCCTGCTGCTCAGGGTCAAGGGAGATGAAACAGGAGGCCAGGGCTCTCCCATCCCAGCCGGCCCCACCTCCCCTGCTTTTCCCTTGCCCACACAGATTCACTGTGTGACTTTGGGCAAGTTGCTTCACCTCTCTGAGCCTTGCCCATCTGTGAAATGGGAATAATAAACCCCAACTTCACGGGGGTGGGGGGGGTGGAGAGTCCAGTACCAAGGAAGTACTGAGTAAATACTGCTTTCCCTCTCCCTGGATGGCTGAGCGAGAGGGAGGAGAGCATGTAGATACATAAGACTTTCCTTTCCACTTCCAAGGCCGGGCAGGCCCTGGGGCTGGGAGTTCAGTGCTGGGAAGGATATGATGATGCAATATTCCCCTTCAGCCAGTGTCTCCTGGATGGCCACAGACTGGTCCATGCTGGTCCCTGTTGAGCAAACACACCCCCGGGAGGGTAGATGGGAGGCCCCTTTAGTTAACAAGATAGCCAGGAGGCGATAGGGCTGAGGGGCAGGGAGGAGGGGCGCCTGTGCAGTGAGAAGACAGAGAGGATGGACCTTGGAAAGTTGCTAAGGAGAGGGGTTACTTCTTGGCCCAGGTGGGATGTACAATCTGTGGTACCGCCCTTTTTCTGGAAGGGTGCCTAGTTTTTCCCGAGAGGGGTCCAGTGCACTCTGGGAAGTGGGGTGCCTGGTCCCATTAATGGGGAGCGGACATGGCCCCATTGCTCCTGGGTGGGGGCTCTGCCTCCCTTTGGGGGGCAGTATTCGTCCTGCTGGCTCCTCTTCGGGAGGTGTCCCTGGTGTGTCTGCATGGGGATGGGAGCGGCATCCTGTTACTCTTTGGAAGGGAAGGTCTCATCCTGGACAAGGACCCCAGTCCTGTTCCTTTTTCCCTGGAGACAGGAAAAGTGTCCCATTGCTCCTTGGCCCTCACCCCCATCCAGTAGGCCCCATTGCATCAGCCACAGGCCAGCGGAGTGTCCGGTTCTGGCAGCGCAGGACAGGGGTCCCAGCCCTCAGCTTGCCCGCAACCTCCTGGCCAGCTCAGCCCTGGTCCCCCCTCCCAGCCTGCTGTCACTGCCGCCTACCTCCTCAGCTGTCACCGCTGGGTGTGCGGGACTCCGTGGCCCGCGCCCCTCCAGTGACTACATTTCCCAGCAGTCCTAGCGCACACCATGGCCACCCAGCCTGCAAGTCCCAGCATGCCTGCGTCAAGCCTGGGGGTCTCCCCACCCCTGTTAACTCCTTAGGTCCTGGGGTGCGCCGGGCTCCCTGATCCGGGAAGGTTTTCCTAATAAATGCCCCGATCTCCACCCCGACCCTAAGTCATGGGGCCAGATTTCCCCGCCCACGGCCTGCAAGGAAGGTGGTCACATTTAAGAGAAAAAAGTAATGCATTTTTACTTTCTCTTCAATTCCATTCTGAACGCCTCTCAGCCAGGTGAGCCAACTCTGGCTTCTACTGGAACGCTTCCTCCCCAAAGGACTACCCTGTCCTAGCCGAAAGAGGAACAACGCCAGGGAGAACCATTAGCCCGTTTCCAGCTGGGGAAACTGAGGCTCAGACGCGATGCAGCTTTGCCAAGGCGCTGCAGCCAGCCGGTGGCTAAACGGAGCCTGAGCTGAAAGTCTGACTCCAACTTCTGTGCACTGACACTGACATTGCCACGCACTGTCCACTGTCGTATTTCCTCGCTCAGCCTCACGGGAATGTATGATGTGCCCACGACAGAGAGCACCGTCCTGCCTGACTCACAGAGCTGTTTGAGGAAGGTGGATGTGAACGCACTTTGTGGAGGGTGTGACACTGTTCCTATATACAGGATTATGCTGCGACCCATTCCTCCCTCCTGCTCCTCCTCCTCCTCCTCCTCCCTCCTCCTCCTCCTCCTCCTTCTACTCCGGAAACTCGGTCCTTTCTTGTTCTCCAGCCCCTTCCC
Source organism: Myotis davidii (assembly GCF_000327345.1). NCBI lineage: Eukaryota > Metazoa > Chordata > Mammalia > Chiroptera > Vespertilionidae > Myotis > Myotis davidii. The sequence continues at coordinate 1,205,667 of NW_006300377.1, read as the reverse complement.
CTGATTCACCTGGTCACCTGCACTTGGGCAAGGCCCTTCTCCATTTGGCCTCGATTTCCCCATCAAAGATGAGGAGGTTGCTCCAGATGAACAAGGGCCAACCAGGTCAGGTAAGGGAGGCCGGGACTGGTCTCTCTCGGCCTATTGGCCACTTCACTAACTGTAACCTCGCTGTCTTTTCCTCACCACCCCGGCACAGCTGGGCCTCAGAAAGTGTTGGTTGAATTAGTGAATTAACTAATGAATTGTCTGAATGAATACACCTGCTCTCAAGCTTTGACCCAAACTGAAGGGTCAGTGCTGGGGAGGGAGTGACCGCTCTGACTTCTAACCAGCGCCCCGCTTCTCTCTCCTAAGCTGGGACTTACTGCCCTCACAACAAATCCAACTTTGAATATGTAAACCAGTTCCAGAAACAGATACCACCTTCTTCCCCATCCTCTCCTCTTCCTGGAAATTCCCACAGCACAAATGGAGCTCAGGTTTATTTGAATTTGACTTCAAAGTCACGTGGGGGATGAGGGAAAAGGGGATGGACTTATACCCTTAGAGATAAACGGGATGGACTTCACTGCAGGAAAGCAGGGGAACCCCAATTCCAGCCCCACTCTTTTGTTTTAAATATATTTTTATTGATTTCAGAGAGGAAGGGAGATGAGTCATTAATGGGTTGCCTCCTGCACGCCCCCTACTGGGGATCAAGCGTGCAGCCTGCGCATGTGCCCTGACGAGAATCAAACCGTGACTTCCTGGTTCACAGGTCAATACTCAACCACTGAGCCACACAACGCTAGGCTCCAGCCCCAATCTTAATGTCAAAGGCTGGGGAGCAGGATCTAGGAAAAGTAGATGGGGCTGGGCACTTTTTACAATCTGTCCCTGTAGAACTTTGGGGTCCTCCCACTTGATGGGGGTCAGAGGGGAAAAACAATTGCTCTGTTTTTCCCAGATAAACCCCAGCCTCTCCTTGGAATTGAGGCTAAGGCCTGGCCCCTTGGAGGACACCATGGCCAGGTCTAGGTGGGTGGGAGGCAGGAGTGAGGAGCCTTGAGCCCAAAGCTGTGGAATTGATAAATCCCTTTCACTAAAGATACAGCTACAGGAATCAGAGCTGGGGGTGGGCCTGGGGGCTTGCCAGGCCTGCAGGGTCTTCCTGGCTGTTTCTCCCTGATTCGGCTGGGCCTGGCTAGAGGAGCAGGACAGAGTGGAGGAGCAGCAGCATGGCCCCAGCCGGGGACCAGTGCAGGGGACTCCTGGTGGCCCCTGAGGCTGCCCGACTGAAGTGGAGGCTCCCATCCAGATGGAGGCAGCTGCCTGAGGCCGAGGTGTGGCAGCACTCCTGGCAGCTGGACTGAACCACGGCCCGAAACACTTGTGGATCCCTGCCACCCAGGCTTGGCTGCAACCTGCAGTGTAGCTCAAGCTGGACCATTTCAGCTGCAAGAAGAGATGGGACCGTTCCTCCTCCCCTTGCCCTTCTCTCCCGCTCACAGAAGCAGAAAGTGTTAAGTGGGCCATGGCTGAGCTGAACCTCTCTGGGCTCCTAGCTCCCTCTCTATGAGGTCAGCCAAGTAGTCCCTAGAGAACCTACAGGGTGCTCAGAAACAAGGGCCCATGCCAGGGAGACTTAGGAAATTCCAGCTGGTGCCCGGGGTGAGGCAAAGTGCAGAGCTGGGAGGCCAAGCAGGCTAGACCCCAGGCAGCCTGGCTCCCAGCAGGTCCAGCTCCAGCCAGACTTGGCTGCTGACCTACTCGGTCCAGGCAGAAGGAGAAAGGCCTGCATTTACGAGGCAGGACAGTGCCCCAACCCTTGGAGCACTCCAGGGGCCCACCTCACAGAAGTCCAAGCCCTCAGGGCACATGGCCACAGCTTTCTGCCCTCTGAAGCATTCGCTGCCTTGGCAGGAGAAGGTGGCACAGATTTCCTCCTGGAAGAGAAATGGAGGGGAGGTGGAGGGGTAGGGAGCTCTCCTCAGATTGAACAGGGAGTGGATGACAGAGAGGCGAGGCTGGAGCCCCATCATGCCTTCCCACTGGCCCAGCTACCACATGCTGTCCGTCCCCGCCTCCACCTCCCAGAGCAGGCAGGTGAGAACGAGACACTCCCATTTCTCTGGGGGGCTGGTGGAGTGGAAACCAGCTTGTCCTCTGGGACGACCAGGTGGCCTAGACCTGAGTCAGAACAGGGTTTTCCAGGGAAGTGCTGTGATATCTCTGCAGGGGGCAATTCTGCAAAGTCCCAGTCCCCACCCCAAGGGAAGGCATCTTGTGTGTGGACAGGCTCCACCTGAAACTCCCGCCTTTGCTGCCACCCTAGACAAGATTGTTCTGGCTGCCTTTGTGCTTGGGGGGCGGGCACACTGGTTAAGCTGGGCTGGGGAAAGGTGTGGGGACTGGGAAGGGAGTCTGGAAGGGGCTGGAGCACAGAAGGTAGATGGCTCAGACGTGCGGAGTTGATGAATGAAGTAGACCTCAAAGCTAAGGGTCAGCCTGACAAGGTTTAGGAATGAGGTATCCATAGAGGTTGAGGAGTTGAACACTGAGTTCAGATTTGCGGAACTGTCAGAATGAGGTTCAGAATTGGGGGGTTACTAGGTGGACAAGGCACGAATGGGTGGGGCTAAGAGCTAATGGGGCCAATGGAAGCAGGAGTCAGAGTAGAGGCTCTGACTTGGAGGGTAATAGAAGAGAGGCTGGTGGGCCTTTCTCACCCGAGGCCAAATCATTGAGCATCAGGCAGAGTGGGCCGCCACTGCAGCCCTGCAGAGAGTAGGGCCCGGGGCTGGGGGCCCAACTATTAGCCAGCAGGCAGGGCTGAGTCCAGTTTCATTTCCCCCCTCACAGCCATGGCTGCACTGGGCCGTGTAGTGGGAGGTGTTGAGTTGAATCAGCTGGATAAAGAGTATGGGGGTGGGGGGAGGCCAATAGGGGAACACATATGTAATACCTTAATCAATAAAGAAAAAAAAGATAAATAAGATGGACAAACCTTTACCCAGACTCATCAGGAAAAAAAGATAGAGAACCCAAATAAATAAAATCAAAGAAATTCGAAGCAAAAAAAAAAAAAAGCATACCAGAGAGTCCAGGAGGATGGGGATGGTGGACACAGCCAGTCCTGGGCTGTAGCTCAACCTCTCCCGGCACCTCAAACAGACGCCTCTCCCGCTTCAGTCTCTCTCCCAGTACCTTCCTGTAGGTACCTGAACATCAGTCCCTTCCAACGACCCCAGTCCCAACCCCTGCAGCAGCCCTCATGGTCGCCTCCCACCTGGGCCCCTCAGCACCCCACCCACACCTCACAGCGGTGCTCCCGGATTCATACTCTTCCATTTGGCTGGAGAACTTTGCCTCCTGTAGCACATCTCTCCAACGCAGTGCGAGCGGTGGCATCTCTGTGGAAGGGTTTGAACATGGCGGCCTCATTCCCTTGGGCGGAGCATTCGGGAGGCTCTCTCCTCCTTTGTCTGCTTCTTACCTGGGCAGGCGCAGGGGTCAGCTGACTTCTGACCAGGTTCTGGGCTATCAGTAAGACCAGCAGGAGGACTGGTAAGAGGAAAAGGAGAGAGGGGACCACTGCAGGGAGTGAGCAGCTCAAGGGTCACAGGTCAGGGAAAGGTCATGCAGTGGTGAAGTAGAAGAGGTCATGAGGTCAGGGCAAAGAAAGGGCAGTCCCAGGGCCCAGCAGTAGTCATGGGTTAGGGTTGGTCACAGAGTCCAGGAAAGACTGGGGTCCCTGGGCTGAGGACAACTACCTCTGGGTAGAGCAGCCCTATGGCTACTAGTGGCCGGAGACATCTTCTGTTGAGGTGCTGCAGGAGCGGGAGAGCATGAAGGACCAGTCCTGGGCAGCCCAGGTGAGAGCTGCAAACAGAGTCCCATTATTGCACTATGCAGATGAATACACTGAGGCTGGGGAGCAGCGGAGGTCAACTGTAGGGGAAAAGGGGTACCAGAAGCTGAGCTTTTGTTTCCCAAAAGTCATACTGTCAGTGACTTTGATGCAGACACAACAGGCCTGCAGCCTAGGAACAGCCCCTCTGAGTGAATGTTGTTGTTGGCATGGCAATAGCAGCATCCCAGGGAGACAGAATTGGAGCAAGTGCAGTGACAGGAAATAGATATCTGGTGCCATTGCCACTGATCTGGCCTCTTTTGACTCCAATAGGACCTGGCCTGGGGGTGGGGCGGGGATGACAGGCTGCCTCGGAACCCAGGGCAGGGAATCCCTGGGTCACAGAGAGGGTCAGAAGTCAGGGCTCACTATGACCAGGTTCTTAAGGGTTCAGAACCCTGGGGGCTGAGCACAACCCAACCGCCAACCTTCCCAGGGCTAACGGCATGTTTCCCTACTCTCATGGCTATCGTCCTCCATCAGCACTTGGATCTCTCTCAGGTGATAGCTGAAGGGGCCCATTCTGGGCTGGGCCCCTCTGGCCGTGGTCTTCAGTGCATGAATGGGGCGGTGCTCAGGATTCAGGTGCTGAGGTGAGGCAGGATGGGCCCCTTGGCAATAAGGGCCACTTCTTTCTCCACCCTCACCCCTTCTTACTACCAGGAGCCTCAGCCCTTCCACTGTTCGTAACTCGCAAGAAGCAGTTGTCATCCAGTCAGTACCTATTCAGTGGGACTTCCATCCCCAAAAGAGAATAGGGTCATGGAAGGCCCCCAAAGGTTCTACCCAGGTCCTTGTCCTTGTGGAAGGAAGAGCCCAGGTCTCCCTCATAAGCCCCTCTTCCTCCTCCCTGGTGTGGGTAGATGAGGTTGCAAGGCAGTCCAGGAGTGTGAGGGGGCCAGACACTCAACAGAATCGGAAAGCCAGCCGTGCCTGGATGGTTACCTTGCCCATCTACTTTAGTTTGTGGCCCTGTCCATGGCTCGAGAGAATATTCCCTGTGCCCCACCCCCTCCCAGCTATAGGCCTACCTGGACACCAACAAGTGTGGAGGGCAGCGGGCGTGTGTGCATGAACTCGAGAGGCTGCAAGTGCAGTCCTGGAAGCTGGTGGCTGCCACTCCTCCCCTCCAATCATTTGCCAACTCCTGGAATTCCCTCTGATGTTGCTGCCACCAGGGATACACAGGGGCCACAGACAAAAGAACCAAGCACCACCGATGTCCAGACTGTAGCAGGAGGGAGGAAATAAAACCCATTGGCAGTTTGGACAGATCAAGGGACCCCCGTGCCAACATCCCACTGGGATGTGCCTTATTTGTCTGGCAGGTGGAAAGGGCTCTCAGAAGAGATCAGAGGCAGGGGAGGGCGGTGTCCTCCCAGAGCCCACCTAGAATGGAGAACTGGCTGACAGTGGAAAGAGAAATACGTGGGGAGGTCACAGGCCCATTCCCAGCCCGAGAACTCTGAGGTGAGTCTGCTGGCAGGACTCAGTGGATGAGGGAAGAGGTAGCTATTATCCCAAGTATTAAAAAAAAAAACCCACACACAAAAAAATGAACATGCAGAGGGAGGAGGAAAATCTCAGACCTTTGCCCCTCACTGCCCCTACACATGGTTACCTTCAGTGTTCCCTTTGTAGACCCTTCCAGCACCAGCTGACCCCATGTGCGGAACAGAAGGAAAACGGAGGAAGGGATGAGCGGGTGAGGGGACTCCTGCTCCAGGGAGGTCAGCAACATGAGTGTGGGGGCCAGTCCCAGGAAGGACTTCCCAGCTGCTTCCTGCCTGGGCTGGGAGGGGCAGGCTGAGTCCTGCAGCTTTCCTCCTTGAAGAGGGAGTCACCTGTTCCCAGCAGGAAGCGCCCAGGCAGAGGTTCAGTCTCCGTGTCTATGGGAGAAGTTCTTACAAGACTCAGGAACCAAGGATGGGCTTTGGGAGATTCATGAATCGCTAAAGTTCTGTGTAGAAAAGCTATGTATGTATTTTCCCAGGGAGAAGGTCCACAGTTATCTTTGTAGTTTCAAAGGAATCTCTGGTCCCAAAATGATTAAGACCTACTGACCTAAACCAAGAAAAAGCAACCCTCCATTCCTTCCCCGGCCTGGTCAGTGGGCTCAGATGGAATCCTGGTCTCCCCACAGCAGAACCCGAAAGTCCGGACTTTGAGGAGTCACCTCTGGTGCCAAGTTTGCCTGAACCTCCCTGACAGCTCTGTGCCCCTCGGAGCTGGATGGCGCTGGGCACGTGGCTCTTCCTGCCAGCCCACGAGGTTAATGAACCTCCTTACCCCTGGTTCTGCTCCCACCTTCTCACCTCCGCCTGATTCGCAAGATCTGCGAACCTAGGTGTGTCTGGCATGTGGAAGGCACTAAAAGAATATTTGGGTGAATGTAATGAATGAAGAAAAGTCTTTGCTATGATAGGGAAGCCCCAGGTTTCCTCCAAGTCCGCTCAGCTGCATAGTTATCTGGGCAAGAACTCCTCAGAACCTGGAGCCATCTCCCCTCCACTGTAAAGAAGAAAAGCCCGTTCTTGGGTGACGGAGTTAACCTGGAGGCCTGGCACCCACTCCTAGAGGAGTATGACAGCTGGTTCCTCGGGAGCCCTGATGCTATTGCTCCAACAGGAAGGCTGGAGGGACGCCCTCCCCACGTCTCATTTCCGAGGCTTGTTTCACTCTTTTCCCAAATGGCAATGTCTCCTTGCACTTCGGGCTAGTTCTCGGTAATCACCGTTTCCAGTTGGCTCAATTAGGTTTAATTACCTCTCACGCTGCTTCAGAAGCTCAGGCCCTGAAGAGGTTATTCTACTGGGATTTTAAGCACTGGAGGAGCCAAAGCACAGTACATGTGAGGAGTCGCCCAAGGGATGGGTTGAACCAGGAAGGAAAACAGAGTGAAGTGCTATAGGGGAAGAGGTGGTTGCCCTATTGCCACGGAGATGGCTAGGGCAATAGGTACGTGTGAGGGAGAGGGCCAGCTAAAGTACGTGCATTACAAACAAACTGAAAATCCAAGTGCTGAAGGGCAGAGGGGACAGAGGGGGCCTTGGGGAAATCCTGTTCTGGAGTAGCCAGTGCCCTCGGCTCCTGTTCAGACAACTGTGCCAGTGGGAAGACCAGTGCCCTCGGCTCTCCTAGTTCTTTCCACTTGGGATACTAGATTCAGCTCCCAGGCCGGGGCTCAACTCCACCCAAATACTGGCTACCTGGGCTAGGGCAACAAAGGACTAGCCCAGTGGTCGGCAAACTCATTAGTCAACAGAGCCAAATATTAACAGTACAAGGGTTGAAATTTCTTTTGAGAGCCAAATTTTTTAAACTTAAACTATATAGGTAGGTACATTGTTATTAACTTAATTAGGGTACTCCTAAGGCTTAGGAAGAGCCACACTCAAGGGGCCAAAGAGCCACATGTGGCTCACGAGCTGCAGTTTGCCAACCACGGGGCTAGCCACTCCTCAGTCAAGGTGAGATCTTGCAGAAGAAATAGAATCACCGAAGACTCTTGTGAACTAGCAAGTGGAAAGTTACTGCTCATCTGTTCCATCATGTGCTAGGCTGCTGAGGCTTGGGGAAGGGGCAGGGCCTACAGCCCATTCCAAACAGCGTAACTCCTTTAGGCAAATAAAAACAGAAAACCTTCGTGCCAACAACTGTCCCTAGCAGAGCCCTGGCTCACTCTTCCCACCTTTCCCTAGCATGTGCATGAATGGCTGACAGGCAGGGCTTACCTGGGGTGATGTTCATTTGAGGAAGTGGGGAAAGAGGTTAGGTCAGATATACCTAGCGTAACATTTGTAACCTAACAGGTGCTCTTTAAACCTTAGTTGCTACTGAAGTGTATGAGAAAGTGGTAGGGATGTGTTAAGAGCTAAAGGATGAGTTAGTCCATAATCCAGGGCTTCAGAACAAGACACATTTAGAACAAGGGCTGGTTTTATTTTCTGACAATGTTTTTTATATAAAACAAAGATAAAACACATCTCAACCCTACAATCTGCCGCATGCCTTGTCTCTACAAGATGCATGCTAGACCGTAAGAGTAGCAAAGAGTCTTTAGGAGCACGTGGTTGGGAGGAATAGAAAAAGCAGATCTCAGGGAAGCCTGGGCAAGCCCAAAGCTGAGACACACTCCTGACACTAGAGCAGTCCTTGTCTCTTCAGATCCTCATATGTCTTCTTATTCACAACATTCCCACTGGAGTCTTCATACTCTTCCTAAAAAAGAAGGGATACAGTTAGCTGGGCCTCCTGGGAGAAATGTTTGGAACCAATGTCTGGTTACCCAAGCTCACGCTGGCCGGGTTCCATGGCATTCATCTAAGACAGCCCTCTCAACTGGGGCTTGGGAAGAGAGTCAAGCCCCACGGCCTGAAGGCATCCACTCCGTGTAATGAACTAAATTCTCTCCTGGGGATCTAGAATGGTACCTCTCGTGACCCATCCTTGGCACACGTGAGAAAGCCGTTCATTCGAATCACTTCCTGTGTTTAAGGTGAGGAACCCTGGTTGAGAAAGGCTGACCTAAGACAACAGTTCAAATAGTTCCCAAGAACCCTAGGTTTCTGCCCAAGAGGCCACTGCAGTCAGGAAGGGTGAAAGGGAGGCCACACAGGCTGTGCTTCCCCACTTCCAGAGCAGTTCTGTGTCATTCTATCTTATATATAGGAATTCTATGTTACACTTTGGAAAGAGCGTTTGTTACTAAAAAAGCAAATATTGAAAACCATTGACCTAGGGCAGGACATACACTGGCACTCCTGCTTGCCACTTCAAAATTTCAGGAGATCCCCCACTTCCCTGTCATACAATCTTTCACGTGTTATTGAAGGAGATGCTGGTGGTGAAAAAAAATTTTCAGTGGGAGAATACAACCGATCTTAAGACACAGATTTGAAGTCTGACGCATTAAAAAGTCTCATGTACCTAATATCACAAATAAATTAGGCTTTCATGTCTAGAGCCAATTTATAGATATTGTCATATTATACTCTGTACTGCAGTGAATCAGGGACCATTTTTTTAAAGAAGTATGGATAAAGGACACCCTTTTTCATCCGTGCTGGGAGGTGTTTAAAAAGACTAATACTATGTGTCACATTCTTCTTTAATTCTTTTTTTTAAATTGATTTCAGAGAGGAAGAGAGAGGGAAAGATAGAAAACATCAATGATGGGAGAGAATCATTGATTGACTGCCTCTTACACGCCCCACACTGGGGATTGCGCCCGAATCACAGGCATGTGCCCTTGACCGAAATTGAACTTGGGACCTTTCTGTCCGCAGGCTGATGCTCTAGCCACTGAACCAAACTGGCTAGGGCTTAAGTATTTTTTAAATTGATTTTAGGAGAGAGGAAGGGAGAAGGAGAGAAATAGAAACATTGATGAGAGAGAACATTGATTGGCTGCCTCCTGCACAGCCCCACCCGAACATGTGCCCTGACCGGGAATCGAAGCTGCCACTTGTTGGTGGAAGAGTCGACACTCAACCACTGAACCACACCAGCTGGGCCCGGGGACCATTTTCCCCTCTACGTGGTGATGGGGGGCTCTATCATTTAACGCTGTTCTTGTTGGTTCATTAGCACCCACCTCAGTGTCAGGCTGCCATCGTTCTGATGCCTTCTGCAGTTTCAGCTTGGCCCACACTGTGGGGGAGGGGAAAGGGCAGGCTGAGTATTCATTGGTTACACAGTGTTACAACCTTCCCCCAGTTCCCTCCCCCACATCAGGGTTCCCCTGGATGACTCTGCTCTTGAAGCTTTTGCTTGCCCCAAACTAGAATTTTGGTTCTGGACCACCTGTACACACCTCCATTGCAAATTTACTATAATCTTTGCTTTCCTGTAAAAGAAACATTGAATCAAATAAACCAAAGACCTCTTAGAATAACATACTCTCGAACAAAGAAGTAAATGTGGTACAACCTATGGGAATTATTGGCGAAAGTGACCTTACTGTCTTAAAGTTCATGATGAACAGTGGTGTGCTGCAAGAATGTTTAAAATATGTAACACTTGACTATTTAGTCAGGGCACTGACCTTCTCTCCCTTAGACTGTAAAAGAAAAAAAGGACAACAGCCAACACAACAATAGCTGTCTGGTGTGAATGAATCAAAATTATACCTATATTTATTTTGTCAGATCAGCAAAAAAATACAATTTATTTTAGTTTTGCCATAGAATTAGTTTATGTGTGCCATAAGATGAAAAAGGTTGAAAATCGCTGTGACAGAAGAAAAAGGGAACACCAGATGTTATCGAATATGTTTACTTAAAGCCTGGTGAATATATTTCAAAGATTTTAGAGGGGAAAATAAAAGGTGAAATATCATGCCCAAAGAGTCTGACAGATAAGATGGTTCAACAAAACTGGAGACATTAAAAGAAGAACTCTGACGGTTCAATAACAAATTATCCCAATGAAGACAAAAAGGGGGAAGACAGCTACAGATGCCATCACAGCTTCAGAGGGAGTGATCACATGTACACAACGGGACAGATACAAAACCAGAGAAAGAATGACTTAAATCTCTAAGAACGGTGTCAGGAAGGTGTATTCTCAAGACAAAGCGCTACATGGAACAGAGAGGACAGGTCTGCTGCCAGAGAGGGAAAACGATAAAATATTAATAGATGAAGATGAGAAGGCACAGCTATTAACTTCCTATATGCTTCCACATTTTCTATCACATAGGACAATCTCTAAACTTGACAAGATAACAAGAAATATCCCATAGAGAAAGTTGAAGCCAAGATGGGTTAAAGATATCGTAACTGAGACAATACATGAGGAAGTGTTTAGCTCTGGCCTAGCATATAGATGCTCAAGTAATCATCTTTTCCTTCCTAGCTAATTGCTTTACGTTAGCTGAAGTCTTCAGGCCCTGATAATATGCGGGGCCCTGTCACAGTCTTTGTTCAACATTCAAGAATCCAACCCAGAGTGGTTCTAAAATACTGGAGATTGGAAATGTTGTCATAATTATCTTAAAGGAAAAAATGGATGTAGGAAACTGTGGACTAGTGAAGAGGGATCTGAAAACAATTAGAAAAGAATGGGATCGCCTCTGGGCATGGAGGATTTAAACAGTCCCAGAGATGGGAGAAAAGGTGAGCTGACTAGCAGCTGAGTAGAGTGACATGTACACCTGAGAATGAGGGCCTGAAATTTATCAAAGCTGAGTGATGAAATTCATTTCTTCTCGATCTAACCAGCTGAAACTGAAAACACAACAGATAAGAGATAAACTAAAAGAACACAGCCTGTAAGGAAGATGCCAGTGGCAGTAAAAGCTCCCACTGCCAGACAAACAGGAGGCCGAACAGGCCCGTGGGTGCTGTAACACATTCCGACGTGTGTCCCTTCGCTCTTTCTCCAAGAGGTGTTTTGCTGCTGTGTTTCTGTGTATCTGATCTGTCCCTCAGAAAATAAGCTTCCTGAAACCAGTACTATTTTTTCCTTCCTATCAGGGGTGCTTAACATATTTAAATTAATTCAGGAAAATATACATAATGCCCATTCACTCAAAATCTTGCATATAGCATTCAGAGACCTGGGTTAAAAGCCCTGTTTTATACTCAGCATAGAACTCTTCTCAAGAGAGAAAGAGTCAGTACTGCTGACCCTCAAACACGCAGCAGTGTATGACTGTTGCAGCTGTCACATATCCACCAGCTGCCCTTCAGCCTGTAAACATGAGGGGGGTGGGCCAGTGATTGTAGGAGTGGCCACCTGGTCTGGCTAAGGAGAGAACAAAGTTTACTTACACGAGACAGCATCTTCAATCTGTGTCACATTAGCGAAGTGGGCCGTGTTTGGGATGCCCAGACACCTCATGCCATGAGCGTGACGCCATTCCTGGAAGGAGAGAACAAAAGGACAATGTGAAGTGGAAACAGCTGAGCACACAGCACTCATTCCACTCACCTCCTCGGCCCTAACCTGATCCTTACAAAAGACTTCACCTAAAGGCTGCACTTTTTAGGTTCATGTTTGTAAACAGCTGGCTACAACTGACAAGAGGCAGATATGGCAAAGCAGCATTGCACTGTTTACCTCACTGGGTTGGTTTATGAAATCTACATCCCAGATCCTGTAGTCTTTCAGACAAAACCTGTGTCAAGACCACAGAAAAACATCACAACTCTAGTCACTTCACATGCAATCCCCACATCAGTATGACTGAGGGTTCCTGGGAGCAGGCCAGTGCCACCTTTATAAGTAAAGGAGACTGTTTATCAGGTATAAGCAAGGATAGAGAGCAGGGAGAGAGGCTGATGCAATGACAGTTTTGGCTCAGGGATGTCAATTCCAATTCGTTGGAAGTGGTGTTGACAAAGATTCAGAGACTACCCAGGGGGTCAGCAGAAAAAAACCAGGACCAATTAGCACTATGTATGTCTGAAGGAGGGAGAGAGTTCACACAAATTTGCCATCCTTGGTCTCGCAAGTCTTTTCCATTCTGTAAAATGTCCTTCCAAGTACTAAGATGTGAGGACCGAAACAAAACAAGGGTGAATCCACTTACTGGAGTACCACCCAGATAATGCCTTGTCTCAAGAATACCTTGATAAATACCATCCCTTCAGTTTTTTGTTTCAAAAGGCAAAGGCCCATTTAAGACTCAAAGAAGAAGCCCTGACCGGTGTTTCTCACATCAACGTTTCTCTCTTTCTGTCATTGATGTTTCTATCTCTCTATCCTTTTCCCTTCTTCTCTCTCTAAAATCAGTCAAAACAAAACAAAACAAAAAAACCAAAAACACCAAAACATATCCTAGGGCAGTGGTTCTCAATCTTCCTAATGCCGCAACCCTTTAATACAGTTCCTCATGTTGTGGTGACCCCCAATTTCATTGTTACAAATTGAGCATAATTAAAGCACAGTGATTAATCACAAAAACAATATGTAATTATATATGTGTTTTCCGATGGTCTTAGGGGACTCCTGTGAAACGGTCGTTCAACCCCCAAAGGGGTTGTGACCCACAGGTTGAGAACCGCTGTCCTAGGGTGAGAATAAAAAAAAAAAAGACTCGAAGAAGGAGGCAGTCAACCCCTTCCTTGGTCCTATTAGCAATGGGGTAGAGAAATGACCAAGGAGTCAGAGATTGACCTAAGACGGAATTCCCCACAAATTGTCTCGGGTGTCACACAGGGTAGCCCTGGCACCACAGGCCGGACTTTGGACCCAATCCTCCATGATTCTCTAAGCTGTGACCTCTCAGGTTGCTCCTGTCCTCTTCGCTAAGACTCAGGTTTTGTACTTGTGTTTCCAGGAGAAACGACTCTGAATCCCTTACAGCAAAGTGCCGCTGGAAGGCCTTGGGGCCTCGGTAGGTGTAGTTTCCACAGATCTCACAGTTGTAGTTGATGTTTAGGCCGTGGAGTTTGTACAACCAGTAGGGGATGGGCTGAAAGAAACGGGAAAAGAAACAGTCTTAGGAGTGTCTGCGTCTGCTTCCAACGTGGGGGATGGGGAGAAAGATGGTCGTGCTGGGACTTACTTTGCCGTCCCAGCCCAGGGGCAGGTTTTTGGGATTGTAAATGATCTCGTTCTCTTCATCTTCACTTTCACTCTCACTGATCTGCTCTTCCTCTTCTTCTTCTCGCTCTTCTCCTGTCCTTGCCTGCTTGCGTTGGACATTTTCATGAGTGAGATGTCGCTGTTCCTAAGTCAGGTCCATAAATGAAAAGGGAAGTCAGAGAAAAGTAGTGAAAAACAAGAAGGCAAACTTCCTCTTTTCCCGCAACCCTTGCTGACCCCTCGCTTCCAAGGACACGGGTTTCTTTCTTGTAGAATAAAGGGAAACTCTGCCTTTGTGTCGCAGCTCCTACCAGCAGGCCTTCCCTGATCCCAAAGGAAAAAGTCAAAGGTTCTATGTCACTTGCCAAATCACTCACCGGAGGCCACAGACTACCACAGAACGACAGAAAACAAAGCCCCTCAACTCTTTTCTGAGCCAGTCCTTTCCCCATTCCCTCTGGTGATGCCCTCACTAAGATGAGAAGCCTCTAACTTGCCCTGAGCCTCTCCTCATTCCAGTCCAGCAACCATTCTGTTCTCAGATTTATTGGCTTAAAATAACCAACCTAATGGTACACTCAGCACACAGAACTTTTACTGGATTTCTACTGTTTAAAGGACAAAGTCCAAATTTCTAAAATAACTCACCAAATTTTTCATGCTTACCATTTCCTCTACCTGAAATATTTTTCCTCCTACTTAGAAAACTCAATCTCAATATATTACAGCATATCTCACTTATCTGTCTCTCACAAAGTGGGTATTTCAACAAGGGCAGAAGGCTGTGTCATACTCACTACTGCACCCAAAGATTCAACACAATGTCTGAAAACCAACAGATGTGAATAAATGGTGATACTGATAAAAATCATATCAGGACTTAAAGAGATCGACTACTGGAAACCAGTTTCTCTGGAATTCCAAAGAGAATGGCGCCACCTTCTGACAGAGAAAGCAAAATGCTCTCAAAGGAGGGAGGACGTAGTGGATGCACCTTATGTCAAGGACACAAATTAGCCTCCCAGTCATCCTCAGAGGACTGGCAACGTGAACGGCTGCCATAGCAATGCCCAAGTTCACTGTGGAAAACACAACTGTCCCCAGTGTCCAATGTCTGGCTAGCCTCCTTTTAGTGAAAGCAGCTGTAATAGAGGGAACCAACAGGTGACCCTAGACTTGAAGCTATTATGTGTGTCCATGGCAACTGACAAAGACACATAAACAAGCTATCTGAGCCAGAGACAATCACTCAATGCACCATGTGAGCATCTGTAAAGGGAAAGGCTCTGAGAGCAGAAAGCAGACACTGGCAGACAGGCTGGTCTACTGCAGGGACACTGGCCATCTTCTCTGGATGAGTGCTGCCCTTCCTTCCACCTTCTAGCCGTGAAAGCAAACAATTTTCCTCCGACTCCTCCCTCTTCTTTCTGAGATAAGCATCCCGGCCAGGTTAGGCCCATGGTCGGCAAACTGCAGCTCGTGAGCCACATGTGGCTCTTTGGCCCCTTGAGTGTGGCTCTTCCTAAGCCTTAGGAGTACCCTAATTAAGTTAATAACAATGTACCTACCTATATAGTTTAAGTTTAAAAAATTGGGCTCTCAAAAGAAATTTCAATCGTTGTACTGTTGATATTTGGCTCTGTTGACTAATGAGTTTGCCGACCACTGGGTTAGGCCTTTTTCCACTCCAACCAACCTCCAGCTTCTTCTTGAAAGAATATTCAGGAACAGCTTACAGACAGACAGCTTTGTACCGGCTCCAATGAGTTTCTCATAATCGTGTAAACATGTAATGCCTCTTCATAGTCAGTTATACCTGAAAAGCTGCTGGGATTAGCATTTCTCTTACTTGCCTTTTGAGTGTCTACTTCTTGGGTTACCCCCTGGGTATGATCTGGAGCTCAGGTGAAGAATCTGCACCACTCTGAACACTATACTGAGAGGGGAGTCTATTCTCTCTCTCCAGCCTCATGGGCATTGGGCAGGCTTGGGAATATCACCTAACAACAGACACCTAGGAACAGAGTAGGACCTCACCAAAGGGCCAAGTCCCCTGAGAGAACCCTATTTTCTGCTGAACTAGTTTAACAACTACTCCTCCTCCTTCAATCCTAGAAAAAAACCCTATCAGTTCATATTTCTCCTACTCCCATACCGCGTAGCATTTATAGCCCTCACCAGAATCAGTTACTCACCCCAAGAATCTCCACGTATTCGTAGATCTGGGCTTCCAGGAAAGCAATGTCTTTGTTCCTCTCAGTATCTCTAACAACAAAAAACAAGTTGTATCACTCAAGGGTTCTTTTAACCAATGCCTTGTTCTCTGTACCTGAGAGCATTTATTTGACAGGTACATTAAAATCATAAACAATAAAATATATTTAAAAAATAAATAAAATCATAAACACACAAGAAATACGCTGTGAAAGCAAATGCTCTGTTCAGCTCAGGACGCACTGACAGAAGTCCTGAGGTTATTTCTGGAAATGCATGGAAGCTTCCTTTGACCTCATTCCAGAAAGCAGAGGACATACCCGGATATTTAAATTTCCATCATTATAATCTACAGAGGAGATGCGGTACAGAAAGCGAGCTCCAGAACAGGCAGATTTGGGCCCAAATCCTGATGCTGCTACTTAGTCACTTTTCTGGGTTATGAACTGTAAAAATAATTAGGATGACAAGTACTTTTCAGCGTGGTTGTGTGAATTAGAAAATAAAATTAAAAATACCCTGTATAAGCATGTGGCTCAAGAACAGGTTCAACTGTCATTAAGAAAAATAGGCTTAGGCCTGGAGGTATGGCTCAGTGGCTGAGTATCGACTTATGAACCAGGCAGGAGGCCATGGTTCGATTCCTGGTCAGGGCACATGCCTGGGTTGCAGGCTTGATCCCCAGCAGGGGGCATGCTGAAAGCAGCTGATCAATGATTCTCTCTCATCATTGATGTTTCTATCTCTCTCAAGTCAATAAAAACATCTCTTTTAAAAAAAGAAAAATATACTTAGGAAATAGTTTTTGAACCTATCCATAGGCTATTAATGTAAAAAAAAAGGTACCTAGAGCAATTTCAACATGAGAGGCTTCACCACTTGCCCCCTGAGTACAAACTGCCCGGTTTATAACAGTGACAGCACTTTCTACCTTCAGCAGAGAAAAGGAGCAGAATGGACCTCTATGGATCAGTAAGGGTGATAAGCAGGCTTCATGGAAATAACATCTTAAAACTGTAAGCAGAGGTGCTACCCCAGCCACTCACCGCTTGGTGCCCTTTGACTTGGGGTTTTTGGCGAACAGGGAGGTGTCCAGCGCCTCCAGGGACTTCCCTTTGGTGCTGAATAGTCTCTGGGCTCGCTCCTCTAGGGTCCTAAGGAGACAGGGGAAAGGATTCCAGGATTACTTTATCATAACAGACCTGCTTATTTCTGTAGTTGGGAGAGAGGGGGGGGGGGGGGAGAGGAAAAATGGTATCAGAGCCATGCAGAAGTTTGTGCAAACACAGTAAACGGGACAGTTATGAAGAAAAACCAGTCTCTTACCCGCCACACTTCAGGCCTAAAGCTAAGAGTGCAGATTTCAATCTGTCCAGACCCAGGGAGGCCAACTCCTACATAAAAGAGAGACAAGTTACAATTTTATTTAAATAGAGTTTGATAAACAACAAATGCTCACACTTAGGTCTTAGGAGACTGGTGGTATGGCTATTCCCAAGGCTGTGGCAACGCCATGCATTCCACAGTCCATCTCCTAGCAGTAAGCTCACCCTCTCCAAAGGACGGACTCTGGTCAAGTTCACAAATAACCACACTGGCAGTGCTCCATTACCTCCACTATAGCTGAACAGAGCCTGAATGATTATTTCAGTTTTCAAAATACTTAGTTTTAAGTTTTTTTTTCCCTCCCCTTTCCCTTTTTCCATATTCTTTTAGATGCCTGGTTCCAGGAACTGGTCTTTTTCTTTTTTTTTGGTTAATCCTCACCTGAGGATATATTTTTCCATTAATTTCTTTAAAGAGAGTGGGAGGAGGAGATACACACAGAGAGAAACATCAATGTGAGAGAGACTAACAATTGGTTGCCTCCTGCATGCAATTCCAACCGGGGCCAGGGATCGAGCCTGCAACTGAGGTATGTGCCCTTGACCATAATTGAACCAGAGACCCTTCAGGCACACGCCTACGCTCTAACCACTGAGCACTGGCTAGTGTGGAACTGGTGTCTTACCATAGTAAGTCCATGGCATTAAAAACAGGAAATTGAGTGGTCCCCTGGAGAAGGGAACAGGCAAGACCAGTACACTGGCTAAGGAAAACATACCTCCCAGGAGGAGAAAGCAGAGAGGTCAAGATGGGCTCCAGCATGTGTCAGGGCACTGCTTGTCTCTTTCTGGCAAGAAGAACAACACAATGTTTAAGATTGAGGTTTACAATGAAGGCAAGGGAGCCAGCTAAATTACCAGGTGCCAGTGGCCCTGTTCTTATACATATCCTATGTAATAAAAGAATAATACGCAAATCGACAGTACAGCTAAACAGCGAACGACCATCCGGACAACCATCCAGGACCACGCTATGACACCCACTGGCGCCAGGCCAGCCAAGGCAGGTGCAATGCAATTAATTGGTCAGGGGCCTGGCCATCGCCCCATGATCGCCCCGCAGAGGGAGGCCCAGGCCACCAACCATGGGCTGAGGCGGGTGGGCGGGGCCTCCGTTTAGGAGGGAAGCACAGGTCTCAGGTGCCAGACGGAAGTTGGTGCTGGCAGCTGGGGGAAGAAAGGCCTACTTTTGCACTAATTTTGTGCATCGGATCTCTAGTATATGAATAAGAATCAAATCCTACAAGAGCAGAGCAAAAACAAAAAAACAACAGACAGCACATTCTCTTCCTGAGAGTTCAGGAAAACTCAAGTTTATCCCCAGGATTTGTGAAAATACGAAGTAGAGATTTCTAGCACATAATTTATCTTTTCTTGGTCA